>NW_027226415.1:0-357396 GCF_022539635.2 Chironomus tepperi
GTGTCGATTAGACAACAGACTGAATATCACTCTTTTGTGACTACATCGATTCGATTCCTACTAGAAATCGTTGTATCAATCATTATATAAAGTCTTGCCGATTACAGTAAGTAAGCCAGTAAATTTTCTACAAATGAGCTTTTTGTTCCCTCGTCAAAGAAGTAAGTAAGCGAAGATGCTTATGGAAATGATCTCAAACATCAAGATGTCATGAATTTAATTTTTTGCCGTCAGAGTACTTTCATATTTCACCGTTAACTTGACGTAGCGCCTCGCTTGCAACTATATTGTGGTGTACAGAGAGGGTTCTAGCTGCTCTGTGCTCGAAGTCGACTTAAATATTATACGACGTCGTACAATATCTGAGTCGACGTAGAAGGTCTGACTAGAACGTCACAAAAAATTCATGCAATATTCACACAAGTACTCGAGCTGTGAAATGTATTGGAAAATATTTTAAAAGCTACTCCACATCTATTGACTGTTTTCATCATTATTATCGTAATCACGATAATATGTGCAACGGCAAAAATGTCAATAGAGCGTTGACGTAAAATGTGAAGGCAAAAAAAAATATTTTTTTTTTGTACATGAATGTCTTTTGTCACTTAACTTAAACTGTGTTTCGTCATTTTCTCTCTCCCCGTCTAAATGCTCATGTGGTAAAATATAAATTCATTCAATTTATGAGGCAAAACGTTTTCTCTAAATGAAAATCAATGTGCAATGGAAGTGAACGCAAAATTATGGGTAATTTATGCCAAAAAAGAAGAATAAATCAACAGTTTATAGCTTTCGGGGTGAGAATTAATGTGGTTACTTACTGTTATTATTCTCGTTTGATGTTCCTGAGAGGGGTGTAGGTGGAGTTGGAAGATGAAATGTCATTAATTCGATGAATTGACGTAATTTTCGGCGGTTGGTTGAATAGCCATTTGGAAATGTGTTAAATTGACTGAAAAATTGATTTTTATGATACAAAAGATTTTTTGGAGTTTTTTTTGGCTTTTCATAAGTTTTCCTAATTTTGTTCGTGATTAAAATGGGGAAAAGGAGGTGGTTCTGAGTTTTACAAAGTAGTGGAGATAAGTTGGTCAAATATGTCCACAGAAAACGACCCCTGGGTTAATCAAATATCTGTAAAACCTAAAAAATATCAAAAAATTCAAGAAAGTCCACAAAATATTTTTGTAATTATTGAATAATTTTATTTTATTTCATTACTTTGTAATCATTTTTGTCCTCGTGTAATTAATAAATTTCAACTTATACTTTTTGATTTCATCCGTAATGCAATATCATGCATTATTTACTTACACGTTTAAATGTTTGTCCTCGTTTAATTTATTCTAAAAAATTTTCTCATTAATAAATTGGTTTCACATTATTAATAATTAATGTTCATAATGATTATAATAATGTCATAATAATTAATTAGGGCATTTTGTTGGTATTTTAAATTATTTTTTAATTTCTACATATGGATTAACAATTAAAATACATATAAATTATAGCTTTTTTTAGCTTTATTATGTGAGGATTGAAGGTTGGATGTGATGCTTTGAATTAGTTTGAATGAAGGTTTTGAGGCCAAAATTGTTCTTGATTGAAAATTCCAATCTAGTTTGGGACCAGCAAGTGATCAGACTCTTGCTGGCCAGAGATCAAAGTTTGACTGGCCTGATCCTCGATTTTCGGCAAATTTATACGCCGTATGTTCGTCGGCCAAATTGCCAAACAAACAAGAATAAAAAATGATCAACCTTTCTTTAAAGTTCAAGATTAAATCCAAATTACGCAATTCATGTGCTGAATCCATATCCAAAGTTCAATCTCCCAACCTCAAATTAAATATGTTAAACATTCACTTGACGATACCTGAATCTGGACTATGTCTCATTTAATTTATTTTCGTTAAATTTATATTTTAAAGCTTTTCCTTATTAGATTTTTTTTTTCATTATTTATTTTAATTTGACTGTGTGAATGAAACGGAAACAAGAAACAGATTCTAAATCTCATCCTGTTTCAGATTAGATTTACTACCTTTGATCCTACAGGATTGTTTAAGTTTTATTCACATGGAAAAGACATTAAGTTGATCAAGGTTTGAACTAGTTGCTGAGACATAGATTGATCTGATGATTAAGGTTTGATTATTTTACGATGTCTTAGCTGGAGAGGTGGCCATGAACAGTATTAACGGAATGACGCTAAATTGCCCCGACGGATGATTTCGATCAATTGTTGAGGCAATAAATACGTTCCACTAAATTGTGCCGTTTATGAATAATTCCCGAACACCAAGATGCAAAAATTACCATAAGCTGTTATTAGTTGTCATGGCAGCCTCAGGTCTTGCCGCTAACACGACGACGATGAGGTTCCTTAGCGACTTCATGGTCTTGACGCGATTATTAATAAAAAGGCTTCTTCTTAGAATTGCAACCCGGCATTTCAGAAACACTGACCTGTAGTTTGGACTGTACTTTATTACTTGTTCAAGGCTGCAGGTCTACGTTTCTTGTCTGCAGACCTGCAATTTTGAACGAACTTTAGTAATAAATCTTTTAATTGAAGCTATTTATTGCATGATTTCTAAATTATTTAGAAACTAATCGAAGACCTTGCAACTATCCAAACATCATTTCCAATCTTCACATACCTCACATTCAAATCAATCAGTACTTATACCATAAAAACAGTAGAAACTATCTAATATAATAAAATATTCTTAAAAATCATTTACTTCACTTTAAGTTAGCACAACATGGCATTTCCATTCCCATTTTCATATTCAAGAAGTTTTATTCCATTTTATAGTACAACATTTCATGCGAAATAATTGGGATAATAATCATAATAACAGCTAACCTAACTAAGTTCTAGGAAGCAGTTTATGTTAAACTAACTAAATTTCATTTTCATTTCTATTTTTTCTTTTTTTTGGATGAGAAGCAGAAAAAGTTTTCATTTCTTTGTTAAATAAAACAGCAGGATGATTGCAAATGTAGCAAGTACTGTGGTAATATTAACAGTAATATGAATATTAACTTAATAATTTGGCAAATATAAACCAGCAGAGCTTCTTTTCAAGAAAAAGACGAAAAATTTTTATTTAAAATAATAATTCAGAATGCAGGAAGTAAGTAATTTTAATAAAATAATGATTATTATGTGTGAATTTTTGCGTGAGTGGCAGTCGGCTATTGTTAAGGGAAGTATTATTATTGGATATAATTCGGAGAAAAAAAATTATTGTTTAGAGTAATTTACACTTAATTTGTGGACTTTTGCAGGTGTTTTTTTGGTGAAATATTTAAACTGCACAGAGATCAAAGAATTGTCCTAGAATTTACAGGAAGTATTGCGATTTTTTTATTTGAAGTTTTATACAGTTTAATTCTATTATTTACTAGTTTGGTTTAATATTTTGTACTACAATATGCAGATTCGATGAATTATGTGAGTGGGGATGTAACTTGATTTAAAAGCAGTACCAAAAGTTTCAGGTTCAATCCGAAGTCATGTCTAATTTTCGACAATCTTTTTCATCTTCACTGGTCTAGTTACTAAACTCGGTTCGTGTGCAGGGTGCAGTTTTGCGGTTTTTCACATATAATGAGATACACAATGTTAATAGTACAAGGACATGCAAGTATCTGGATATTTTTGTTTGCGATCTTGCATGTACCCTATCACGTCTTATGACGTCCTAAAGTCCTTGCAATGTTCAATATTCGGACGACCATAGTCCTGCCAACTCTAGTCTAGTCTACTTTAATTAATTTTTTTCCAAACAAAATATGAAATGGACAAGCTCTAATCGGTAGAAAATATTCAAATTACACTTTAAAAATTTGTCAGCTTTTCTGGGTGGTTATAATCATTAAGTTTGGTTGGCGGAAGCCGGCGATAAAACTAGCTTTATGCGACATCTGAGGGAGTCCTTGGATCACTGTTGATCTCTAAGGCCATCGAAGTAAATTAGTAAGTAGGTAATTATGAAGTTGGATATTAAAATAATTATTGAAAACTGAGGTCTTATGCTATAATCTGACCAGTTTTCAAATTAAATCTTGGCGCTTAAATCTCAAATTAGAAGCATTATCATAACTGTAAGTAATTAATAAATGACAATTATTATTTTTTTTTACAATTTATGCATTTTTCAAAGATAATTAAAAACTAAAAAATTGCCAACCTTCAAAAATCGCATTTTTGCTTTATTTCTATTCATAAAGTCTGCTCAAATTACTGTCCCTTAATTAGCCTTTATTATGTAAATATTATTATTTGTTGGCACACCCAATGAACAACATTGTATGACATTTAATCAAGATTACAAATCACTCGAATCTGCGTTCTACTTTAAGTTGACAATTTCAATTCCCATTTCTCTAATTAAACCGTCTGCCATTCTCACAAATTTCTGCAAAAAACCTAAAGCAACACATTGTAATTTAATCGAGAAATAATGGCACTTGATATTTGCCAGAAAAATTAATGTTATTAATTAATTCGTTAATTATTTAATCCGCTATATGTGAAATATTCATTTCTCCTTTGATTCATAAATCCCATAGACAAATGGCAATGGTGAAGCTTGTGAAATAAAGATTTATAAATTGTAAATTAATTAAGCTTTTTTTTTCTGGACGCGCACTTGCAAAATCGACCGGAAGACATTAAGTGCTATAAAAATAATAATTTTCCTTACTTTGAATCTTCATCGACTTTTTTTTTCTTTATTTAAATTACATTTTCATTTCTTCACTTTTGGTCAATTATGTTTATCCTCACTTTTCACATTTTTCGTTTGCTTTTTCTCATCTCTCCATGTGCTTAGGTCGTAAATTTTATTGAGTTTTTTTTACTTCTTTTTTCCTATTTCATTCTCCCCTCATCTCATGTATTTATTACGTGTGTAGAGTATGTTTATTTAGTGGGATTTCTGTGAAATTAATACGATGATATTTTAATACTCTATGCGTTTTTTTTCTTCTCTTCACTTTTAAGTATTTTGGTTTTGCTTTTCTTTTTTTGATTAAGAAGCGGAAAGGAATTTTGAACATTTCTGGTGTATTCTTGTGTGAGAAAAATTCTTTTTAATTTGCATCTTGTGAGGTTTTTTGTTTAAAGAGAATATACATTGTAGATTCAAATGATCTGTCTGTAGATTCAAATTGATCTGTCTGTAGATTCAAATTGATCTGTCTGTAGATTCAAATGATTATGAAGTTTCAGTAATTGATTCTGACTAAATTCTTATCCAGATTTATTTAACGAGTTTTTGGTCACATGTTAAGTATTCGGAAAGCTATCATACCTTAGCAATTTCAAATTAATGGTGAATTAAATTGTGTCTAGTCGCGAGATCAGTGCATTTCAACCCTAGCGTTGAAGCTCCCTCGTAACGATTATTCTCTAGTTTACATTCCTAAATAGAGTTTGAAGTCAAATTTTAAAAATCAGTATGTGGATTAAAATTGACCAGAGCTCTAAGTAGACTTTCCGGATAGCTAGATGTTGTCGAAAGATAAAGCTGTCTACATACGTTCTTTAATCGCTGCATTGGGTTTCTGTGCGCCACAGCTTTGAGCTGTGAAACCAACTTGAAATCGATTATAATAGCTAGTTTGGATCAATTCGACTGTGAGATTAAGGACATATCTAGATGGATTTGTGGCGACCATCCATATCTTTGGACATGATTCTTTAATTTTCTTGGGTTTTTCGAGACAATATTCTCATAATTCTCCAAAATTTTTCCAAATTCCACTTAAAAATGCTTGGCTACGTTTCTGGATCTGGTCCTTAATTGGACCGAATTAGGCTATTGAAATAACTCTCAAACGTATCAGTAACCTACTAAACTTATCAACTTATTCACCTCCCTACAAAAACTTCAATAAAATCAAACTTTTAACTCTACACAAGAATAATAAAACAATCAACATTTTCCGCTTCCTCAATCGTCTTCCTTTTCACTTAGAACATAAAAACTTTTACGCATCTAGTGAAAGTAATTTACTCCTTACTGAACTATATTTTTATATTTTCACTATACAATTTTCAATCATATGAAATTCAATTAAATTTGAGAAAATTGAAAAACTAAAAGAATTAATTTTTCTTTTGCCTTTTTTTCCCAAAGTCATTAACCTGTTCGAAGAACTTTGTTTTGTTATTTCTTGTAATTTTTACATTTTTTTATGCTTTATGAAAATAATACAGTTTTGTTTCTTTTTTTGCTATAGTTTTTTTTATATACTTTAGTTTCTTAAAAAAAGGAAATTTTTTTTTTCGTCTTACAAACTAGAAAAATTTATTTTTTTCTTTTTCTTTTAACATGCAATACAGTTTATTCCTTTCTTTTACTATATTCCTAATGGTTTATTGACAATAGCATATATTTTACTATCGTGAAAGCTGCATTTGTCTTACTTATATTTATAGATATGAAATATATATAGTAGATATATTCATATTATAACGAACTAACTTTTAATGACCTTTACAATAGAAAATTTAATTAGTCAGAGAAAAAAGACTAAAGTTTCTTCTTGTTTGTGTCATTAAATGATTAATTGGTGGAGATAATTTAATTGCTGTTGAACTGGAAATTTTTTGAATGAAAAAGTTTTTTTTGAAATGGAAATAAAATTTATGATTTTTGATGATTATTTTTGCATGAGCAGACTGAGCTGCTAAATATAGTCACTAGAATAAAGTAACGATCGGCTGTACTTTTGCCGGGACGCTGCTATACTTTTCTCCAGTGTTACTGCGTCTCGATCGTCAAAATGTCCTGATTTTTCAACAAGAACTCAATACAAATTTTGGAAATTTGGATAATTCAAATCCCGTTTTTTAACGCTTTATTGCAATTTTCTGACATAATTTAACAAGTTCTAAAAAAAGACACAAAATCGCTCAAAGAGACCTCTATAGTGCCATTTTAAATGTATTTCGATTTTTCTCTTTATTTTGTCAAAATCAGATTGTCGCCCTATGTAAGGGGGATCTAGGTCGATTTGTTTACAACAGGGAAAATTGAATAAACCTCCAATGCCGATGCAAATTACTTAGACTAGAGACTCTGTATTAAGACTGTATTAAGCATCACTGATGAATTTGACATCTTTAAGTATTCTAACCAAATTCTAACCCAAAATCTAGCATTTTTCAAATATTTCGCGTGCTTTCAATGATTATATCTGCATGATTCTGGTTTTAGCGACAATCAAGTGTAACAAAGAGTTTAACACTGTCCTATACCTTGACACTTAATCAAGAATAAATCTGGGATTTCATTGTAAATTTTCAATCTTTATGAAAATATTCAGCAACTTTCAGATTGTAAAATTTTCTTTCCATTTCAAAAAAAAACTCCGTTTAAAAATTTTCCTTCAATTTTTATCAAAATATTCTGTATGAAATACTTTACACTATAGTTTTACATAATAGATAGTAGATTATTCTATTAAAATTCTTGAGTGAAATTTTAATTTATATTTTTGTTTATAAGCTCACTTAGTAAATGATTATTATTTATAGAAATGTTAATTATTTGATTCATGTCCAATGAAAGATAATGTGGCATATAAAGTTACACAATGATCAGGAATCAAATAATCACAATTCCTAAGATATTTTTCTATTTTTCATACATTTTTTGATATTAAACTTTGAAAAATTCTTGGTTTTTTTTCCTTGTATTTTCAGATCATTTCCACTACAAAAATGTCCTTTAAATTCCCTAAATTGTAAGTTTCCTTTATATTCTTTACAGCTATTTAATAATAAAAATTTTGTTTTATACATACAATATCATCATCATATTGATTACAAGATGTTCCTTACTAAAGGAACACAAAATACTGTTTTTGCTGTCATTTTAATGATATTCCTCCTTAACCTGTCGCTTCCAACCGTCTGCATTAAGTACACACACATATTCAACATCATGAAAAAAGATTATAATCTCCTTACTGTGTTGGCATTGCCGCTCCATTAGTTAATGACAAGGCTAAGGCACTTGCCAGATTAGGATTTGCGTTCGTATCCTGTCGAAAAATGAAAGAAAATTGATGGAATTATTAGGATGTGATAAATATTGGGAGGATTTGAGTGGTAATGAATGTTAAGTTGCTAAGGAAGTCACTTGAACTGTCCCAAACATGATAAACAGCATGCTCCTTATAAGAGGCTTACTCATCAGTATTGTCAACAAAAGTGAGCATCCTCTGAGCATAATTATTGTTTATTAGGATGCTACTCAATCGCCACAACTGACACAACGATTCCTTAACAATTCAACAGTCATGGCCACTCTATCAGAGTGTCATATAGCTAAACATTTGCTCTTTAATCTCCCCCTTGACACCATTTCCACCCAAAAAAGTCCACAAAAATAAGAATCAAAGACAAAAATTAAAGTTTAACTTACAATACTTAATGCTCTCATTATGCACGCTCGTGGTAATGTGTCCATACCAATATCCTTATCTGATGGTGATGTGCTACGTGACGAGGAAGACAACATTAAATCATTTGGCGATAGATCCGAACTCAATTTTCCATTTATATTCGATGAATCTAGGCCATTAGTGTCTATTATCAATTCATTATCGGTGGATGATTCAGTGAGTAAAAGCTCATTTGTGGGTGATGATGAATGGCTATTTTTCTTATCATTACTTATTTGGGCATTTAATTCCATTTGCTAAATACGAAAAAAAAAAAAATAAGAGGAAATGAGATAAACATGTATGGAAATTTAATTTAATTTCTAAGGAATTAATTATGCGATTTTTATGAATGGTATTTCAATATCCTTAATTCCCTCATCTTTCAATAACAACAAAACAGCCCCAGTAAGCATTTCATCTCCAACCACAATCATAAGATGAAGACGAATAAGAAGGGAAAGTCATTAAGGAAATTGTGAAGGGAAAAAAGTCAACAAGACGATGAGAGAAGTTTTATGGAAGGAAGGAAGGAAAAAGGAGCAACAAACTTTCAACTATCACATTACAGTAATCTCTTATGATACATACGTAACTATTTTGTATATACTTTCTTTTTAATGCTCTTTCGACATGTAATGTTAAATTTATTGGCATTGTTCTGTCTGACTATGGGGGTGGATGGATGTTCGGATGCATGATGGGTTTGGATGATTTTGAGTGAGGAATTTTATATCTGTTGGAGTTAACGACTGCTTTATGTGAATTTTGTTATTATTTTGACTTCTTGGAATGTTTTTGGAATGTGAGTTAAGGTCTGAGTCTGGATCTAATATTAGAATATTGGTAGAATATACTTAATGCTTGTCTGGTGAGAATCGAACCCACATACTCATAATAATGGGTTCAGATATCCGTCTTCTGTCTAACCACTCGGATATAGAATTCCGCACTTGCAAAAGCACCTAGATATAGCTTGAAATCCTTTATACTACTCTGGTCAAGTACATCACTCCATTGCCTGTTATCAAACAATCCCAAATTTCTGATCTTACAAACTCATTAGTCGTAATATCCACATTCACCTTACACACCACTACCTGACCTAATATCTCAAATTTAGATCAAATGCGTTCCAATTATCTCATTCATATTAAAATCCACAACCACAACTGTCTGTAACATTGAAAATCTAAAATGTTGATTCCTTCATCATTCATTATCGTCAACATCATCCTCGTCGTTCGGTCGTCAACAATATACATTGTATATATCCACATAAACAAAAATTGTAACGCATGTAAAAGTTTACTGTTTGCATTAAATTTTCCTCACTCAACATCATCAACAATATAATGTCAATCTGTATATGAACGGAGCTAATCAATTTCATTGCTTTTCATTAATTTTCCATGATTTTTTTTTTTCGATGATGGCACTTTAGCATTCTCTCATGTCCAGACTGTATACATGTGTGGGCTTAAATAAATTTGTCCGTTCAGTCTGTCATACATGCTGAATATTCATCGAGAATGTATAAAAAATCACTTGATATCGTCGATAGTCAGAGGGATTTAATTTTTATTGTGTATGTGTTTGTCTCACTATCGACCGACTTTTACTAGAGGCGAATCGAAAACACACAAAAATTTTCTCTACTGATAAAGTTTTTGATGCCGAGCCACTCATTCCACTTTTATTTTGTTCATAATATTGATGATAGGATTATAAATCCAGTTATATATGCGAAAAATATTTGTAGAATGTAGATTAAAAAGTTATTTAAAGTTTTTGTATGCAGACATGTCAACTTCAGTAATTGTTATGAGTCATGTATTGAAATTTGATGGCTTTGGCAGAGGATTAAAAATTGAAAAATCGAAAAGAGAATGGGGGGATTGAAAAAATATTGAAAAAGTTTTGCTGTGTTTCTGTGCTTGATTTTTAAGAGGTAGAAATAAATAAAATATAACAAGTAAGAAAGTCATGATGGGTGGGTGGATGAAGCGCATTTTCTAAAGGATTTTGGTTAATTTTATGTGGTTAAATCAGTTGTTTTGAATTTTTTCAAGTGCGACACAGCAAGCCACATTTCTAGTCAATTTAAATGGTGGCTACATGGTTCACGACACTCTTGAAGGTTCTGATGACGCACTAGGACTTACTAAAGTTTCTATTCCGATAAATTTTTGAGACCAAGACGGAAATTGTGATCGGATTCGAGATTGTAAGAGAATTCTTTCAATCTCGAGACTGAGAAGTCTTTGTGTCGTTCAAGAGAACACTTAGTGTGTCGTGAAACATAGTTTGAGAAACACTGGATCAAAAAATGTAAAAATCTGAACAATTCTGAAGCAATTCTAGAAGTTTATCAGTAAATTATGTGTTCATTCCTCGGCAAGCAGACAAACATTCACCAAACCTACCACCATCCCCCTCAAAAAATTCCTACAGTTCGGAAATTATTGCATCTCCAAAAATAATATCCACATATTTCCCTACAAGCATTAAAACACAAGTAGAGCGGAAAAGCAGCAACCGAAAAAAATACATTCCGATTCCTTCTCAGTGGAAATAATCATAAGCGATTCTGTACCCCCACCTCCTCCTCCCTCTTGTTGCTGTATTATTTACTTTATGCCTGTTTCATGGAAGATTCTCTCTCATTTCATTATTTTATGATTTCAATTCTTTCATTCATGAATTTTTTGTTCTCCTTTTTTTAAGCGATATAAATCTTTATATTCATGAATATTCACATTTAATGAAAAATAATAAGCGAAAAGTGCCATTAAAAATAAATAAATTAAAAAATTTTTGTAGGAAAGAAATAATAATCAGAACGAGAAGAAGATGTTAAGTGCAAAGATATGAGATATGACTGAATAGGGAACAATTTGTTGAGAAGAAAAAGGGGTGCAATTTAATGCTGAGGAGGATTGAATTTAAAATGGATTTTTTGATGTTTTTTTAAAAGTAAAAGCAAGCAGCTTTTTATCTGAATTTTGTTTGGTATGGATATGGTCAGCTAAAGTTGTTGTTCCAACTTTTTCCGCATAATTTATTCTAGCCTTTATGAATTTTAAATCAAATAGCAATAATGAATGTGCTTTTGATTCCAATTATAATTAATCAACTCCTATGTCATTAACATTTGATTAATAATGCGATTATTAAGTTTAAGGCGGCGATTATCGTAAAACTGGATGTCTTACACGACTTATAATTGCTGAACTAAAATATAGTGAATTACCGTATTGCTGCCAAGTTTATAAACAGTTTAATCTCGGGAATAAAAACTCTCCCGAGTAGCACAAGTCAGCTTATCGATCTTAAATCAGGCACCAGTCCGATGTTACTCTAACATGGATTTTGGCTGAATTCAAACTGAAATTGAGTACTCTTTAAATTTGTATAAAACTTTCAAAATAAATTCAAATTTAGATCAATGTCAATGCTTTTGAACCGTATTTTTGAGTATATTCTAGAGAAGTTCTGAGTAGCCTGTAAGTTGCAGCACACTAACTCGTCAGGTGTATTGTAATTTTTAGTCTTTAAGAGTCGATGTGAGCTGTTGAACAAGAGAATGTTGCTTTAATCTTATTTACTCTATTCAACCTAAATCAAAACTGCCTCTGTTAGCCCGACAATTCAATCCAGAGCTTATCTTTAGCTTTAGTATACTTAAAGTCTTCTTCTAAATTTTCAAAAATCAGCATACTCAACTGTTGCCATTCTGTAAGAATCTCCATGAATAATTTCACTTTAAAGAATTTCTAGAGCAGCATAGAATCTTCTCAGTAACATTTTCATACCCAACGTCCTTCTTCCTTACTTCCCCATTCATTTCATTCCATTTTTATTCATTTTTCTTTATCATTTAATTTTTTCCGGGCGCATTAATTTTCATTCATGATTTCTGTTTTTTTGTTTGGTTTGAATCTGTTGCTACAGAAAAATGCTTTTTTCCGTTTCCATTTCTTTATTATTTCCTCGCGCTATCTCTCAATTTCATTTTGTAGCCCCCCAACTCGCGAACTTTAAATGAAAAATATTTTTTCAGCCATGACAAAATCCCATTATTAGAATGAAATGCACATCCATAAAAAACCGCAAAACAAAGAATATAAATATATTTTTTAAGGAAGGAACTTACAGTGTGCAATGTTGTGCCATTACATGAGGATCCATTCATATTATTGTGGCTTTCACCATTAGCCTTATCTAATTTATTGCCATTACCATCACTGATGCTTACCATTGCCACATCATCTTCTTCGTCTGATTCCCCAATTTCATAAATATTCACCATATGTGCTGCCTGTGCATGAACCATCAAATCCCATGGATTCATGAACGAGTCCTTACATACCACACATAGTAATTTTGATGATGGATACATGTTTTCTGTAAGAAAATGAAAATGAAAATTTTAAGAATATTTTCTTCTAAGGAATATCCAAAAAATGATGATGCTTACTATTTACAATTGTTGGTAGTTGATCCTGACATTTACATGTAAATCTCAGCTTACAATATGATCTTTTATGATCTAATAAATCACTTAATTCCGAAAACATTTCTCTACAATTGCCACAAATTAAAATGTCTGGGTTGCCTAGAAAAAAAAATATAAAACACAGAATGAGATAAAGAACGTTAGTATCGAGCATGCAGAGTGTTGAACCACAAAAATGTGTTCATTAGTGGCTTTGCAGCCACAATGCAGAAGTTTTTCAATGTAGAGTAAGAAAAAAATTGTTTCTAACTTTTATGGGTTTGAAAAATTTTAATTGAAATTATTTTGAGAGGAGAAGGAATTGTTTGTGACTTTATAGACGAAGAGTGGGAATGTTAGATATCAATTGAAGACGGACTTGAAACAGTTTGAGTGATGGATCTAACAGCTGTCATAGTATTAAAAAATAGTGCCAATTAATTCTGGTAATCCATAAAATTTGGCTCAAATTATGAAAATAATGATCAAAATTGATTAATCAGTTCTAGAAGCCATGATTGTCAATCTGGGAGAAAAAGCATGATTCCGATTAAGAGATTTCAAATGGGATTCGAATCCATGTCCTAAGATTCCAAGTCACATGCACCTACCACAGAGTTATGCAGGGTTACTCGACTATAAGGCAAAGTACCAAATATAAATTATTCATCCTATGTATCCCCCTTACTGCACTTCTTATGATACACCGTTGAAAGACCATTACAGGTATCTAATTTCCAAAAAGTAAGTTGTACTTGGGTATCAATTCTTCCTGTTCTAATTGGATTATTAGGTAATTTGGAAGTACCAAGTCGACTCTTCAATTCAAGTTTATTCGGAGTAAGAATTTTGGACTTGCAATTCTCTTGACTCTCATCACTGAATTCCTTCTGCACTTAAGTATCCCCATACACATGTATATCCCCTTATTTAAACAAGCACAATACTTACTGTATACTTTAAATGGCCCTGCAATTGAGTTCTGTTGATTTATATTTTCATTATTGTCTCCATTGCACGATTTACTACTTGCATTACTACTTAAACTGCCATTATAGTTGCTCACAAAATTCTGATTCGGTATGGAATTACAAAGACTTACAACCGGACTTCCATTTGCCAATAAAATTTGTTGCTGTTGTTGTTGTAAATGAAGTAGACTATTGGCCGCTGCTGTCGTAAGTTTATTAGCTACAATTTGTTGCTGTTGCGTCTGTGGCTGCAATACCATTTGAGCTTGAGGATTTCCTATTGTTATTGTTGGACGTGCTTGAGATGTTGTCATTAACCTTTGTCTTTTTACGGCACGCGGTTGTGGTGTTGCTTGCGGAAATAATGTTGATGCATAGTAGCTATGTATGAGGAAGGAAAAAAGAGTGGAAAATGAATTAAAAGTTAAGTAAAGTTTGTTAAAGGAACTTCCATACATAAATAAATACAACACACATCTCTCATGCGGAAAATTACACAGTAAATGAAATGCGAATAAGAGAAGAGAAAAAAGGGAGTTTTTGGATATAAAAATTTAAATTACATTTTCATTAAGGATTGCAGACTTAATATAGAGAAACAGTAGAGCATGTAAGGCAAATAAAGCTAGTGAATGTCATGTGAATGTGGAGTTAATCAAATGGAAGCTTGCTACGGAGTAAATCCATGAGTGAGAAAATGTCACAAAAAAGTTTAAATTTTCAATATTTCTTTAAATACGGACCAATTTCTTACTTTTTACATCTAAAGTTGCATAAAAACTTGGTCTTCAGCTTCTCTGAACTAAACAGTGTAGCATTTATGCTCATTAAGGGAGATATTATCAAAAAACTTCCGTCAATCGGTTAAACTTTCGTAAAATAATTTTACAAAAATTAAAATATTTCGATAATTACTCAATTTTGCTACGATGAAATCATTTAAACTCATAAACATACCCAAACTTCATTCATTTATGCTTATTTAAAGTTCTTTAAACACTTAATTAAGTCAATATTTGCAAAAAACTGCGTCAATCGGTTAAAACTTTGGTTTTTACGTACGTAAAAACGTAAGAAAAATATTTCGAGTTCTTTTATCTTAATTAAGTTTATATGGACATAATTGCATTAAATACAACTGCTTTTCATTCCATCGGCACTACTTGATGGCTTGTTAAAAGTTCGAGTTGTAGATATTAGCAATTATTGATATTTTTTAAAAAGAAATTAAAAATAACAAGTTGAGAAATATTGCACATCGAAATTTTCAGTTCCCTTTACTCATGGATTTACCCTATGAAGTTTTGAACCAGACCTTTAAGTCAACACGGATTTTGTATGGAAAAGTTGACTCGAGACCATAAACAGGAATGATGCTTGAAGAATTGTAGGGGAAGTGAGATGAGTAAGATGACCGAAGACAGCAGTCACATAGTCTTCATGGCATCCCATGTCTTGCTATCAACATGGTGAAGTAGCGACGCCCTCATGACTTCACTCAAAGGCTAGTGGTGGTTTTAAGCATTGCTTTAAGCATGTATCTGAAGTACACAAGAGCAAATTACCAGACCACATTGAACTTTGCTTAAATTTTGCTTATTAACGTCCTTTACTTAAATATTCCTGTTCTAATCCCATATTTCGTATAGAAAAATCAAGTCAAACTGACTTATTGCAATCAAAACCATCAAAAATTGATTGAAAAAATTTCAATTTTACTCGATTTTAAAATAATCAGAATTCATATTTCCCAAATCCTCTGACGATCATCGATTCATATTGTAAAAGTTATTTCTAATTCACACAATACCCATTTGCAAATATCGAAAAATCATTTGCACTGTTCAGTTTTAAGGTCAAAGTCATTGAGTGCTTAAATAAACTTTTACTTTATATTCCGCTATGAACGCTTCTATACCCTCAGTTTTGAATTGAAAAGCCATAGAATTTTCATATTATTGAGTCAATATTTACCAGCAAATCGAAAATGCTGATAACTCACAAATGGTTCACATGACATTGATGCTGTTTCTATTGTAGTTGGTTTGAAATCGTGTTGAAATTTTTTTTTTTGTGGAAATAAAATTGAAATATTTTTTTTTTGGGGGATTTTGTTGCTGATTTTTGAAGAGTTTGCGGTAAACTTTTGACCTAAATATTATTTTAATTAAAATTTGACAATATTTAAGACAGTGTGGCATGTTTTGTCTTGATTTAAGTGTTTAGGGACCCTTTTAGTCAGTGGAGGATAATCAATGTGCCACGGCACGTTGGTGCGTCGACTAAAATGTTTGAATATGCCATTAATCGTATGCCGTATTCGGTTTCGGTCGAAACTTTCCACCAATGTGTACCGCAAAAAAAAACGATTGCCCATAACTGCTCTTTAGTCTAGATTTTGATAAAAAAAAGGAACCCCAAACAAATTAAACATTCCGACTGGAAAACCACAACTCACCAAAATTCAGAATTTCATGCACAATCAAGCAATAAGATTTAACAAATTCAACATTCAATTCTCAATGGTAATTTTTAATTAAAAAATTTTTCTTTTTCTCACCTATCGTAATAGTAATCCCAGTCATTTCCCGTTTTCGTTGTATTCTGTCGCTTCCTACCCGTTTGATGAGGCTTTTGAATTTTAAACACGTTCAGATTTTTTTTGTAGAGGTGAGAAAAACACATTCAATGAGTGAAAATGAAATAAAAAGAGAATTTTATAATTTTTTTTTAAAAAAATTTCCTCACGAACATTTCCAGATGAAAGAATATTCACCTTCGGCTCCGCGACCATATTAACATCTGAAATGAAAGTGTGAATTTTTTTTATAAATTTCTGTTATTTTGGGGAATGTAAATTATTCATTTATTTATGTTTGAAGTTAATCCTCAAGTCTTTTGCGGAGATGTGATGTGTTCAGCATGTTTTATTTTGATGAGATTTTTGGTGTTATTTAAACATTATTTATAATTTCAATTTTTTTTAATTGAATATTTGAATTTTCAGAAAATTTGAATTTTAAAAATTTGAATTTTTAAACATTTTAAAATTTTGAATTTTTAAAAATTTTAAAATTTTTAAGTTTTAAACAATTTAACTTTTGAATTTTTAACTTCTAAAATTGAATTTAAATATAAAAACTTGAATTTTAAAAATTGAAATTTAAACCTAAATTTTCTAAAACTTAAAGTTTTGAAATTTGAAATTTTGTAAATTTAACTTTTTCATTTTTTGGGTAGATTTGAAAATTTTAACGTTTTGATATTTTAATTATTAAAAATTTTAATACTCGTAAATTTAAATTTTAAAATCTTTGATCTTAAAAATTGAAATTCGAATTTAACTTTTATAAAATTTTAATTCTTTCATATTTTTAACTTTTTTGAGATTTTGAAAAATTAAAATTTGAAATTTTTTAATTTTAATTATCTCCAAAATAAGTAGGTAAGTTAAAAATTTGAAATTTTAAAAATATTGAAATTTGCATAATATTCAACTTTTGAATCACAAAATCTTTAAAATCACGACACAAAACAATAAAAATGCTCACCGCAAAAAAAAAAAAAAAACATGTAAACAAAATCACCAAATTGATAAGTGTGCGAAACGATCTTCTGATGATGTGAATTATTTTAAGCTTCTTTATCATAAACATTTGTTTAAACGACTCAGATTTTCTTCACGAAACTTCCTAGACAGAAGCAAAAAACAATATTTTTCCTCACTTTGTAGTCGTAAAAGTCAATTGAAATTTTTTAAAATTGTTTCGACGAAAAAATTTTATGAAATTTGTTGCAGAATTTATGGATTCATGAAGATGTTTCTACACATTTCAAGGCTGATCATTTCGAGTTGTTTTTGTGCTATAAAAATTTTATTTTGATTCCCACAGCTTTCCTGCTTTTAAAAATCAACATTTGCAGTAGATTCAAAGGTCAATGTCTTTTTGATTCTTATTAGATAAATTATTGACTACAAGCTGATCACAGTCGGTGAAAAAGTTAGTTGAGGTGATCATTTGAAAGGCGTGATGTGTCATAAATTAATTTGTGTATTAATTAGTCAGCAAATTTTTTCATTCAAATTCATTCAGCGTTTCCATTAATTTTAATTAAATTTTCTTCATATTTTGAAAAATATTTTCATGTTTTTCGATTAAAATGTTTATATTTACTAATATTTTTTTTTTTAAAGAAAAATGTTTTTCATAAAATCTGTATGGAATAATATAGAAATTTTGAGAAATGTGCAAGTTAAATTCATATTTGATCGTAATTGCGGCGTATGCATTAGGGGTTTCCCGAAGTCTTGGTTTTGATGAATTTTGGAAACCAAGATTTGACCGAGACTGAGACCGATATGGGGATCTAGACCAATACTAGGGAATTCATCAGAGAGATTTCGTTTCGGTTTCGGGAATCCTTTCATTCAAAATATACTTAATTTTGGAAATAATTTGATGAAAAATTGCTTATTTGATATTTTAATAGTAATCTGGAGTCTATTAGGACTCATAATTAAGGTTCTTTCACCTTTTTTTATGCAGATCAGACTTCATTCCTTTACAACTTCATATCATTCATCCACAGAAATAGAATTTTGTAAATTAACTATTAACTGACATAATCTAAATCAAAAATAGACGTCCGCACTTATTTGTATCAGCATTTCTGTCACACTTAATCATTAAATATTTTCTTTAACATGAAAAACAACAATTTTACATTTTTTAATATGAAAAAATGAAAAAAATGTTTCAATAAAAAATCTTGAAATTAGAAATATTTTCATCATTTCACATCGTAAGTGTCACAGTTGGATGTTATGAATTGTGCGTGAAGAGACACGTGTTGCTTGGAAGTTGATGTAAATATTGAGAGGTACGTTGTACTTTAGTCAGCGTATGCTTAATTTTAAGAAAGTATGTATAGACTTGTTGGAATTTAATTTGAGGGGCAGAAAAACCTTCTTTTTCAGTTTCTCAACACAGCTGTTTTGCTTATGTTTCATGCAAAATCCAAAATAAACTCTGAAAATGAGTAGAATTTAAGTTTTAAAATGTCAAAAAATTCATAACCGAGAAATTTTGATTTATTAACTTGAAGTTTCTCGGTCTTTAAAAATATTTTCAAGCATTTTTTTCTCCAGCGTAAGCAGATGCTGGAATAGCAACTGATTTCAATCTATTTTCCTGTCTATGAACATGTTTACAGATTAATGTTTGATGACCCACTTCATTTTTCGACACATTTTATTAATCCACACTTCTATGATATAAATAGTTCTTTAAATTTTATTTCTAAATTTAAATTTTTCAAATCTAGAATAATTGAGATAATATTTTATCTGATTTTATGTCATCATTTATACGACACTTCAAAACATTTTCAACACATAATGATCAACGAATGTAAATTTTAAATTTTAAGTTAGATGTTTTGTAGATTTGAAATGATTGATGGTTTTAATAGAATTTTAAAATCATTTTTCGTACATTGTTCGGCTATTTTTTAAATTAAAAAAAAAAAAAAAACAAAAGAATTGAAACATTTTAATTTGACTTGATTTATTAAAAGTGTCAAAGTGTTATTTTTGAAATAAACTCTTAAACTTAAAACAAATTCAAATGTTTGAATTTAAAACAAATTCAAACTTTAAAATTTAAAACGAATTCAAATTTTCAAATTTAAAACAAATGCAATATTTTCAAATTTAAAACAAACCATAGGGTAAAAAATATAATATCTTGCGTTATATAGGGTAAAAAATATAATTTCTTGCGTTATATAATTTCTTGC
Organism: Chironomus tepperi; assembly: GCF_022539635.2. Taxonomy (NCBI): domain Eukaryota; kingdom Metazoa; phylum Arthropoda; class Insecta; order Diptera; family Chironomidae; genus Chironomus; species Chironomus tepperi. The sequence continues at coordinate 19,740 of NW_027226415.1, forward strand.
GCGAACAAATTCACCAAAAAAAAAATTTTTTTCTGACATGAAATTTTTAAATGCTTATGCCTTCTCAACGATAAACTCTATTGACACCGAAATCGGTTAAAAAAATACGAATTTCGTGAATTTTCAGATTCCGTAAGAAAAATATTTTTAGGATGCTCCATTGCTTCAAAAATCGATCATTTATACTGAATATAATTTCTTGCGCAAAAAAATATAATTTCTTGCGCAATTTTGGACAAGTAGGCGATTAATTTTGATGGCACAAAACATCAATTTTCTGATTAATTACCCTCCTTTACGACGTTGTCTTCCTTCCAAACGGTTTGAGGATGCTTCTTGATCATTTTAAAATATTTCTGAGGTTGAAAATGCGAAAAAATTATCACAACAAAATTTTTTTGTGCTAGCCTACTTGTCCAAAATTGCACACAAAAATTTGAAAATTTTGTTTTGGTAATTTTTTCGCGTTTTCAACCTCTGAAATATTTTTAAAATAATCAAGAAGCATCCTCAAACCATTTGGAAGCAAAACAACGTCAGAAAGAAGGGTAAATCGTCCAAAAATTGAAGATTTGTGTCGTCAAAATCAATCGCCTACTTGTCCAAAATTGCGCAAGAAATTATATTTTTTGCGCAAGAAATTATATTCAGTATAAATGATCGATTTTTGAAGCAATGGAGCATCCTAAAAATATTTTTCTTACGGAATCTGAAAATTCACTGAATTCGTATTTTTTTTAAACTTTGTTTGGTAAAATTCATGCTTCCGTTCAAAAGTTATGGACATTTAAAAATTTCAACTGCATTTTGCGCAAGAAATTATATTTTTTACCCTAATTTTAAAATTTGATTTTTTTTTAAATTTTCTAAAAGAATAGATTTTTCAATTTTAATTAAGTCATAAAAAGCCTTATAAAGAACCTTAATGTTTTCAATCATTCTCAAATTTCTTACTTAATTAATCAAAATTGCCCAAAATCAAAACCAGACTTCCTCGGAAATTCCCTCAAAAATTAAGTATTTTTCTTTTTTTTACATGAACATTCACACATTGGATATCTTCAAAGTGTGTTTATAAGACGAGAAAATCCCCTCACTTTAATAATATATCTTGGCTTACTTCCAGCGAGAAATTAACATAGAAATTATTTTTCACTTCAAAATATTTTGAAATGCCCGATTTAATCATTTACTTTACTCATTCTATTCACCTTTGTCTAACACTAATGTGACGCGACGTCAACAGACAAAGTCAGATGCTTAGCAAGAAGCTGACAGAAAAGATTTTTGTGGACACTTTTAAGGCAGTGATTGACGAAAGATCTTTATTGTAAATTTTTATAGACATAAAGGCAAAAACCAAAAAGATTTTCATTTACTTCGAAAAAAAATTTCAAAAGAAAATCAAGTTTGATGTGAAAAAAATCTCGATCGGCATTTGAGAAATTTTTATGTTAATTTGCTTGAAGTTTTTATTTTCTTCATCGATAATTCTTTCCCCACTTGACAGCTTTTGTTACAGTTTTTCAAGTATGTTTTCTCTTATGATAATATTTCATGCTGTGAAAGAGATTTGTGGCTTGATATATTTATCTAGGATTGTGTATTTCAATATGTTTGAAATTTGAGAATTGAGTGAATCAAGGTTGACTAAGAAACCTTTTTTTACAGACTTTTTTTAGGCTATTAAAAGGGTTTTAGATGCTTAATCAATATTTAAAGAATTATTGAGATGCTAATTAATTAAGATGCTTTTTGTTAAATTCATTAGTAGCTGGATAAATTCTCTGCCAAAGATCTTTAATTCTACATTTCCTACCTCATTTTCGATGACTACAAAAACAAGAAAAATGAAGCATTAAATCAATAAATGAACATTTTCATTCAATTGAACGCAACCTGTTGCTAGTTATAAAGTAGATACATGAAAATTTTTATTTCGAACGATAAAATTTAATAGAAAATTCTTCCTCCCATCTACAACATTTTTATCGTTCCTTAAAAAAAGCTGTATCAATTTCTACACAAGAAAAGAATTGAAATATCTTATTTTTTTATGCTCTTGTTTAAGACATGAGAATATAAATAAATAGTAAAGAAGTTTTTTTTTTGTGTCATTGTACGATTTACAATGAGAAATGAGACAAAAAATTCTTCTGAAACATGATAGAAAAGTTCCCATGCAGACAGACATAAATTCACTCCTGACCTACAAAGATCACAACAAAAAAATATTGAAACATTTTACAAAACAAATTATTTATTCATTTTTATTTATCTAACAAAAGACACGTTGACTTGAGGAAAGAAGACAAGAAAATAAGGGAGAGAAACAAGTATTGAGTGATGGAAGAGGAAGAAACATCCAAAAATAGGAGAAAATTTTTTTTTTGTCGTGTCTGCGTTTTGAATGTTGATTTTGTGGAAACATATGGAAAGTTTTTGGATTCATTTTGTCGCAATTGTAAACTATTTTTGGGCTTTTGATTGATGGTTGATTGAGTCTGAATGTATTGAAAATGTGAATGTAGACATGTCGTAGACACTGCGTGGTTTAGAAATGAAAAGTCAAAGAACTGCTAAAAATTTCTAGTATATTCATGAGTTTTATACAGTCAATTTGAACAAAGTGGATCCAAGGTGGGACAGAAACTTGCGTAGATCTTGCAGAACCCGGAAATTTTGAAGGCCTATTTAACACAAATCGAAGCCTCCTGGAACTATATATGAACTCGATTCGACTTGAGTCAACTTCTCCACACAAAATCCGAGTCGATTTCGAGTTCAGTTAGATAATGTGTCTGCTTTGTGATCTCTGTAGAGTATATTATTTAAATTATTAGCATTATAGCCAAAATCGTAATTAATTTAATAGTTTTGAGCTCAAAATCGAATCTAATCGACTTTAACATTCAAAATTTTAGTCGATTTCAAGCTTGTGATTTTACTGGAATACAGAATAATTTTAATGGAATAGCTAGAATCTAGGCTTTCATGACAATGAACAAGGACTTTAAATTCCGCTATTCTGCAAACATACCGCTGATTCTTGCTAAATCTAACGTCCTATAAATCACGCGAGGTCGAGAAATTGAATGAGCCAACTAATATCCATACTCGATGTCTCGAAAAGCACATGGCGGAAAAATTTTCACCAGGTCGGTGAAATATAATCTGAGGTCAGATTTCGCTTAATCTAACCTGACCCAAACGAGTCACAGTCAATTGCATGAAATCGAGTCACAGCTAACTATTTGTGAACGCTTGATCAGAATTATTAATTGAATATACAATTTAAAACCTCAAAAATCAATAAAATCAAATTTATTAGATCAAATGCACGATATGTATCAGCTCAACAATCAAAATTGCCTCCCATACCATCTCATGTTTATTTAGTTTTTCATATTTTTGTGATAAAAATAATCCAATAATAAAAATTCAATTTGTGCTTGTTTTTATTTCAGCTGATTATGCTATTTGTAGTCATTTGTGTACGTTGTCTAACTAAAAGTGACAGTAAAATCATGTTTCCATCTATTTAGTCATGTAGATTCATAAAAAAAGATGACAAAATATTTTTCTCAATCCACGCAGTTCCTCCGAATGTGACAAAATTGATTATCAAGTTTACCATTAATTTTTGTGAGTTCTTCATGCACGTGCGACAAAGAAAACAACACCGCTGATGATGATGTTACACTAGTGTGACATGTCGTCGTCATAATGTTTTAAAATATCTTCAAAAAGTCAATTTTTGTTCATGACGAGTGAGTAGAAACAAAATTTTTGGATAGGAAATGAAAAGTAGTGCAAGCATTCGAAAGAAAATTTCTTCACACGGTCGGCTAAAAGAATTATAAATAAGGGAATTTCGAGCCGTAACAGGTACACGATGGCCGGCACGCAATCGCGACTTAAATTCTCTGTTCTTTTCATATCAAAGTAAAAAAAGAGCTTGGCGGTAAATAGAAAAAAAAAAAAGTTTTTAATTTCAGTTGATGTTTCTTTTTATGGCTGCAAAAAACAGTCAAAAGAAAAATGTATGTTAATAATTTTTTTTTTGGCATTTACCATTTCATATTCTCTCGCGCACCGACTTGAGGTTAATGTTACAAATGCGATGAAAATCGATTCTCGTTTTGTTTTTTCATTCATATGTGAATGAATTGGCATAAAAAATGGGAAATAAACTCACCTAAAACCTGACTAAGAACTGTTCGTCCATCTTCACCATGACATGCATTTCTGGCATCAAATGGATTTGTAAATTGTACGAAGGCATAACCTTTGTGCATTGAAATTCCTGCAAAAAAAACAGAGGAAATTAAAAATGAAAATCTGATTTGTTTAGTCCATTTTGGGGTTGATTGAAATGGAAATGAATATAAATGTTGATTAATTTTAAGGATGGGGTAGTATATGCTATATGATTATGTGTATGGAAGGGAAATTCTCTTGCAAAATTGTCACAATTGGTAAAGTTTAATTGAATTGAGATTTATTGCTTGAAAGACACACATGAAAACAAGCTCCGTCTTATTTCCGTCTTAGCTCCGTCATATTTTCTTTCATTGAAATTGAATCAGATTCTGCCTCTATTAGGCAGCCGGTAATAAAGGATACCAAGGCTACGTGCCCTAAATGAGTTCTGTTTGAGCCTTTTACATTTGTTTCGCTTAGATTGGAACAAATTGTTCATTATGATGTCCAAATCTTGGATTTGAATTTATTGGAACAGAGGCCGATTTCTAGTGTACTATAGAGCATGCTACCCTAGCACTAGTTTAATTTTGTTTATACCACAGTATAAACTACATTGATTTTTAGTTCGAGGATGGGCCACCTTAGAGGGTTCTCGAAATAAGCACTCGTTAAGACCAAAAAATGTGGTTGGCAACATTCTGCCGCTCGAAATAGAATTTAGGGCTTTAATAGCAAAGTTTTGCTATGCTTTCTTGTGGATCCTAGTGAATGTCACTTTTTTGAATTCTTGCAAGTAAGATTCCAATGGTTAAGCATCGCTATGATATTTAATAACATCAATTTATGATCCAATTGCCTTAAATTTGTAATAATTTTGAATCTGACATTTTGACAAATTTTTACAGAAATATGATCTTCTGATGTAAATCCCAAAGCAGCTTATCAAAATAATTTGAGATCCTTCCAAAATTTAATCACTTGTCATGTCCGATTCAATGCCATAAAAAATGCTTTTGACTTTAATTTAAATTTCACACCCAATCTCTATAAAATATTCAATGTTAAACTACGTCCAACAATATTCCCATTCCATTCTATTTAACGAGACGACACGTCACATTTCACAGCATGCTTTTTGCTGCACATCCACAAATTTTAATTCAAAACATTTCTATAGCATCTCATTAAAATCCACAAAAATTGGTCATGAAAATTACCAACAAGGAAATTGTTTATGCATGTACAAAAATTGATAATCAATAACAACAACAGTATTTTTACTGTTTATTCCCACTCAACAGCTGATAAATTTATTCGATGAATATGAAAAATAACACGAATATTTCAATATTTTTTATTATTTCCATACTATTTTTTTTATTATTTTATTTCTTTCTCCTGTTTCATTTTCTTTTTTATGAATTGCAATGTCGAATGAATTGTCGATGAATTTATAAGCAGCAATTGCACAGATTACAATCATCTGTTATGGTATAATTTTATAGATATTTTCACAATCTGCAGGGAGTGGATAAAAATTATTCAACATCAGGATGAAATTGAAAAGAAAAGTGGAAAGGCTTGGAAATTCAAGGGATGGAAACTCTTCTCAATTCTCTCAAATTTATTCTCGATTTTTTCAAAAATTTTCTCAATTTTTTTAAATTTTCTCTTAGTTCTCTCAAATTTGTTCTCAATTCTCTCAAATTTGTTTTCAATTCTCTCAAAATTGCTCTCGATTCTCTCAAAATTGTTCTAAATTGTTCCCAATTCTCTCAAGATTATTCCTAATTCTCTCAAAATTATTCTCAATTCTCTCAAAATTGCTCTCGATTCTCTCAAAATTGCTCTCAATTCTCTCAAAGTTTCTCTCGATTCTCTCAAAATTCCTCTCGATTCTCTCAAAATTCCTCTCGATTCTCTCAAAATTATTCTCAATTCTCTCAAAATTGCTCTCGATTCTCTCAAAATTGCTCTCAATTCTCTCAAAATTATTCTCAACTCTCAAAATTGTACTCAGTTCTCTCAAAATTCCTCTCAATTCTCTCAAAGTTTCTCTCGATTCTCTCAAAATTTCTCTCAGTTCTCTCAAATTTCTCTCAATCCTCTCAAAATTGCTATCAGTTCTCTCAAAATTGCTCTCGATTCTCTCAAATTTGCCCTTAGTTCTCTCAAAACTGCTCTCAATTCTCTCAAAATTACTCTCGATTCTCTCAAATTTGCTCTCGAATCTCTCAAAATTGCCCTTAGTTCTCTCAAAATTGCTCTCGATTCTCTCAAAATTGCTCTCAATTCTCTCAAAATTATTCTCAACTCTCAAAATTCCAAATCCTCAATTTCCCACCCCTTGACCCTCCAACATGCATGCACTCCCAACAATATCATAATGAACGTATACACACAGAACAGAATAAGAGAGAGAAAATATTCCAATGCAAAAATTGTGATCGATTTATCTTTCTTGCTGCACATATAGTGAATATTATCGTCATCATCGTATCGTGTGATAAACGAGAGTATAAAAAAAAAAAATGAAAATAAAATTTTATTCGAATAATGATAAACAAACCGATACGATGATGGGAAAATCAATGAATGAAAATCCGATTGCTCAATTATTCAATTAAAAGCAGTTATAAATATTTTATTAAATCTGAATGAAATTAAGAGAAATAAAATGGATTTTCTTCTTTTGTGGGGTTTTTGGGGTAGATGAATATGAATTGAGTGGGGTTGGGGGGCATGTTGTGGAGGGAAAATTGGAAAATCATGGATTCTTTAAGAGTAAATAGCAATTGCCGACTTTGTGGACCATATAAGACCGTTAGGGTGAACTAAAAACTCTTAGATAAAGGCTAGGGATAGGGACACATTGTAGTTAGTACATCCAGTAGTCCAGCCATCTTCAGACGTCATTTAAATGATAAATGTCTTCATAAACAGTAAAGTAAGTAATAAAATATTGAAATCAGATTTATATGAATTCCAAAAAATGCGCTTTAACCCCAAAAAATATACCTACTTTCTCATTTCTTTTTATTGCTTTCAAATAAAGCCAAAATGTCTCGTGTCTTTCATAATTTTTTTTTTCTCTTCTCTGAATATTTTTTTTTAAATGAAAAATTTTCGTGATAAATCAGTAAGAGAATGAAAAACAAATTTAGCAAATAAATTTAATTCATTATAATTTGATTGTCGTGTTTACTTCATTTCTTTATTTATTTATTCTTTTTTTTGGGAACGATGTAGTTTTGTCTGATTTATTTTTTCAACGTTGTCAAATTTTAGTGCTTTTTTTCGGTGCTGTATAACTTTAAATAATTTTAGAGACTTTTAATTGATTTTTTACTTGCTTGTCTGCAATTAGATTTGGTTGAAAAATACAAGGTTGTTCATCACTGGTTTAAGACCTATAATTAGATTAATTTTTCAGCTTCTAGTCCTCGTTGGGATGCACATAATTCATTTTCAATATACATAACTCTAATTTTACTCTAATATATCCAATTAAAATTGAAAAAATCACTCAAATTCAAAATTCACTCAAAAAAAAAATCTTCCTACAACTAGCAAATATATTCATCAACTCTAATTAACACATTTTGCAAGAGAAGCTCAGTCAAAAAATAATAAAAAAATTCACAAAAATGAAATTCTCACCTGCCAATCGTCCGTATCGCTGAAACATCCTCTCAACATCTGCCTTTGAGCACTGAAATGTGTTGAGATTACCCACAAACACACGACTATTTACTGCTTGTGGATCTTGCGAATTTGTTTGATTTGAAAGTTTTGACATCTTCATTTTTACGAGAAAAGTTTTATTTTTTTATCACTTTATAATTTCATTAATTGCTTCACATTTGTTAATTTAGGGGTGTAGAAAATTTTTTGAATTTTTAATTTGTTTAACTTTTTCTTTTAACTTTTCTTTCTTCACCTGAAATGAGGAAGAAAAATTTATTAATTAAATGTGAAAAATTCTTTGTGGTTTTCATTAATAAATGGAAAAAAATTTTTGAGGCTCACGTAAGAGCTTGTTTGATTTATTCATTGTTTTTGTGGTTTTTAACTAATTTAGAGGGATAGAGTCAGGCATATGTAGCCTAAATATAACGTAGAATATGAGCATACCCAATCTTAAATTCCTGCTTGAATACCATTTAACTATATCTTTGTGTAGCATATGGAATATCAAGCAGTTTATACTATATTATCGTATTTGACTTCCTTGGAATTCTTAAAGACATCGAGCATATAATGAACAGTTTTAGAGATTCCAAAGTTTTGCGTTATTTGTGTCTCATAGCTAGTTATAGTTCACCAAACCTCATCACTTCAACCTGGAGCCACTTTTTTTGCAACATTATTGATTGTAGCTTACAAAAGAATGAAGCGCTTTTAGTGCTTATGATTCGGAAAGTAACATGTGGAATATTTCCCATGGTGAGTCTTGAGCCCAATACCGCTGGGTATGCAGTGATTAAATCCCAAAGAACTAAACCAATTTAATACCCAGCTACTTCGCTGTTAAATAAGTTTATGATTAAAAAGATGCGAAAAGTTGACACCTAGATTGCCGTGACTTTGTAGAGTAGTTAATTTTTTAAAATCCGACTACACGCCAGACTTGCGCCGATGTGATGACGTAAATTATTGCCTTTTCTACCCCGTATGCATTTTGGGTAAGCCTTAATGGAACCAGTTGGTCAAGCTTCTCTCATTTCTAGCTCTCCGGCCAAAAGCCTTCACAAACCCATTTATTAAAGTTAATCCTAAAATTCACTAAAATTTCCTCAAAATTATACAAATTCATGAGTCATGATTTTACAGTCTTTTCAATATTGTATTTGCATCTTTTAAAGCAGCTTATGTCCCCAATAAATCAAAAAGGATTTATAATCATTTTATGAGCAACATGTGTATCAATTACGAATGATTTTAGTCAATAAATTGTATCTTCAATATAAAAGCAGACAAATTAGTCTACAAATTGTTAAGGATCAAGTCCTAAATCATAAGCAATTTCTCTTTGACGATGAAAATCACAGAGAGATAAATTTCAATCAAAATTCGACTTTTATTAATTTCTTTGAAAAATATGATCTTTGACTATCAGATTCCTTTTCAAACTCATTCATGCTTAATAAATATCCAATCAATAATATCCAGAGCAGTATGCATAAGAACTTTCATAAATTGCACAATTGATTGTTGGGGGATGAAAATTTAATTCGTAAAAGCCTAAAGTGAAATGTTTTGTATTTTCATTAATAATTGATGAGAAAGATATTAGTGAATCATGTAGCATAGATATATATGGCTTTATACATATAATCAAATGCATATGGAGAGAGTGAAAATATATTTATATCATACAGTTTTGTGATGTTTAATAATATTGAAATCTCCCATTGATTTTCAATTAGTAACTAGCATTCATGCTGCCGCTGTTGTATTAGAATATTTGGTATGTGGTTTGGGAGTGAGTTCTTGATTTATTTTTGGTAGATCAAGGCGTTTTGTCTTTCTTGGTGTATTCAATTCTTAAAGTGTTGAGATAGTTGAGCAGCAGAACATAATCGATTTTCAGTGCAACTCTTAATTACTGTGTTAATGACTAAGATAATGATGGACCTATTACCCAAAGCTACTGCTTTTTGCCTATTTAAGTGTTGTCCAAAGATTTTATTCGATGACACACCTTAGTGGTAAGTCAGGATTGACTAGTGTGCCACAGCACCTTCTTGGAAAGCCAGAATGGACTTTTGTACCGTGATGTCCAAAAATTTGTGTCCCATGGCACATCTTGGTGGAAAGCCAGGATGGACTGGTGTACCATAGCACTCCTTGGTAGTAAGCAAAGATGGACTAGTGTACCGTGGCACACAGTTTAGACAACAAATTAAATTTGTATTACGGGAAGTTGTTTAGGAATGTAAATATTCTTGATATTGAACTTTTCGAGCTCTTAGCCAGAAGGCAAATTATCATGCCGAATTGAATCGAGAGAAAAGTTTAGTTGGTATCAAGCATTTATTACCATAAAACTAAAGCTTTGGAAAGCTTGTGTCATTCCAGGTCATTCAGTAAGATTCAGAAAAGCCGATTTGCATGAAATAAGGCTAAACAATGCAAAACGAATGAAGATTTTCTATGGCTTAAACTTAGATCAACAATCCATTCCCGAACGGTGAAAGAGCATACTCACTGAGTGTGCTCAATAAGTTGAGTATACTCAATTACATGGATTAAGTATACTCATGAGTACACTCATTTAGGTTAGGACATATGCTCATTGTCTGTAGATTTTAAAATCTGAACCAATTCATTGATGACATTCCTATTTGTTGCCTAAAACCTTATTTCCATTACACACCATAAAATGCGCTCTATTTTCATTCCCATACATCAATTCTCAATCTCAAAAATTTCATACATTCACTCATTGATGTTGCTGTTTAAATACAACAACAATCCCAATAACAATATTAATATCAGTAATAATAACAATAAATTTTATTCGTTTGTATGAATTTTCAAGCCACAACATAATAACACCAGTCAACTAGCCATCCGTACACATATATATGAAATGAATCATACAATTGGACAAACAAAAGAAACGAGGATGAGTAAGTGAGAATATTTATTTATGGGATTTAATATACAGACGATGATGATTGATCAAAAGGAAAATGAGACATGATGCAAAAAGGTACATGAATCTTTAATCAATTTGTCATTGGATATACCAATTAATATTGTGGATTATGTATGAGCTAGCATCTCCTTTGATCTTTTAAAGTCTTCCATCTCAATCAATATGTCACTAATTGATCCCTTTAGTAATGTTTCGCTATTTCCCCCTTTCGGCTACAACTTCCTCATATCCCCAAAATCATTTTTAAGGTGTGAAAATATTCAGTGTTTTGGGATTTTTTATGCATGATCGAAATTTTCTCAAAAATATTAAATTTCTTCGTTTTTGATATTTTTTGTTTTGTTCTCTGTTGCTGTTACTCTTCCTGATGATTCCCACGAGTCAGAAATAAATTTTCCTCCATTTGTTCAAAATATATTTATTTTTATGTATGCCTTTATGTCTGAAGTGATCCCTTGAAAGGAATTATTGGAAATTTAGATACTTTTAAGGAGTTTGTAAGAGGTGAATGCATATGGGTGCTATTCATATGCACTTGAGATGAGCATCTAGTATTGAAATATTGTTTTATTTGGAAGCACTTTTTGGTGATTGCAAGTCACTCGGAAATTTTAGAAATGGCATTTTTACATTAACAGAGCCTAAAAAATAGGAATCGATCAAGGTCCGACAATTACATGCAAACAGTATGCGCGTATTTGCATGCAATTGTCGAACGCTTCTAAAAACTCCTACTTGGATATACCTTTGCTGCCTGGTATCACTAAGACAATTAATTCCATAAGGCTATTATATTATTGCCAATATCGTCAAGCGTGTGATTCATAGTAATTTGGTGGCAGAATGGTTTACTGGTTCGGTACCGAATCATAGGAACTCCAATAGTAAGTTAAGCTATAAGTTTGAGGCTCAGCATAATTAATTGTTCACTTGCTTATGTTGGAATCATATGCAGTGGAACTGATACATAAAGTCTTCCTTTGTAGGCTACAATAGTAATGTCATCAAAGAAGTGATTCTGATCTCTTTACAAATTATAGGTCTAGTGAGTGCAGAGGTCTGCAGCACCCTCACTTGTTTAACAATCATTAACCGAAAAACGCCCCTGGATCTCAACGACTGAAAAACTAAAGGCAAACTAAAGGTTTTTATCGTCAATCATATTTCAAGAGTCGCCAATTCAAGGTGCTTTAGCAGTGAAAGCAGTCATGACTCTTGATTGATTACCATGGATATTGAAAAATCTCTTAGCTGAGAAGCACCACTCCGCTATCTGAACCTTATTTCCACTCAATGTACTCAAACAATTAAGAATTTGATCCTTACTAAAAACCAAAAAATTCCCTTCAATATTGTATTTGATGAACCACGTGACCAGCTATGCTTTAGCAAAATACTCACAAATAAGAACAAATTCATCACAAGGATGATCATGGATATACACTATGATACATATACAAGCGAGAAGAGCAAAAAAAAATTCAAATGAACGATACACTTGGGTGTTAAAATATACTCTAAATTTTTCATAAATTCAGCACAAAAGCTGTAGCCGATATCGTTTGATAGAAAGTTTATGAATGAATGAATGTATTATCGAGAGGAAATAAAAAAAATTCTATCCTATGCTGGATATTTGCATCATTTTTTTTTTATTTTTTGTGAATATAAAAATTGCCAAATTTATTCCAACTTGTTTTGAGATTTGCATGTTGATTTTAGTGCTGGGATAAATTTGTGATTTTTATGTGGATATTTTATTAAAATTTATAGATTTATGAATTTGAATTTGACCATATGATGAAATAGGTCACGGACGATGAAATTGATTTTCGTGATTGTTATTGATAGAATGTGGAATAAATTAAATTAAATCTGAAAAATTCGGAGAATTTCAATTTATTTTTTATACTTTAAAACTTTTTGATTTAAATTGTTTAATTTTTGTATTCACATTTGAATTTAATTTGCTAGTTTTTCAAATTTATCTGGAATTTTTTAAATTTTTCAATTTTTTTTTTCAAACTTTTTAAAATTCAACTTTCAAATTTTTTAAATTTAATTTTCAAATTTAATTTTCAAATTTTTTAAATTTAATTTTCAAATTTTTTAAATTTCATTTTCAAATTTTTTTAAATATAATTTACAAATTTTTTAAATTTATTTCTCCAACTTTTCAAATTTGATTTTCAAAAACTTTTAAATTTTAAAATTCAATTTTTTTAAAATTTAAATATTTTAGAAAAAAAGTTTTTAAATTTCATAAAATCAAAATGATAAATTTAAAAAAATTAAAAAATTTGAAATTCACAAAAATAATTCAACTTGATTATCGTAATAAAGTCCTAAAATATATTACGTCTCATAAAAATATTCGAACACTGAACCTATCATCAAGTTTTTTGAACTCAATTCAAAATTATTTCAATATTTTTTACAAATAAAGTTCAATTAAATTCATCATAAATCCAAAAAAATTTATTTTTAAATTTTCTTTGAACTTTCCTATTTTTCCACAAAAGAAAAATTCTTTATGTCGATTTCTGACATCAAAATTAAAAGACAAGTCATGTAAATAATCCACAAATTGTCCAATTTACAGTCAAGACTGCAACCTTTAAATAAATTGTCTCTTAAATTTTCCATTTTTCCCCCTCCTCAACTTTTCATCATTAAACTGTTTTTTTCTTTGTATAAATTACATTCATGTGTGGAATCATTTGGCGTCACATTAAATTAACAACACGGTATATTTATTATATGCGTCTTAACTGAATGCACATGCTGTAGACACAAAAAAATATTAAAGATAAATTTAAAATGTCTCTATTTTTTGAGAGTAATTTTCCAGAACACAAATAAATAAAAAATTTACTCTCGCTGAATAAAAATGTAATTTGTTATAAATTAGCAATGTCGTGGACATATCCATTTGCATTCATCATTTCCATGACTTTCTCATTTTTTTCTTCCATGCCATAAAGTACATACAGACATATATTATGAATATCATGATGAGAAATGAGGAAGGAAAAATTAAAAGGCAGATGACCGCAAATGAAGGCTTTATGACATAAAAAATGATGAAAATTGTGCAAACATTTAAATTAGTTAGAGTTGATAGGAAATAAAAAAAGATAAAAAGGGGAAAAAGTCAAGAGAACTAGCTTATAAAGTGATAAATATTTATTAAGGTTGAATGCTTCTAGTTATGAAAACTCAGTCAGGGATGTGAAATTTGTAAGTTCTTTCAGGAACTAACCCAAGTGGACAAAAATACGTTATAACCTTATTATTCTATGGCCTCTTAGAACCAGTTATAGGCAACATCTGAGGGAGGCGATGGATCACAGTTGATCTGTACGGCTAGTGAAGTAAGTAAGGATAGCTCCAGAGATAAATTTCTCTGGAATTAGTAAGGTGTACGATAAGGTTCTTCAACCCTCCTGGAACAGTGTAGTAGTAGACCAAGTATGAAAAAGGATCAGACCCTTAACTTTATCTTTACCGTACAATTCAAGTTTCGATTCTCGTGGAGAAAAACGTAATCGTCAAGCAACGTAACGATGCCATCTTGATGGCAAGAAGTAAGACTGCCTTGACGGCTACAATACAGTTTCAGCTCATTTTTAAGGCGAAAAATGAAATTTTTTGCAACGAGCTGTTCAGATTTTGGTGAAAATTCTAATTTGTCAGTCAATTAAAATTCGGAATTATCTTAATGATGTGAAGTCACAGTTTGGTCACAGTATAAACGACTAACAGTGATTCGATTCATGTCAATAACCCTAGTGACCAAAACCGTTTAAATAACCTGACTTAGTTTGGTCAAAAAACTTTGCCAATCCAATATCAGTTCTCGAAATAGACTCAGATTTTGTATCTGAAAATCAACTCGATTCCAAACAGGATTTAAGTCTAATTCGAATTCTGTATAGAATCAGAGAATAAATTCTCAGAACACTACATGCACAAAATTATCCAACCCCAAAAATTAGCCATCAAAACAGCATAACAGCTTTTCCAACCAAGTTTATTCATCAAATAGCTGGAAACCATATTTTCACATATTTCTATTTTATCCTACTTATCAAAAGCAAATAAAACGCTTCACTACCGCAATGATTTTTAATTTTTATTTCTCTCTTCTGTCTGCATATTTCGAATGTCTATCTAGAAAAAAAAAATTGTTAAAATGCACAAAAGGGAGAAATTCATTTTCATATCGGCTGTTTTTGTGTGTGCATTGCTTTAAAGCTTTTTTTGCTGTCTTTCACATTTTCATTTTGTGAATGGAGAAGCTACATAATGTTGATTGCATATATACTGGCTTTATAATGTTGATAATTGTGGTTTTAGGGTTGTAAAAGTTTTTTTTTTTTGCATGACAAATCATGAAGCAATAAAGGCTATAATCAGATAATCTGAGTAAACAAAGGGGAAACCTGAATAGCACAAATTGGTTAATTGATCGAAAATTTAGCAACAGACTGGCGTGACTGTGAGTTGGTGCTGGATTTGGTTTGAATTTGGCCTGATGCCATAGTCAAGTTATCCGGATTTGGATTAAATTCAACCCGATGACAGGGTAATGAGAATTCGACAGGGCCGTCCAGGTTTCGGGTTTCGGATCGAGCAACTGACTTCTGATGATAATGATTAGTTGCTTTTAATCTACTGTGAATCGTAGAGAGTTAATAAAGTGGTAGAACAGGTTTCTGTTCCTGGCTAAAACGGTTACTTTTGGTAATTTTTTGTGTTGTTGCTCAGCTTCCATCTCTACGTTTGTACCCCAAGTGAACTGACTTGTGGCACTTGGGAAAGTTTTATTTGTGAAATGATGCTTTGGGTTACCTTATCAAGCAAAGAGCATGCTTTCAAGATCAGAGCAGCACTCACGAGTATGCACATTTAGTATAATTAAAGTGAGCAACATCTCGAAAGCATGCTCTTTGCCTGTAAGGTCGAATTGCGGAGAAAATTAAAATTTTAACGGTTTTTTGAGATTTAAAAATTTGAATCAAATTTATTACAATTGGTTCTTGCAGTGTCTGCCACTTGGTTCTAAGTATACTGTCACCTCGTCGCCGTTTTAGCAACATTTGAAAATGTGCCGAACGTGTTATCCTTTTTTCAAAATTCAAAATTAATTTAACCGTTAAAATAAAATGATTTTAATTTGCAATATTATAAAATAAACTCAAAAAATGCCAATTAACTCAGTAGATCAAGCAATTAAAGCTCATCAACCTTATTAAATTTTCAGAGTTTTATATTTATTTTGTCACCATTCAAACTTGACAACGATTGCATTAATTAAGGAAAAATTCGAGTGCAAAATTTTCAGCATTTCATAAAAATTATTTTTTTTTGCAACTGTCACTCAATTCAGTCACACTCACATCAATTTAACTCATTGACAATAACAACCTCCAATTTACCAATTAATTAACACCTCATAATGATGTAAAAAATAATTCATTATTAATTTTTGCTAGTTAATTAGCACCATGAATATTCAGTTTATTTACACGAGGATATAAAAAAGCATTTCAGGTTGTCGTTTAATTAACATTGTTGAGAAAAAAATATTGATAAATTGTGAATGCTTTACGTGTTGCACCTTATTATTACTGTCATAAATTTTCATATGATTCGTTTGAATAAAAATGTATATATTTTTAATTAATTAGTTACTGTGTAAATAGCTCAATAGCGTTAACCTTATACAATTTTTTGATTGACACGGTTTGCTCCATTTAATAATGATAATCAATTCAATCATGAATTAGGGGTTGAATTTTGTATATGTAAATAATATTATGTTGGATTTATGGATCGGATGTGGTGCTTTTTTGAATGGGGGGAGGAGATTTGAGTGACAAAATTTGATTGTTTGTTTAGATTTAGGAAAGTCAGAGTTGGGATGATTGTTTGCTGTGTATTTGCTGAGTGACACAAATGATGAAGGTATCGATATCGAGCTTATTAGGCTTTGGTAAAGCGTATTATGTGGAGACTTTCCTTAACTTTTCCTTTTTTGGAATAAATTCTCCATTTTGCACGAATTTGCAAGCAGTAGCCAACGATAGGACCAGTTTTAGGCAACATTAAGGGATGTCATGGGACACAATCGATATGTCCGGCCAGCAAATTAAGTAGGCAAATTGAAGGCAATATTGATCCTCATAATTTCACGATCTCAAAGACGTAGAGTAGTTTTGTGTATGGATCGCGAAAATTTAGAGGGGTTTTGGGATTTTTATCACGAATATCCCTAGAAAATTGAAGAATTTTGTTTCAAAAAGTGGTTTAGAGGGTTTAACGTCCTTCCACGATCCTCTCAACATTGCACCAAACTTTCACCAAAACTCCAAAATTCCCCAATTTCCAACTCATCAACCCTCCCATTACACCAATCGTTATGTGACACACACACAACAAAAAAATAACATATTTATTATTTTTCACCAAATATTCATGTCAATTTATTTATTTGCTCACCTTTTCGATTACAAAACATTCACAACATAAACATAAATTGATATTCAAAGTGCCACCTCCATCGATTCCACCCATTAAATTACGTAGCAACAAAAAACATTATGACAAAGTATTTCGATTCACGCATATGGTATTCAATCGGTGACGACAACAAAAAAAAAATGTGATGAAATGATAAAGTTTTTTATATGTTAATAAATTGAGTAACAATATTAGACGCAGACGAATTGACATCAATTAATGGAAAAATGTTTGAAAGGGTGTTTAAAAGATTATTAATTATGTAAGCTGATTTGTTGGTAGGGGTTGTAAAATTTTTTGGTAAACTTTTTTAATTAAAAGTTGATAATTAGGTGCATGTATTGGGAAATTTTTGAATTTTTTTTTTATGATTTCTGGAGAAAAGGACTGAAGCATTCAGTGTAGATGTGAAGGTTGAGTTTGAAAATTTTAAGTTGACCGAGTGACACAAATGAAGAAGTCTCTTATACGGAGCTTTAAAGGCTCCGCTGAACCTCTTTTATTAACAATAAAAGGAAGTAGCTCTGTGTGGCAAAAATTGTTTGAAATGTTATGATCTAGGCTCACCACAAAGGCCTACACCAAGGTGTGTCTTAAAAAGTAAAAGCTTGTCAATCACTGTTCTATGTGGAATCCTAATGGCTGTCATAACGCATTTGGTGTCGACAAACTTAGACTTTAGCTTTGCTTGCCGTGTGACGTGAAACACAAAAGATTGCCCACCATTACTCTATGTGGAATCCAAATGTCTACCTTGTGACATTTGGTGTCGACTTGACATGATTTTAGTTAAAAGGCACTTCTGTAGTCGATGCATTGAGTGTATTTGTAGTCATATTCAAGATATTCTACATATATTGACTAGGATTTACCAAAGAGCAGTGCTACTCAAACTATGCTCCACCACACACTAGTGCGTCACTTGAATCTTCATTGTATTGAAAATTTTAAACAGTACATCTGTTATTTGCTTCGTGGATCATAATTTGAGAAACAATGTCTTAAAATATAGCAGAGAATCTTGTGAATATAGCCAAAATTCTCTGGAAGATGGATACATTTGTGTAGGTTTAAGAGTTAGTGTTCCTATTCATCTCCATGCCTAAATTTCAGTTAAAATCAGGCTTAAAAGAATATCGATTTTGAAAAATTCAAGCTCGTATTTCCCAAAGTATTGCAACAAAGCTCATCACATCCCATCAATTCCATAACTTTAAATCATTCCAATGCATTCAAGAGCAATAAAAAAATTTTACTGCTCAAATTTTATTGATCAATTCATACGAATTTTGATTCCTTAAGGTGTCTACAATACAAAACAGCGAAGAAAAATGAAGAATTTTCTTTTATCACTTTAACAGCACACTGTTAAAGCTATAAAGTAAATTCTCGTTGCAGCGTAGAAAATATTCATGAAGTAAGTGACTCAGTTACACTAAGTAAGCAACAACAAAAAAATGAGTGGCAATAAGAAAACAATTTGAAATAAGAAATCAGCTTAATAAAACATTTACATTGACTATCTTTTTATGCTGTATATATTTTTTGATATTCAATATAGTAAATACACATTCATTCATTCATACAAAAGGAACATTCAGCACAGAGAAAGGAACAAAAAAAAAATTGTTCGATATTAATGAAATATTCATGCTATGAAACATAAATTTTATTGCATTTTCAGCTTCAGTTTTTTTTTGTTCTCTTATTTAGTACTTCTTTGTGTACTCGTACGTTGAAGCTCTTTTGTAATTCTTCAGAACAGCAACATGCAGCATATATAACACCCATATTTATTTTCGATTTTCATGACTTTTATGTACTTGTGTTCAATTTTTTGAAAAAATATATTGCAAGGTTTTGTTGAATTTTGAAGACAGTTTGGTATTTTTTAGAGCATGCAACTATTAGAATTGACTTTTGAGTTGCTACATATAAGTCAATCTTGAGGACCTGCTTTTGTTTGAGTGATTTTATGCCAGGTTTTTAGGACCATAAATCTAAAGAAAATATTAATCGCATCAAAATGACATTTATTGCAGACAACGTCTGTCGCGGGTCTACCCTGATCGCAGGCAATGCCTATTCACCGGCAGATGTGACATATGTTGCATGTGGCTGTCACAGGAACCTGTTTTTGCAACTATGCTCTCGAATTGCCAAAATTATGAAATGACTAGTTAATATACAGACGTTGATTTGTTATTGTCCAGTTACTGACTAGTTCTAACCTTAGTTCTGACTTATTTTGTTGGCAATTCATTTAAGATCCTCTATTAATTTACCATTCACAGAAATGCGCCTCTGTCCCACAAACATATTCCCAATATTGTCTACAATGTATCTTTTTCCTCTCTATATTTCCAGAAATCGCAAAAATTGTTCATCGGATGTTATAAGAACACAGTGAATGTCAAAATCTGGAGTGAGGACAAGAATCAACAGCAAGCAAGTAAGCAATAAAATATCATGTAAAAAGTGTAATGTATTACATGAAAATACATTGATTATTGCCTCTGAGACATTGAGATTGGCAATAAAAAATTCTGTATACATATGTGGAACATCTACACATATTTCTGACTATGTATTTTTATCATCATTGTAGCATCACATTTGTGCTGTGTGATGCGAAAAATCATCGCCAAACTAATTGCCTTTCACTTTTTATTCATCAAAATTTCACCGACATCCGACGATGATGATGAAAATTTTTTCCTTTTGGAAATTTAAGACCGCGTGTGTTTACAGACACAAATTGGCTCATCAAGCTTCATAGCTTGAAATTCAATTCATGTCGATTTTTATGACTCATTTTTTCACAGTTTTAAGTGCACACAAAAAATGTGTTTTTGATGATGACACGAGATTTGATTACTTATTTCAACAGGTTAACGATGATGATCAAAAGGCAGGCAGGATGTGAGTCAATGATGAAAGTATTTCAGCACCTTTAATTTAATAATGATTTTTCTTTTTAATTGGAATTAAATTTAATTCCCTTTACTCACTTTACTGTATATTCATGTTAATGATTTAGACAAAAAATCAAAATTATGTATATTCGTTAATTTTAAAATGGATACATGCTGATGAGTGACATTATTCATGTCTTGTAAATTCTTTCATTCTCACATCTTTTGAGTTTCTCATCCATAAGATTTAAATTAGTGAATAATGAAAGGAATTTTGTTATAGTATGACGTTGATGGTGATTAATTAACAATTTATTGGCATATCCCATAGCCAAATGCGTAAACAATTTGCAGAGACTTGAGACTTTTCATTCAGTTTCGATTTTTCTTTTTGATGATTTTGTTTTGTTTTGTGTGAAAAAATTAAATGAATTGAAACTGTGTGAAAATCGAACATGTGACTATATAGTAACAGATTTTGTTGATGAATATTGAGTTATTTTTAGATTGTTGGATAGATTGAAGGAAAATCGATGAGGATTTTAAGTTTGACTGTTTTTTGTTTTGGCATTTAAAGAGCCGCATGAGGAAAATCTCACTTTAAATTTACTAATTTAATCGAAACTTAGAATTAGAAGCTTTATTATTGATTTTCTATTATTATTCGATTAGCACACCCTAACAAACAAAGAGCATGCTCACATACTCAAAAATACTCTTTTCATACAAATTAGCATGCTCACAAAATTGAGTATCCTGAGGGTAAGCTCTTTGTCTGTTAGGAACAAATCGATTAATCGATCAAGAATTCGACCCAGACAGACGTTGCAGCGACTAAGTGCTGGGTTCATTTTATATTCATTTCAAATCATCTCTCATGTCAAAGTCATGTCAGTTTGGTGCTAGATTCTAGATCGATTAACCGACTTGCGTTGTTCGGGATAGATTGTGTGGATTATGACTAATATGAAATGCTTTTCTTTCCTGATTGTAAAAGAGAGTACGTTAGAGCCAGGGTTGTTAAAAACAAAATCTGGTGTGTTTTGAAAATGTGTCAGATGGAAAAATGTGTCCAGATTCTGCTTTTAACAACCCTGGTTAGAACTAGACATCAACTGGACCTAAATTTGGAGTTTATTAAAAATTAAAAACGAAACTGACGTGGGTATTTTGCAGATCCTTGTCACATCGACAACACTGTATATAATGATTGAGAGTTCAGTCTCTGGTGTGATTCAAACCTACGTACTCACAAAAGAGTAATACAGAGATCCGGTCTGTTTGCTAACAACTCGGTTGAAATGGCCATACTCTTGCAACGATAGATTTGACTTTAAATGGCTAGATAACCCAGATTCTGCAACACAAGTTAAGTAGGTTCCGCCAGGGCTCTAAAGGCTCCATTAAACCCCTTTAACTATCACTCAATGGGATCCCTATCTATTTAGTGGCCAAATAACTAAAGGGAAACATCCATAAGACCCCAAAAAAGCCTCAATCACATCTACACTTTAAAATTCTTAATTAAGAATCAATCTCATAGAACTTTAAAACATGGAGAATATTACCACAAACACAATACATAAAGACTTCCAATCAATATGACAAATTCAAACTTCAAGACCAAAACAAACAGCAATTCATGCTAACAATTTATTCCCCAAGAATTAGCTCATAAAGAATCTCAAAGTCTCCTGACAAATCCACATGAAATTCAAATTTATCTCCAAATGCTTCATATAGGAAGTAAAATCAATTCCCCAATTGTGACTGAATTGTGCATGAAAATGAAAAATCGTTTGTTTAAACAATTTTCTGCTCTATTTACAATGCATTGTCGCTTCCCCATCATCATCAATGCACCCCTCTACATGTGTGTTCATTTTTCAAGTGCACTGACATTGTTTAAATTGCAATGTGGACGAGCTGTTCACCACAATGTTGACACTTTGTGCATACACACATACTAGAAAAGAATAAACTTTAGTCTTTGACAAACTTTACTTTTTACTGGTGCCTTTTCAATGATTTATAATGAACATTAATTCACTGACTGCAACAAAAATTTTCAATGTCGATAAATTTTGTCGAACAGGAGGAAGAAGTAATTGATTAAAAGCTGTGGTTTTTGAGGTTAGTTTTGAAACTTTGCTTTCTATTTTTAGTTCAATTCCGCACGCTGTTCTTTGTTATTAAATTTTTTTTGTGCATTTTCAATCGATGCATCGACCACATACTGTAAAGTTTTGTTTGTACAACAATTTTGTGTTGGAATAGCTGCATTTAAATTTTGATTGACTTTTATTTGCTTTAATTATTGTACAATTTGTATTGAGGCTGAAGGTGATTTTACTTGAATTATGGCTATATAGCAAGGCGATGTGGCAAGTCGCAAGCTCATCTGGAAATTGTAAAAATTGAAGAATTTTCGCAGATTTTATTTGAATTTCTGAGTCCTGAATTTGACAGGTCTTATTAGACAGAAAGACTGGTTTTAGGTTCCGTAGTGGCATTTGTGTACCATAAAACGCTATCGTACATGCTGCGCTTATCGGACATAGAACCAATAAGTAATTATATAGCCCGAACAACACAACGTATTCGTTAAATCATTGATGCATCGATGAATTAGTAGTAAGATGGGAAGCTGGTCTATAAGCAACGTGATTGCTAATTTTGACCCATTTTTTAGTCAATAACTCGAAGTCGGCTTGGATTTTGTATGGAAAAGTTGACTTGAGGCGACTCAACTTCATTCGAAATTCGAGCTCTGATTTTCAAAGCAAAAAATGTGTTTCAAATTTTTTAAATTTAAATTTTTCTTGAAAATCTCAAAAAATTCCAAAAACTCAAAAAAATCCTAATCAAAATCCCAAAACTAATCCAATCACCTTATAAAAATTCAATTTTCATATTTTATTTCCTCTCACAATTTTTCACACGGAAATGGAAAATTTACACAATGAATTTTTAATGAAACCAATTTTCATCCATCGATGTAGTCAATGAATTGAAATTTTTTTTCTTCTCCATTCTTCGTTCAACAACGGAAAAAGTAAACAAGATGTTATAAATTTTTAAAGGTGAAAAGAATTTTTGTTATTTGATATTAATTTTTTAAATTCAATAGGGAGATGAGATGGCAAGAAGTTTTGTGTATGGATTTAGCTAATCATCGTATGGAATTGATGGTAATGTATATAGATAGAAAATTTGAATGCATTTGACTCAAAGTAGGTGGGATGAGAATAAATAAATAAATAAATGGAAAATTGTGTCTAAAATTGGAATGCATGTCATGTTTTCATAATTGGAGATATGGAAGCGATGATTTTTGGCCTATTTGAATGCATGCTTGGATTTTAAATCGGATTTAAGTAAAGAAATTGATTTTTTGAAATTTTTAAAGGATTTGAAGAAATCTTTTAAAATATTGTAAAGTTTTAAAATCTAAAATGAAATTTAATTTGAAGATTTTGAATTTTAAATTTTGTTTTTTGATTTAATTCTTGATTAATCTCTAAATACTATTTAAATAGCCCTAATTAATATTATTATTGGAAAAATTGGTAGATATTACAATTTCATGATTTTCGATTTTAAAAATATTGTACAAAACACAATTTTTCGATAGTATTTAATTCTGAATTTTAAACTTTATTTACTACAAATTTTATTATTTTAAACAAAATTTTGTGTTTAAATTTAAAATTTAAGTTCTATTTGAAAATTTGAAAGAATTCTTCGGTATTGTTAAAAATCATTTTAAATTGAGTTGAAGTTTATTAGTTTAAATTTTTAAAATTAATCTAAATTTTCATTAGTTTTGTTCTTTTTAACAAATAAAAGTTGAAATTTAATAAAATTAAAAATTTAAGGAAATTGAAACATTCAAAAAATCACGAAAATTTTGAGTTCATTAAAATTGAAAAAATTCAAATTAATTTTCTAATTGAAACTTAATGTCAATTTAACAAAATTAATTTCCAAACAATTTAATTTATCTTTCACTTAAAATCAACAAATTTACCAGCAAACAACTCTATTAAAAATTCATACATCCTTTCCCTAACATCTTGTTTCCATTCCATACCAAAAAAAAACAATCCACACAATAAGTTTTTACTACGCTTTTTGTTTCTTCATTAAATTTCAATTGAAATATTCTCAATTTCCACAGCATCAAATGGAGAAAACAGCAACATCTCCATTCAATAAAAACTGTGCTGATCATTAAATTGTTCAAACACAAGATTTTTCCCCTTTCAAATTCTGTTTACTCGAAC
Organism: Chironomus tepperi; assembly: GCF_022539635.2. NCBI lineage: Eukaryota > Metazoa > Arthropoda > Insecta > Diptera > Chironomidae > Chironomus > Chironomus tepperi. The sequence goes on from NW_027226415.1 coordinate 44,336, forward strand.
AAACAATTTAAAATGTTTACACTAACTTTTCACTTCTCAGCTCCTGAACATCTTTACATGATCTCATTTAAATGACTACACTTTAATTTTTTTTCCTCTTTTTTTAAGCAATTTTTAGATACTTTTTGAGATTTTCTTTTAGATTTTTTGAAGAGTAAATGAGGAAGCGTTTATGAGAAAATTACCGACAAGTGAAAGATTTCAAAGTTTTATAATTAAGCAATTGTTGTGAACAGTTCAATATATTGAAAGATTTAAGACAATTGCTTGAGATTCTATGCGTGGATATTTTTCGACTGCAGTTTCGAGAAAATTTACAAGTTTTAAGGCAAGAAGAAAAAGTGATGAAAGTTTATTATCGAATGTTTTAGTTTGATTTGTGAATTTTTGCAGACTTTTTTTTTCGTTGAAATTACTTTTCATTTTAAACTTTATGGATTTAAATTTAGGAGAATTTTGAATTTTCATGGTTTAAAAATTTAATTTTTGTGGTTTTTAAAGATTTCACTAATTTTTATGAATAAGTTGAACGATCACTTAAAGATTCTTTGGTAAATTTGTATATGAATTTGTTCAAATTATATGATTTTGTCAAGTTCTTGACTATTTTCTTAATGATGAATTTTCAAAACTGTCGCTAATTATATTTAGTTACAATTTTCAGTTAGGAACAAAATTTGATTTTAAAATTCGTAATCAGAATATTGATAGCAAAAACTGATAAAATTATAGAGTTTTTCATACTTAAATAAATTTTAAAAATTGCAATTTTACTTGAATTTTACGATTTATTATTTGAAAACAATTGTGAAAGTGTCTGATACTTGCGTTTAACTAACTTTTAACATTTATAGCTACTGAAGATTGGGAAACACTTTATGAAAACTTTGCTCAAAATCAAATTTTGAAATAATTTTTATTTTAAAATTGAAAGTAATATTTTTTAAAAAAAATTTTTTTGAGCATTTTCTAATTGAGATTATCGAAATCCTAAAATTTTGCTTTCAATTCAACAAAAAATTTTAATTAAAATCAAATACTTGTGACTATGATAATTTTATTGAAATTTCAAAGATTTTGTGAATTATTTGAATTCAATTGCTCACAAATTTTAATTAGTGAATTAAATTTCAAGACCTTTAGCTTGTAAGGGTCCCAACAGACAAATAGCATGTTTTCTTGGTACAGAAACTATGACATTACAGTACTTAAAATCGATCTCTTTGTCTTTTAAGGGGTTTTGGAGATCAAGACTTTGAAAAACTCCCTGTAGTATCAGTCTCGATCTCGGTTTCGAAAATATGTACAAACTGAAACTTCAGGAAACCTTAATAGCAAAGCTCGAAGTCGACTCAGATTTTGTATGAAAAACTCGACTTCAAATAAAATTTGAATCGATTTAGAGTTCTATCTAATAGTTTGTAACAGAAAATAGGCTTAAATTCAAGAAATTGAAAACATTCCAGAATGTCTCTAGAAATCTTTCAAATCCTCCCAGTTAAATTGCTCATCAACATCTCATCTGTGATGAATTCATCATCCGATCACTATTTAATGCTGCCTGAATGATGAGCCGGCAGAATAAATTATGTGAATAATTCTCAAGTATTAATTTTAATCACAATAATAAAAATGATGAAAATATTTTTTCCATTTATTAATAAAAAAATATGAAAATTTGCAATTTTTCCCTCGCGAAAAAAAAAAAAGAAAAGGAAAAATGTTTGCAATGAAGCATAATAAATTCCGTTCATACTTTTATTTTATGTCCCGAACTCTTTCTCGAATGATTTTTCAATATCAAAATAAACTTTTATTTTTTTCACAACACTTGTCTTATAAAAATCAAGAAAATAAGATCTTCCTTCTTATTATTTTTAGCACTGACTTTTTTTTTTTTATTTTAATGACAGAAATTCTTCTCTGACTTATTTCTTTTATGCACTTTTTTCACATGCTTATCTTCTTCACTTGTGTAATATTTCTTATTAATACTCTTCTATCATTCTTGATGATGTCTGTCTTGATTTAATCGCGCGTTTAACGTGAATTATGATTTTATAAATAAGAAAAAATTCTTCTTGCACTTGGTTTTAATTACGCGTGAGAGTTTTGTGGATTTTTATGTCAATTTTCAATTTTATTATGATTTGAAAATTTTGAATTTTTCCGACTTTTTCAATTCAATTTTTCAATTTTAAATTCACAATTTATCGAAATTTTCAATATTTCATAACAAATTTCCAATCGAAATTTTCATCAAATTACTGAATTTTTCCGACTTTTTTTCTCTGTCCCGTTCAAAAAATACACAAAAATGCGTCTCGATTGCCGTAAACACAAACGTCGACTGAAGCAGTCAATTGGAAAATATTTTTCTGGTTTTTCATTTTTTTTCTTCATTTTCATTTTTCTTTCTTGTCGGAAAATTGCCGTACAAAAAAAAGAAAAAAAAAAACTCTTGTGCTTGTTGTGTGTGCAGAAACGTGTGTTGTGTTGTGAAAATGTAAATAAACTGAGAAAAGTCTACAAAGAGAGCTGAGAGAGAGGAATTAGCTGAGCATGAGAGGAAGCGATGAAAAATTGAGAATGAGAAAATTTTCCCGAAGTCTAAAATTCTCTCAAAGGAAAAGTCTACAAAGAAATCACATGGCAGCATTAAACTGCACTAAATTTACGGTTTTTTGGCAGCATGCACGATTTTTAATTTGATATAAAGGCACAAAAGCCAATTGACCAGAAAATGAAATTAAATTTCAAATCAATTTTCTTTATTGAACAAAATTTTCCATTTATCAAATTTGTTTTGTTAATTAGCACTAAAAAGGATCATTTATAATTGAGACATTGACATGATCCTAATAGTCTTAAATGATAAATATACTCGAGTCTAGTTCCATTCTATTATGCTGCATATTGTGACATGTAGCAATTTAATTTTCATTTTCTCCTCCAATAATTCAATCGTCATTTAATTTTCTCTAATAGATTTTTTATTTATTTATTCATTCGTTCACATGCTTCTGCTTCGGTTTTGTACTGGCTGACGCTGCATAAGCTTCAATTTTGTCAGATAAAACTTTTATTATCACAGCATATACAATAAAATATTTTCTGGTTTAGAATTTTTGTGGGAAAATTGTTCTGGTAGCGCATTTTATCATGTAAATCAGTGGTGGGCAACCTTTGTGCCGCGGCACAGTAGTTGAGGTGCCAAATTTTTTGGATGTGCCATAAACCGTATGTCATGTACGATTTCTTTCGAGGTTTACCAAAAAGGCGTGCAGTAACCCTGGCCTTGACAGGAAAAAGATTGCCCACCACTGATGTAAATATTTTGAGGAATTTACGGTTTATAGCTAGAATTTTTATAATTTGGGATGTACCTTAACATTTTTCATTGGATTGAGTGTCTGGGAAACAAACCCGAATGGTGTTTTTGGAAATGTTGATATCCATTAAAGGCTTCTTCAGCAGTTAAAAGACATACTTGAATACGGAAATAGCATTGTAGATTGATTGAAGTCATTATCTGTCCTTATCTTCTATTAAGTGTCGAATTTAGCTAGTTCTGTTATTTCTAAGTAATGTAGAATAAATGGCCAATGATAGTCAGATTACTCAAATATGTTTGGGTCTTGTTAGTTGCAAAATACTTGCATACTGTAACTATGCTCCTATGTATGGGTTACAACAAAATGCTCTCCATTGGACACTGTTGCTGCTTCTGTCACCTAATTTGTGCAAATCCTCTGTCCGCACTTTGAGCTGACATTATTTCATCACTGTTAACTTACAACATAGTTCCTTCCGTAAAATCCCTTCCAACATCTTCCCAAAATGCTTCATCCCATCCATTTTCCCATTAAATCCAGCTAAAAATATTGTGATGTGTTTTCATTTCAGATGTGGATTAAAAACCAGAACAGGATAATTCAACGCTCAATTATAAATGATTCAATTATTCAAATTGAACAATTTATTTAATTTTATTCTTTCCATCTCTGTTTTTGTGACAATTTTTTCTCTCTCCCTCTTTGGTGCACTCATCTTTGTCACACGTGTGTATTTTGAGTGGCTTTTTTTGTGTCAGGAAAATTGGCAAAATAAGAAAAAATCTCTTTTAATAATTAAATTTTTATGCTGAGGATTGTGATTTTTAATTTCATTTTTGTGGGTAGCAATTAAAATGATTGTTTGTCTAGCAAATTTAAATAAGTTTTATTGGTTTATCAGCCACACTTTTATGGTTGGTTTAATGGACTTAGACTAGGGAAATCAATTTTGGTAGAATTTTCGATTTTTATTGTTCTGGGGTGGATGGAATTTCTAATTCTAACTAGTTAGTCTATGTCTAACTAGTTAGTCTATTAGTATTGCATAAAACGCCAAGTTCCTCAGTTCTACAGACACAATCCCGTGCGACACAAATCAAGAAGGATTCCGCCACGAAATTTTTATCGTCCAGCTAAACCACATTTATTAACACCAAATGAAAGCTGCCTTAAATTGATTTCTTTGCACAAGTTGATTTCGGAAATTGTCGGTTGCAAGCCTTACCATCCCTAGCCTGATTGTGAAGCTGCCACCTTTCAGACAAGGTGGTTTGGATTGGCTTTCACTTTATTTTTTAATGTACTTATCCTGGCATATAGCTCGGTCACCAGCGGTGCATTTAGCGATATCATGGAATACAACGAGAAGGCACTTGACATTTGGTCAGCTTCGGAGTCAGACTTCAGCTTCTCCAATTCCCCTCTATAGTAGTAGTGGCGGAGCCTTCTTCATTTGTTCCTCGGGAAAGTTGCTTTAGTATTACAAAATCATCTTAGTTCCCCAGTTTTACATACTCAATATCCAATAAAAATACTTGACTAAGATTTAAAGAATTACACAATCCTACAAATGTTTCTATCAATTCAATTCTATTCTGTTTGATACCAACATAATTCACTTCTATATCCATCAAATGCTTCAATAGAAGCGTTAAAAAAAGTGAACATTCATCAAAATCTCTTTTATGATTGATTGCATTGGATTTTTACCGATTTGCTGTATGAATATTCCCACATAAAAAAAAGTCAAAAGAAGAAATGGAAAATGAGTCAATTGCCCTCACTTACATACAATAGAAATGGATTGGGGGAGACGAGATTGGATGTTCCATACGTGCGTTTCTATTTCAATGTTAGCTATCACACATTTGATTGAAAAAATAAAATTGATAGAAAAAAATTCTGTGAATTCAGCACATTTTTATATTCACACCGTTTTCACGTGTGAATGTATTGAATTTGTTCAGATTTGAAAACCAGTTTTTTGGATTTTTCAGCCAAACTAAGCATAATGGCAAGTTATGCTCTATCGCAAAAAGTTTGTGCCTGGAATTCCACACCATAATCAAAAAACAGATTTGAAATTGGTTGAGGCATTGCTGAGAAAATCGAAAAATTCGCTTTCTGTAAGCAAGCAAACAAACAAACAAGCAAACAAACAAGTTAATCAGCAAGAAATCTCAATAACGAGACATCGTAGAGACTTCTAGCTTTTTGCAAACGATCCGTGCTGCTCTATAGAAGAGCTGATTAGTTTTTGGGCATGCCAGGAACAGCCGTTGCTTTTAAAAAAGCAAAAAACTTTCGTTTTCATACAAAATTTCAAAATCAATGTTTTCTATGATTTTTTGAAACTTTGAACATTGAAACTCTAAACATTGAAACGCTTGGCCTACCCGCTGGAGCTTGATCCCTCAAACATTTGCCAAGCGAAGCTTGGCCTACCCGCTGGAGCTTGATCCCTCAAACATTTGCCAAGCGAAGCTTGGCCTACCCGCCGGAGCTTTATCCCTCAAACATTCGCCAAGCGAAGCTTGGCCTACCCGCTGGAGCTTGATCCCTCAAACATTCGCTTGGCCTACCCGCGAGACTTTTTATGGTACGGGGTGAATATATCCGCATTGGGTTTTTACCCGATACTCTAGTTTTAATTCAAACCATGTAACGGTTATGACAAATTTAAATTTTGTTCAGTAAACACTGTTAAAAATTCGAAGAACATTGAAATACACTGTAAAACAATGAAAAAACGTGTTTTTGTTGTTATGAAAATGAAAAATTGTTAATTATAGTATTTATGCTTTGATTTGAAAGTTTTAAATGGCCGGCGCCGCAATAACTTTATGGAACTGATCTTTTAAAACCATTCCGAGCTCTCTACGATGTCTAGTTAAAAAGTTTTTAGCGTCAGCCGACCGAACGACCGAACAAAGTGTCTTATTAAGCTACCTTTTTGAAAAAAATTTCAAAAATGCGCTAAAAAATTCTGTGAATTCAGCACATTTTTTTATATTCACTTTTCTCGTTCCTTTCGACATTTCCGGTTGATTGAAAAATATCAGCATCACCTGGACATTGGAGATTTGTCCTTGTGGTGATTTTTACTGAATTTTTGTTAGTTTGATGAGTCATTGATGTCCAGTTAAACAACAATCAAACTGAATTCTTCTTTTTTTTGTCCTGACAAGGTCCGATTCATCTACTTCGTTCGCTAGGCTTAAAGATCAATTGTAAACCATAACCCTACATTGGTATCATCCCTAAGAGACAGTTTTATATTTGTCTAGTTGTAAGGACAATCAATGTTTTCATTATGCAATTCTTAGATCTTAAAACTAGACATATAACTAAGTGAAATAATAACACATCAAATCGAGTGCCTGAAACTTGCTCTTTCGATGGTAACCGATTGTCAAATTTCTAATACCAAGGTACAATGCTTTCTCTATTGACAGCTACTTTTTGAATGAGTTCTTTGGTCATCTATGTGATCATTTGTCATCATCTTGTAATTTTGTGCAAATCCTTGTCATATAGAGTACTATAATGATTGCCAAATTGTTCTTCGGTGGGAATCGAACCAACGTACTCAAAAAGAGTAATCTAGATTTCCGGCATGTTGACTAAACTCTCAACAACAGATGCCTTGCTCTTGCTTTGACAGATTCGCTTTTACAAATTTGGCTCTACACTCCAGATTCCCGTCTGCTCACAACGTCTCCTAACATACAAATGAGCTTGCTCACAAAAGTGAGTATACTCAGAGTATGCTCTTTGTCTGTTAGGGCTTTTAATAAGTTTAATATCAGAACAACCAAACCTTTACCACAAGGAACATGAATCACTTTCCACGATCGCTTTTCCATACTTTATGTTATCTAACTAAACGTATGACTGAGTACATCAGTAGCCATTTGAAATAAATGAAAAAGTATCTAAGGTAAGGTACAAAAAAAAAATCGTCTATCTGTGTTGATTTCCACATCCACTACTCATGCAGTAAATTAAAAGAAATGAAAATTGTGATAGTTACACATAAAAATACTTCATAAATATAGATGAGCATCTAACAATGGATGGACACAAAATACACAAATATGAAAGAAAAATGTATCTTTGTAATTGGATCTGAATCATTTATTGCCTCATTCCTGGATGTCTCACACACAAACAATGCTTGATGGAAAATAGAAAAAAAAAAATGTAGTTTTTGCTACTCATATTGCAATGATCATCATTTTTTGTTGGATGTGATGTACATATGGTGAACATTTTTTTAATTAAAGGTAGATGGAAGTGGAAATGATGACGAGGATGTGAATCTGTGAAGGAAAAGAAGCAAAGGAGGTTGCTTTAAGGTTTCCTGATGTCTGAGAAATTCTCGAGACCGCAACCCAAGGAAATATCGAGAACCTTTACATATTTTAGCCATTTGTAGCCATGAAACCTTAAGAAATGGAACTTTAATAATTTTAATCTCCGTCCTTCTTCTTCGTCTATTTGTATTTTATTCGCTCATTTCAAGTATGAATGATTGCAAAATTAATTGCAACTCTTTCATTTTCTGTTATATTTAACAATATCATTCATTTTCATCTTCGAGAGATCGTTCATAAATGACGTTTTGGCGAACGGGTACTGAGGTGACTGCCTGTGCTACAATGTCAAACAGGAGGGTAGATAATAGGTAGTGGGATTGTGGGAATTTTTATCTTTATCTCCCAGCAAATTAAAAAATTTTGCCATAAATGGTGGGTTTTGACCTAAAAATCGACATCCCTCTTGCCTTCATTTTACTAAAGTCGAATGAAAATTGCCCAAAAATTTTACTATTTGATAGTTTTCGAATTTTGACTAATTTGTCAAGTATGTGTAGACTTGGTCTCTCTTCTTACTAACTTACCTTAGTAGACTTCTGAAGCTTGCTCTATCACTTAGTTTGCTTCTGAAGCCATTAACCGATGCCAATTGCATTACCAACTCTATCAGCACCATCTCGGTCGATCTCACTGTCAAGAACCCTATATCAACACCACTTCCAAACTCTCCCCCGTTTCAATATTATTTTCACCCCATTCCCAACAAAAGTAATTGTATATAAAGCTGCTGCTGCTGCTTCTATTTATTTAATTAGATTATTAAATATGATGAATGAAATTATGACTGAAATTGTTGTGTAAGAGAATCTTGAAGGCAAAATAGAAAATAAGAAAATCTTGTTGATTTAATTCATTTCTTTTGCAGACATCTTTTGCAGGCTTTTGTTCTAGTGAAACAGTTTGTCGTAATTTTTATAAAGAGAAATTTGCATAGCAGCATCAAGCATGGCATTGAAAATAAGAGCTCATTTTGGGGTGCAATAAACTAATTTATGTCAATTATAATGACCTAAATTGACTCTGAGATTGACTTATCCAAACTATGCTTTCTCGATACCGGGACCGGGACCGGCAAATCTCCCATCCGAGTCCCATCCCGGGGGATTTCGGGAAAGCAAAATCCAAACAGACAATATGCATGCTCTCGAGAGCTTGCTCACTTCAAAATACACTTGGTTCTTCCTCGAGATCTTTTTCCTTCCAGAAAGTCAGCAGTTTAACTTTGAGGTCTGCTTTATTGTATGAAACAAAATACCAAGATGCAAAAAAAATGACTAAATGTTGGAGATATTTCCAGGAAAATAAAGTGGATAATCCGAACTCGAGATATAATCCACTTTATTGAAACAGGCCGTAAAAGTCTCATCTAAAAGTGGAGCTACAGAAGCAACATGGCTTAGGAAGGTTTTAGTTTCAAAAATTGTTACAAACTTTGTGGCCAGGCAAGCGATATAGTCAGATTTAAAGCCTATTGTAGGAACCTAAGCTTCAATTGGAAGCATAATTCCAGGAAATAAACCAAAAAAATTAGAATTAGGAAAGAAGGAGGGGAATGGGTTGATTCTGAATATTCATTACCTTAATTAATGAACAGCGTCCCCACACAAAATGATAAATTAATTCAAAAAATGCGCTTAACTTACCAATAAACAGCAAATTCAATACCATTCCATTTATTTTCCTTCATTTGAATTTTCCGTCTTATTTTTTTCATCTCATTTCTGTCTTTTTTTCTTCCATTGGAATGTGAGACGATGTAGAAAAAAAGGAAAAAGATAGCGATGCCTCGAAGAGGAATTATCATCGCATAATATTCATCATTATCATCAAGTATTGTGTTGACTATGAAATGAATAATTAATGTTAATGCGATGTAATTATAATTAAATTCATTTGAAATGCCAAAACTGAAAGAGGAGCAAAAAAGTAGTAAAATGCTGTGCGGTTTTGATGAATAATTTTTTTTTGGGAAGGTTCAAGGCATTTTAATAAAAAACTTTCAAATTATTATCATTAAAACTTTTTTTCATCACATTCTATTTACAATTATCAATAAATTCTAAGCAATTTTTTTGTTCTAAGTCATCGTCGTTGTATTACGTCCGTTAAGTTTTTTGTGTTTGTAACTCATCATCATCATTGTCATAATTATAATCATTACCCGCGAAATTGTGTTTTTTTTTGGTTCAGCATGAGAAATTTAAATTTAATGTTTTTGTGACTTTTGCTTGTGTGCGCGATATGCTAAATGCTTTTCGAGTGCTTGATCGAATGAGGCTGAACGTCTTCGTCTTTTGCCAATGACTGGACCTGCTAAGGCGAGTCCTGGACCTGATACGAGGGCGTAAGCTGCGATTCCTAAAAGATACAAATGAAATTTTTAATATTTTGGAACTAAAAACTCATTAAAATTGACAAATTCATACCAAGCAAAGCTGCACCAGCAAGAGGTAATAAAAGTGAGGCTTTAGCTTCAAGTTCTGGTGGCAAAAGTCCTGATCCTGGAGCACCATGACCTCCAAGACTACCAAGACCTCCTAAACCTGTCATGCCAGTTTGTGGACCTCCTTGGATACCAGCTTGACCAATTGTTGGACTTCCATATGGTCCAAAAACAGCACTTCCAGCACCATATGGGAATTTAGCTCCATAAGCTGAACTAAGATAGTTCAATTTGTTGTCAATGTATGCGTTTCCAGTCAATGTTGGTGCTGTTAAATAGAATAATAATAGAAGTTTTAAATTCGATGAATTATAGCTCTTAATGCTTGAGTTGTAATGTGATTTATTATTGTCAAAAAAAGTAATGATGACTATAAATTATGAGGTGTTAGTGACTGCACATGTTTTTCAGTTCCGCAATAAATTGTGAGCTTTGAAATGTGAATGAAATGAACTTGAATTTTGAGCCATGTTCTCGAATTTTTTGAGGCTTTAGACACAAAAGTGATCTTAAAAGGAAGTAACAAGGAGAGTGCGTTGTAGTTTGTGGAATCTGTATAGGATAGAGTCACTTAGTCATGCAATTTTAAGAGTTTAATCGTGTTCTGAATCATATTGTAGAAAATTCACTTAGTTCCAATTTCTACAACTTACTATTTCCATATCTCTCACGACTATCATATCCACCTGGAAATCTGTTTGCATAATATTGCGATGCAGCTCTATCGAAATTATTATTATGTCCATAACGGTCGTATGGGCTGTTATTGTTACCATAACTTGATGTTACAAATCCTTGACGATCTCTATCGTAATATTCAGGCATGACTGGATCACGGAATCGTGCTTCCTCAGTTTTTAAGTCTTTATTTCCATTTGATTGACTATCGACAGCCACAGGGACAATTTTACCAGCACCGAGTGCATATCTTGATACTTGTAAGAGAATTAGCAATATACTGGTCACTGTGAACTGATTCATGATTATGGATGTAATTTAATTTCCTTTTTTTTGCACTTTTTAAATTGAGTCTTTTAGTTCCTTTAAGGATTTATATTTATATTCAGCACAAAACTTGAATTTATTTAAATATTTTTATGTAAAATGAACTAATGCTTTACTTGACAGACACTGATGGAATGAATGAAAAATGACATAAACCTAAAGTTTTATATAGTCACAGGTGGTTGTTGACACATTGTATAGCTTTTTTTTGCTAACTTTTTAACTCATTTTTCATACAAAAATTACTTTTCCTCTTCTTCTTTATTCTTCTATTCTATTGAAAATTATATGTGGAGGTGAAAATGTTTAGCAAGATTTCTTACCACAGCCGCATGACAACCAATGTCAAGTTTGTCATTCTTCTGTGATTAGTTTATTGTACTTTATTGTACTCACTCATAAGTGCATTATATTGTCATTGTTTAGTTTTCTTCTAATGATGAGCATGAAGATTGTTGTTGTTGTTTTTGTTTTCACTATGTGGAAGGTGAAAATACGACTTGGTATTTCCATCGGAAGTATTGACGATTAAGCATTAAAAAATCAAATTTTAAGCAAGAGATTTTCTCAAAGTTATAAATGTTGGTAAGGTTTCGATTCCATCGATCTTGTTATTAATATAGGCCATTGTAGTCCAAACTTTGTGCCACGGTACACTAGTCCATGAACTGCTTGCCGGGTGCTTTTTCGGTCGTGGCTAACCAACAAGCGGAGCTCAAAGTTGATTAAGATTTTGTATGGAAAATTCTACTTTAGTCGACTAGATTTCAAGGGGAATTCTGGTCGACTTCGAGCTCTGCCACCAAGGTGTGCCGTAGCACAAAGAGTTCTAGACAACACTAATAAGGGTGATCAAGCGGACATTTTAATTAGTTCCAATAGAATTTTACCTGGTACCCAGTTGGTATCCACAAAATTTAAAATGATGACGTCTTGTAAATTATCGTCAAAATGTAAGTTTAATGAGAATTACGTCACAAAGAGTAAGGGGTCGTTCGCATATTACGTACCGAAAAATACACCTATTTGACTCATCCTTCTTGATTTGCAACAAATAGAGTTTTCAATCCTGAAGTTAAAATGGAAATAAATCCGTAAATGGGCTAAATTTTGAGATTTAGAGTCTTATTATGGAGAATTTGTTCAAAACATCAATAGTTTTATAAGAGGCCGTTCACTTATTACGTTCGCTTTTTAGGGGGAGGGGAGTCCACGATTTTGTAGCAGCCTAAACAAAAAAATTTTTTCCTTGGACATTTTGTTACGAATGGTAGGGTGGATGGGGTCTAGAAATTCGTTTTTTTGCGTAACGTAATAAATGAACGGCCCCTAATATAATTAAGCAAAATTCAAGCTCTGATTCTCCTCCCATTGAGTTACGTGATAAGCAAATGACTCCTAAATATTTACAATATAAAAGTGTGTCAGGTAATGAAAATATTTATTTCAATCTTTTATTTTTTTTATCAATCATAACTTTAAATCAATTAAAAGAATAGCTTATTAAACCTTATGTAACAGAATTAATGACATTAGTCATTCCACAATCGCTACGAAAACTAGTCATTAATCTGCAAGATTTATAATGAGGATTTTGTTCATAATTTGCTCGAGCCGCTGCTCTTCTTGCTTGCAAATTTTGCCACTGCTGTTGCTGCTTGTAAGCAATATGCTGCCTATTCAAAAATTCAACTTGATTTTTCCACTTGTTAAACTTTTCATTAATTTTAGCGTCAATAAACTGAAATTCAGTAGCTCCATCAGCCATTTTTGGTATTTTCTTGAAATTTTGAACCGCTTCCATTTTAATCCTGTTATGATCAGGTATAAGTTTTGTAGCGAAATTTGGACTGGTATGGTCAGTAATTAGCTTCATTTTGTTCAGATATTCATCGACTGTTTCGTAAGACAATTCCATCAGTTGAGTTTTAATAAAGGAATTGAAAATTAATTCACTTGATGGCATGTTAGGTCCTTTAAAAACTGTAAATATTGATTGTATGTAGCTCAACATTTCCTTCGATGTGATTTCGTAGCTAAATATCTTCTTGATGACCAGATTTTTTGGTAGCAGAATTGATTCAATTAAAACTCTGAGTTGTGCCTTAAATTCATCATCTAAAAGTCCCCATTGACCATCGAAGGATTCGTTACTTGCTCCTTCCCCAGGTGATGGCAATAAGAATCCAGTCAGCATATGATATGAATCGTTTAGGTGCAATCTAACATCCTGAGCATTAACATTTGTGCTATCATAATTATTGAGAATTCTTTTAACATAAATTTCCCCACCATCATATCCATATCCATATCTATATCCAAAAACTTCATCACTCCAATCTCTAAATAACAAAAGGAACTTCTGAAAAGGTTTTGAGGTGCTGCTTAGTGATTTTTCATTTTGTCGCTTCGATGTTAAATTTGCAAAATCTGTGACTGTTTTCAAATACTCCAATTGATAGTCTTGGACGAAATCTCCAATATTAAGGATTTGTATGGATGAGATAAAGTTTGTAATTCCGAAAATTTTGGCATCAACAGGACTGTCTGATCCAAAAATACCTTGTGAGTCAATCAGAATTATTGCGATCTTTTTGCCATTTTCCTCATGTAGGAAGACATCACTCCAGAATAAAATTCCTTTTGTGTCTGGATTACTTCCATGCTTCCAAGAAAACCCTAAAAGTGGCTCGTCATCTCCGCCCCACCAATTATCTTTTTTGATGAAAGCATGATTTAATGTGTTGATGGATCGGTACTAGTAAGGAGTAAAAAGTTATATTAGCTTCAATCCTTAACAGCCAAAGAACATGCTTTCAACAGCTTGCTCTCCATACTTATACTGGTTAAGCATGCTTGCTAGCTTGTTATTAGCTTACTCTTGTCTTAAGAGCATGCTCTTGGCCTGCTAAGGAATAATTTCAACAAAATCTCACAATTCCTTACATTTGCATATAAAAACCGCAAGCAGTAGTTCAAGAAGAAGCTCTTCCCCTTGCGTTGGACTCCAGTTGTTGACAGAATTACAACATTTCGATTTTGTACTTCAGGATGTAGAAAAATTTCTTTTAATTTACTTGACATATCACCATCAAGTTGAAAAGGAATTGGTTGACCATATGGATGTGGATTGTGTCCATTTGACAGCGAGAATGCTGATCCGACTGATATTAATTATTAAAAAAATCAATAAAAACTCAAGAATATTTTAAAATGCTGAATTCCTCGATTTGGACAACAGATTAGGAATAGAACATTACTGTTCAAATCAAGGACCTCAAGCACTAGATTCTTGGAAATTAACCTTACCAATTATGAATATCGAGATGAATAAAACTTTCATTTTACTTCTAAGACTGTTCAATTAAAATTGCTTTAAAATGTCTTCAATCAGCTCCTATTTAAATGCTTTCTATCAATACTCAATATTCAATTTAGTGCATAAAATCCCCGATGTACAATATTGCTGTTATATGTATATGATGAAGGCGGATTAACAGATACTTATTTAATTTCAATGCTCTCAAAAGGATTTTGCTGACTGAGAATGTATATATTTTTATTTGAGAGGTGATTATCATTCTCCAAGTGATTCCCTCTTTTAAGTCTGATAATTTATTAAAAAATCACTCTCCGTGATTCACATTTTGAAAAAAGTAATATTAAAATTTTAGTCCAGTTTATAAAGGAAGTTAAAATGTATTTAAAGTTCTCCTACAGCAGCCAATGTTTATGCCACGACACCTTGCTGGTAACTCTCGACTGAAACCTTGCATACCATACGGTTTCTAGCATTATAGCACCACTGCCTTGCAGTTGGGCTACTAGGGTTTTCAATTCTGATATTGCATATAAATCAATCCAAGGATTAAATTCCGGGATTACATACATTTTGATCCCAGGATTGAAAACCCTAGTGGCTACTCAATTAGTTCTAAATTTCTTTAAGTCGTACTTTAGGATTTTCATTCGAAAAAATACATTTAGAATAGAATATAATAAAGGGTTTGCTTATAGCAACGGCACTGCGATTGATGATCTGCTATACCATCCCAATTCATATGTCCATCAAGGACAATAAACATTTTTCAAATATCGTTGTTTTGGTATATCCTCAACAGCCGCAAAGTCCGTATAAAAGTGTTTAATTCGCTGCATACGTAAAGACCTGCATCTACAAAAAATTAGGATGACTGTGTCTTCATCCATTCCAAAAAATCTGCAATATTTGCTGTTAGTCAAATTTAATTTAAAAAGAAAACTATTGATACACATGTGTCCTGTTAAAGCATCAATTAAGATGCTTAAGTCCCTTCTCGATAACAATAAGACATTCGACAAATTGTTCATATTTCTAGGATTAATCAGACTTTTTACCGTCTTAGCTCCTTCTGCAGTAGGCATTTGGAATACAGTGTGTCATAATCATGCTTATTTGATCCCATTTGGTCGTTTTCATTTGAGCTGGTTGATACCCCTTCAGAAGCATAGCTACAGAAAGTACTTTGTTTAAACATGAAACATAAAATGTGTAAGATTGAATTAGCATGCTTGAGAACATGATCTGTGGAGAAATATTAAAAACCATGAGTGCATTTACTAATTGTGAGCATGAGCTTTGACTGATAAAGTAAGGTAGTAAAGTAGTCGGTGAACAAGAATGTTCGAGAATTGAAAGTAGAAAATTGATAATAGAAAATATTTTTTACAAATTTTTTATTTGATCTTAGCTTGAGAAACATTACAGACTAGTCAATTAAACTCTATGTAACAGAATTGACGATATGAGTCATTCCACAATCGTGAAGACCCGCAGTAAAAAATTTGCATGATTTATAAGCTCCAGTTTTTTCATAACTTGCTCGAGCTGCTTCTCTTCTTGCTTGCAATTGTATTTGTGCAATTAAAGCGCTAATTTGTTGTCTAGAAATATATTCTTTATGCAAAGCCTCTTGAGTAGACTTCCATTCCGAAAAGTTTTCATTGATTTTCATTTTTGTTTTTTCTATGTATTTGTTTTCAGTTTCTTCATCTGCCATTTTTGATTTTTTCTTAAAATTTTTAATAACTTCCAGTTCTATACGTAGTCGATTATCGGAAAGCGTGCTGAGAAGATCAGATTTGGTATAGTCCGAATTCTTTTTTATTTCCATCATAAACTCTTTGACTGCCTGTTCACTCAATTCCATTAGTTGAGTTTTAATAACAGACTCAAAAACTGATTCATTCTCTGGAAGGTCTATGCCTTCAAAATTAGAGAAAATTGAAATTGTGAAGCTTGAAAATTCTTTTGCTGTGATTAAGTTCCCAAACATCTTCTTTCTGATCAGATTATTAGGTAGCAGAATTGATTCAATCAATGTTTTAAGTTGTGTCTTAAAATCATCATCCAATGGTCCCCATCGACCATCAAATGCCTTTTTGTGAACAATATTTCCAGGTGATGGCAATAAGAATGCATTAATATTGTCGTATGAGTCTCTAATATCATCTCGAACTTTCTGAGCTTTCGCACTGCCTTTTATAAGTTTTTTCATGTTAAAAAATCTATCTAAATAGACCTGCCCACCCTCATATCCTAAATCATAGTCTTCGTCATGCCAATCTCTAAACAGAAATAAAAAATTTTGGAATGGCCTAAATGTGCTTAATGATTTTTCTTTTTGTCGTTTTGTCGTTAGCTTTGCAAAGTCTGTAACCAGTTTTAAATGCTCAAGTTGATTTTCTTGAATGACATCTTTAATGTTGAAGATTTGAATGGATGAGATAAAGTTGGTAGAACCAAAAATTTTGGCATCTATATTTCTATCTGCTCCAGACTCAAAAAGACCTTGTGTATCAATAAGAAATATTGCAATTTTTTCACTATTTTGCTCATGTAGAAAGACATCACTCCAGAATAAAATTCCTTTTGTATCCGGTTCACTTCCATGCTTCCATGAATATCCTAAAAGTGGCTCGTCATCTCCGCCCCACCAATTATCTTTTTTGATGAACGGACGAGTAAGTGTATTGATGGATCGATACTGATCAGTAGTTAAAAAATAGACATTAGAGTAATATCATAAAATTATAAATATTGTCCTTACATTAGCATATAAAAATCTCAAGCAATAGTCCAAAAAGAAGCTTTTTCCCTTGCGATAAGCTCCAATGATTGATAGCACGACTACATTTCGGTTCTCGACTTCAGGATGAGTAAAAAGACTTTTTAAATCATCAAATTTTGTACTCGAACTTCCAGTACCAAGTTGGATTCGAATTGGTTTTCCGTATGGATGTTGATTGAGTGCATATGATACAGAGATGATTGATATTAATATAACTAATTATGAAAAAAGAAAATTTGGATTATTTAGTACTGATTAATTAATAAAATTTCTAGTTACAATTTAATAATAATGTGAAATGTGATATTTTCATCTTAATTCCTACTTCGTTCACTTCTCAATTAGAACTGCACTAAGATTTTTTAATTCAGCATTTATTTATATGCCTTGCATGATGATTGGTATATGGGGTGAAGATAGGTCAACAAATAAAGCGATATTGGTCGAGAGCCTATCTGAGAGAACATTATCACTTGTACAGTGATTCCCTCATTTTTTGACTGATAAAATAAATTCACATCGTATAGTCTGTGAATCACAATTTGCGTGATTTTATGTCTAATTTCAAATTAATCAGCAATATTTGTAAAGTATAAACATGATTTTTAAATAAGTTCCAATTTATTTAGAATTTAAGTTACAGTTTTGCAACAAAATGTTTTTAACTCGTCTGAATGTTCGTGAATTGTACCCGAGCAGCACAAATGAAAAATGCTCTGTCACGGAACCGTCCCACTAAACCTCTGAACCTCTAAGCTCTCCGCTAAACGGAGCCTGCCTAATTTGAACTTTATTTGTGTCGCTCAGGATAACAAGCTGTGATGGAAAAGGAATGTTGAATGCATTATTTTGAATGATAAAGGTAGCCAAAGATCAGACAAAGTTTTATTTTTCAGCAACTTTGAGTTTTTTTCATGTTGTGTACCTAGATGAAATGGACGTCTTCAATTTAGTGTTACTAAATCTATTCGTAGCGATAGAGCCAGCTTCAGGAACCGACTGATGGAGGCCAAGGATCACACTTGTTCTGTATGGTCAGTGAAGAAGTAAGTAAGCAAATCTATTCGTAATAAAGTATTTCTTTCATGTGTGACTATGTGAAATCAGAGTTGCAGAACAGACCAAAACTCCCCTGTTATAGACCAAAACCGTGCAATTTCTT
This sequence comes from Chironomus tepperi, assembly GCF_022539635.2. NCBI lineage: Eukaryota > Metazoa > Arthropoda > Insecta > Diptera > Chironomidae > Chironomus > Chironomus tepperi. The sequence continues at coordinate 62,770 of NW_027226415.1, forward strand.
AATAATGTGAATGGTTTTTCCTACATTTGCATTTGAAAAACCACACAATGTGTTTCATGTGGACGGCTATAATAGATAGCATAGTATACATAGATTGAAGCCCCTGATTCTTTAATCGGTGGTGGCTAAGCCTCTGTTAGTCGAAAATTTAATTCGGCTATAAGTATGGCATTACTTAGCCAGTTTGCAAGTCAGCTAAGACTAAGCTAAGCGACTTCTATCTCAAAAATTGTTAGGACTAAGTAAACAATATCTAGTTTCACGAATTGCCCACCTAATTTAATCTTATCAATTGCACCAATTTAAAAACGTGATTAAAATTATCTCAATTGCTTCTATACTTATTAACGAAAGTAGCGAGAAAGTCTTGGCATAAAACTCATATTCAGTTTGGTTCTTACATTCATTTCCATCATTCAAGTCAAGATATAAAGCCTCAAAAAATGAGAATTTTACTTCTCTTATCACTTGCTTCATTTGCATTTGCAAATCCAATTCTTCAAAATCCAGAGGGAAAAACTCACCGCACAATGGATTTTAATCGTTATTGGACATACGATGAGATTGCTTCATATATGCGACAGATGGAAACTACATATCCATCAATTTCAAGAGTTGAACAAATGGGAAGAACTGAAGAAGGCAGAGATATTTTAGGAATTAGAATTGGTGATCCTGAGAGATTAGCAGATGGATCATTGCCAGTTGTGCTTATTACAGCTGCAGCTAATGCTCGAGATTGGATCACTGCTATGAGTGCTGTAAACTTAATGCACATGTTGTTAGATCAGTATATCCTTTATCGTGATCTTGTGGATAATTTAGAATGGTTTATTGTTCCTGTTGCTAATCCTGATGGATATGTCTTCTCAATGACTCCTGGTGTAAGTTTGTGACTTATTTTGTTAAATGGCATTAAAAATATTTTTTTTTGGTTCCTTAGAACCGTGCCTGGGTGAAAAATAGAAGACAAAACAATGGATCTAGCTGCCTTGGTGTCAATATTGAGAGAAATTTCGACTTTAACTGGGATTGGGACATAAATTCTAGCAATGATCCATGTGAAGATAATTTCAAAGGAACAGCTGCAGATTCTGAGGAGGAAACAAGAACAATTCAATTTGCTGTCGATATTTTCCATAGAATTCAACATGCTTATGTCTCGCTTCAGGCTGGAACACATGATCGTAGCAATGGAATCATATCATATCCTTATGCTTATTCAAAGTGAGTTGTATTAGTGTGTTAAAGTGGAAGTGACAGAATGACAGTGAATTATTGAGACATAGCGTAGGGTGACTATGATTAGTAGACTTCCTTCTTACTTACTTCCTTGGCTGGAAGACTTAAATGACTGTTTATTATCAAGTTAGATCCTCAATTGCTTGTTTAGAGATTGAGTGCTAAAACCTAAATCAAAGTATATGTTTGTTATACCAGTCCTCTTGTAGAGTAGGTCAAGGCTGCATATGTAGCTATCACTAAGCATCACTAGGTATACCCAACATTATACAGCTGGGCATTAACTTGACGACTTTAGTCCACAACACAGTCACAACATTTACCCCAAAACTCTCTATTTCCATCTCATTTCAGTGAAGGAATTCCAACACATTGGGAAGAGCAACAAAATGTCGCATGGGATATGAGCACAGATGTTCGATTTCGTAGTGGAGCTCGCTACATAACTGGCTCGTTCAGCAATCTTATGACACCAACTGGTGGAACTTCAATGGATTATGCTGCTGGTGTTGATGAAGTTCCTTTATCTTACACAATTCTGACACCACCATTTGGACAATTTGGATGGGATGCTGAGCCATGGAGAATTAATGCAGTTGTTGATCAGATATTTATGGCTATTGAAACTATGGCTAGATATGCGATTGACATGCCGCTTGAAAATCCTTAAATAAAATAATTTAATAAAAAATCTATTCAGTCACAATACCCGTCGCGTGAATGTTTATTTATGTTTAGAGTGGATAGTGATAAGTTTATTATTTTTGGCATCACAATCAATTTCCTTTTGCAATACTCAAAGTCTGGTTCTGAATGATAAGATTAAAATTAGAAAATTGTTTTCAAAATAATCGTGGATGTACGGTTTAGACGTCTTCTGAATTAGATTGGAGAAATTATATGGATGACTTTATAGATGACTCTATTTTGGGGTAGTTCCACTTAGTGATTTAGACAATAAAGCAGTGGTGGTCAACCTTGTATTTTTAACGGCACACTTTGGTAATAAGTCCCAACTGAAACTGCACACGGCATATGATTCATGGCATTTCTAAAAACATAATAGAGTGCCGCGTCACACAGGTTGCCCACCACTGCAATATAGTGTCATGGAATTTGTGCAAGATTTGTGCTTTTTGTAAATATTTCGTTCTAAAGTTAGATCTACATGCTTCTATTCCTGAATTTGGACATTGTGCTAGTGATCCCTAAATTGGCAGAAGTTCTCGAAAGATAGAGCTGTCTACCAACGTTTTTTAACGAGGCAATGGGCTCCCGTACGCCATAGCCAAGGAAGTAAGATGAAGTAAGTAAGTGCTAGTGATCTAATCCCTCACTTGATATTGTATTTATCAACTAAATTAGTGGTGGTCAACCTTTTTCGACACGGCACACCTCAGCCAGTCTACTATTTGCTAGGGCTTTTAGTGGACAAATCCTAATATACCTTAATTTTTCCTATATATACGCCACTTGGCTAACAGGTTGTCCACCATCTACTTAATATTTAAACTAGCATCATGCACTGTTCAGAGACAATATGACTATAACTTTCTCCAAAACCACCAAAAAAAAAAAACTTAGCTATCAAAATTATGTAAGCTTCTTATTATCAAACAACAAATTTCCAAATTATCAATTAAAAAGTACTCAAAATAAATCTAATCAGCACTAATAGAAAATTTCATAAAAACAGATAAGGAAAAATCTTAAATAATAAATTTTCAAAAGTCTCAGTTTTATTCGGGATTTAAACGAATCAACATGGCTAAAGAAGCTATAGTGCTATTATTTTTAGGGATTTGTGGATTAAGCTTATTAAATGCTAGGTGAAAAATCATTATTCAGTCACAAATGTCCATAAAATTAACATCAATTCCTCAATTCTAGTCCCATTCCAAAAGCATACAGAACAGCCGACTTCAATCGATATTGGACACTCGATGAAATCAATGAATACATTTTTGATCTTGGTGCTAGATTCCCAAACATTACGGAAGTTGAAAATATGGGAATTACTGCCGAAAATCGTACAATTTATGGAATTAGAATTGTCAACAATGCCCTCCTTCAGGAAAATAATTATTCAATGCCAATTCTTCTCATCACTGCTGGTGCAACTGCTAGAGACTGGATCAGTATCATGGCAGCTATGAATGTAAAACCTTAATTATTTTTAGTTGACAAAATATTTAATTTGGACTATTTTTTAAGATTATCCACGAATTAGTCGAGCATTATCATGAATTCAGAGTACTTGTTGACTATCTCGAGTGGTTTGTCGTTCCTGTAAGTTGATTATTAATTCGACACAAATGGAAAAGGTTCTGTTAGACTCGACCAGGGCTCTGTAATGGTTGCCGACATTAAGTAACCATTTTGGAACCTTTTTCATGCATGTCACTCGGGTAAACGGCAATAACTGTGCATTAATGATTGCCATATCAATTACAGGTTTTGAACCCAGATGGATATGAATTCTCAAGAACAGCAGGTGTAAGTATATCAGTCCTAACAATACCAGAATCAAAATAACAAAACCTTATCTTTAGAACCGTGCCTGGACTAAGAATCGCCGTCCAAATGCAGGTTCAAGCTGCATCGGTGTAAATATTGAAAGAAATTTCGATGTCTATTGGAACTCAGAAATCAATTCAAGTGCTGATCCATGTGATGATAACTTCCGTGGCTCAGAACCAGCATCGGAAGAGGAATCAAGATTCTTGAAATTTTTCTTCACATTGGCCAGACCCGTTGAGGTTGCTTACATCTCAATTCAAGCTGGACTTCCAAATACTTTTAATGGTGCGATTGCTTATCCATATGCGTTCTCAAAGTAAGTCTGTTATCTTATCAGGAACTAATTAAAGTAATTCTCAATGAAAACAAATTACAGTGAAGCAGTTCCTAATGAATGGGATCGAATGCAACCCGTTGCACATGACATGAGCTCAAATGTTAACAGAATGACTGGTGCTCGTTATCGTACTGGAAGTGCAAGTAACATTGCACCACCAACAGCTGGAACAAGTCCTGATTATGCTAAATCTGTTGTTGATATTCCTTATGTCTATACAATCCTTACAAATCCAAGTGGAAATAATGGATGGGATGTCCCTGAATGGAGAATCAATCCAACAGTAGATCAAGTATTTGCAGCTATTGATGATTTGTCAAGGCACTTGATTTTCTCGCCAACATTTAAGGAAAAGTGAAAGTTTTAAATTTTAAAAAGTCGTTAAAATTTTGAATTTTGAAAGTTCGTTATTAAAAGAAACTTTTAAACTTAATTAAACTTTGCAGTTTTAAGTGAATCATTAATTAAATGCATCTATCCTCCAACACGCAATCCACCAATTCAATTCCATTAAATTTCTATTAAACAGGAACAATGAAAAGTGAATTTTCTATATTCTCACATTTTATGCACCTAGGATTCACAATATAATGCACAATACATATAATCCGCTTTAATTTATAGCAATCGAGCATGAAATTCCCAAGTCTATAAATATATAATTGCTTCACACAGTTTAGCATGTCTCAATTGACTCATCAAAATGATATCGTTAATGCTACTGCTACTCTTTTATGCTATATGTAGATATTTTATTTTTATATACATATATATTGTGATTTCGAGCAATTATTTCAGGCATATTTTATGTCTTTTTTCATATTTCATGCGAATTGGCGTCATGAATTTTTATAAATGCGTGAAAATATCTGTTGATTGTGTTTGGATGAGATTTATCAGGTTCATAAGTGTTAATTGATTGGACGATATTTAATTCAGTCTAGATGAAGGTGTGTAACAGGATTTTTAAAGTTTTGTGACAATTTTGAAAGTATTTTCAAGCTTGTCTATTTTTAAATGTGATTGTGTTTACTATTCACAATCCCCCTTATCAAATGTCTCACGTTGTATACTTCAGCACTTATTCGAGATAAGATTTGGAACATTTTTGTTTTAAATTAACTAATTTTCAGGCGACAATATTTACGAAAGCTTTAATTTTAATGCACAAACTCATTTAAATACCGAACAAAAAATACCGAAATGCATGAGGCGAAAAATCTAGTTTCAAGATGACATGAAAAATTTGATGTTAGATTCCTTGAAATCTGCCATTATGCTTGACTTACGTCGGCCTGACATCGGTTTTTTGGTTATTTATACGTCGTGTTCTTTCCAAATGTTGTATCCGAACTGCAATCCATTAACACTAAAATATTATTACGTCGCCGTATTGACATTAAGACACTTAGTTGATCTGGCCGTACTGACAACAGAAAAGGTGTTTTGGAGGGTTCCTATTTTTATAATGATTCATCCTTTTATTTATGCAATTTAATTACAGAAAACAAATTACAGACAATTAGGGGTCGTCCGACTATTGCATTACATTAGATGGGATCATCCTTGTAATAAAATTTGATCAAAAAATCAACACAAAAATCAAAAACTCCTTCTTTTGGATTACGTTAATGTCCCCATGCTGAGTCATGAAACATGACTGTGGCTGACGAAAACGCTTAAGACGCCGACTGAGAGAGGCAAGACCACACTTGATCTGTACGACCAGCGAAGAAAGTGAGTAAGAATGACCCCATGAATAAATTACTTACTTACTTCGCTGGCCGTACATATCAATTGTATTCTGTGATTTCTTTTAGATACCGCCTAAAACTGGCCCTAGCTTCCGCTCGCCAATTCCCAATACCAAATGCAATAATGTCGCTGACAAGTCAACTTTTCTTATGACTGGGATGGAGACTTTCAACCCAATCCACATATTGGAGCGGATTCAAACGAGGCTCTGATTAAAACAGGGTGCGTTGGTATACTGAGCTGCCATCCTGTATTAACAGAGTCGGATTGGAACTAACAATAACGACCATGGATAACTTATTCTCCTACAACAGACGATAGAAATCAGCTTTAAAATCATAAATGATATTTGAAGGATCTCTAAATTCAAATTTCCTATTTTAATGAGTTTATGTTGAACATATGAGTTTAAAAACAAATTTTTCGTGCTGCCCATCAGAAATAAAAATTCATTTCTCAGTTATAACTTCATTAACTTGCCTATGTCTACTAAAAATTCATTTTCATTTTATTGAAAATGGAAAAAAAAAGATTGAAAAATTGAAAAATTTCCGTTTTATTAATGGATTTTCCTCTCCATATGAGACTTCATATGAATCTACAAATGCTGATTTCTCTCATGCAGACTAAATGAATCAAAAAAACTTATTTAAATTGAAAAAAATTCTCAAATTTTAACATCTCACAAAACATTTTGTTCTATTCATTCCACATCTATAATCTAGCAATTATACTAATAGCTCTTCTATATGACTCACATTTATCATCATTTAACAAATTTCATGCACAATGAGCACCTTATAGATATCAAAAAATTAGAGACCTTGAACTTTCCTCAACATAGACTGACACATGTGCAGTATTTACGTATAAAACACATTGCGTAATTTGAACTGAATTCAACATGCAGAACGAACACAATCAGAAGACGTTGTCAAGTGGCAATTTTACTAGCATAAAAGACATTCACAACTGAGGGCATTCTAAAAGCATTGTCGGTACTGACTAAAATGTCTTTTATTTCATGTGAAGGTTGATCTATTTTAAAATTTCGATTGTCTAATCTGGAGAACAAGAGACTTTAAAGTTGCAATTGCATTTTTAAGCTAGACAGTAGTATGATAAGTTAGTCGTTGAATTCCTAGCAAACACAAAGGTTGTTTGTGCTTAGATTAAGCCAAAGAGTAATATAATTTTACACGCAAATTTCTTGTCCTAACATCTAATTCCAGAACAGACAAGGATCATGTTTTAGAGTATAGTAACCAAATTGAGCATGCTCGATTATTGTGATTGAGTATACTCATGACTACATTCATTTAAATGTGAATGCTCATTGTTTGTTAGGGAATGAATAATCTTTGTAGTCATTTCCTTATTCAAGCTAATTGTTGCTTCCAATTGAGAATTTTCGGTATATTTAGTAACACTGATGCTCAATGCAAAAATCATTGTTTGCATTGAGCATCATTATTTATGCTTTATGTTGCTTTTTTTAACAAGTTGATTTCTGAAATAGTCTGTTGTAAGCCTTACCATCTCTATTTTGATTGTGTGACTGACACTCTTCAGACGGGGTGGTTTGGATAGTCATTTATACTATATCCTTTACGTACTTATCCGGCACATAGCTCGGACGTCAGCGATGTATTTAGCGGTATCTAGGAATACCACGAGATTGTATATACTTGGTATTTGGATAGCATCGAAGTTCAGCATTAAGCTTCCCTATATCTCCGTTCATTGATCATACCTATCGACTACATACCTATCAGACTTATCTTATCATTCATCCAAGAATGTAGCTAATCCAATGAACATCAGTGTTAATAAAAAAATGCCGAAAATCATCAAATTGGAAGCAGCAATGACCTTAAAGTAATAGGGAAAAATATTATGCATCAAAATCTTTGAATAGAATATTTGCATCTAAATATATATTAATTAGAGTCACACACAGATTTATAATTCTTAATTAAACTTTAATGTGATTTAAAATAAATAAATTCACTTTCATTAATAAAATTTTAAAATTTTTCGATGTAATAAGCAGTAATAGCACTTGAAGAGGTAATAAAATATAAGTGTAAATGACAGTTGCATTACATTTTATTGACACGTTGCTAATGAAGGCACAGATAAGAACTCATGAAGTTTTTGTTGCAACATGTGGGCTGTGCATATATGACGGAACGAGGTTAGAAGTTACATTATAATTTCAATAATGGATGTTAAATCCTGAGTGACACAAATAAAGATGGCTCTGGCAAGGTGCTTCTTAGGCTCAGTTGGAGCTTTTATTAACAATAAATGGAAACCGCCTTTATGTGGACACTACATTGTAGCCATATTAATGCATTAGTAAGAACTTACGCAGAGCTTCCATGTCGAGGCCTTCTTCACATGTGTAGCTCGGAAATGGAAATTTCATCGGCAATACACAAAAATCAATATTTTTTCCAAATTCACAGCATGTCCCAAACATATTAAACACCCACAATATTTATTTATTCAACTCTTTCGACACAACGACAATCGACTATCGCTGAACTCCTCCTGTTGATTGTGAATTCTAACGTATATAAAAAGTAATAAGTAACCACAATAAGTCCTCATATCGTTACAATTTTACTGTCAATTAAGTTCTTTTCATGTGCAAAAAATATGAAAATTTTTAATGGGAAATTTTCAATTCTTTTTTTGATGATGCCAATCATCGCTTTTTGTGACTCGTATCGGACATATGATGGGTATGTAGATTGAAAAAAAGTTTTTCAATTAACGCTATTTTTGATTTTTAATAAAAACTATTCAATACCAAAAGTTTTTCAATTAAAAGTCAAGCTTAAAATTCTCAAAAAAATTTACTTTAAAGCTACAAAGTGTACACGGTCACATCAGGAACACAAAGCGATATAAATTTTCTGAAATCATTAACTGAGATCGGTGATGACGATAGTTTCGATTTTTGGGCACTACAAAGCACCGTGGGAAGTGTGTCAACTGTCATGGTTAAGCCAGAACAGCAGAATTGGTTTGAAAAATCTCTCACAAATAGAAATATCCAATACAGCATATCAATAATGGATTTAGAAGAGTAAGTGCAACGAATTTTATTTGGAATTGATTTTTTTGGGGGCTCGTACACAAGTGATGTCTATTGGAACTTGAATTTTAAGCCTCTGTTTTGCTACTAGAGTTGAATTCTATGGCACTGGGTATGGCATGGTGTTTAATGCCCTTTTAAGCTGTTCCACTAGTCTGGTACTATTCTTCGTATCAAAACCAGTTCTGGGGAAAATAGTCCGAGTTGCTTTAAATCTCTGTCTAAACCTCTCGTCAGAATTGGCAGGACTTTGTGAGTCCGGATTCCATAAGTCCAAAAAGTCCGGACTTCATGGAGTCCGAATCCATTTTTTTCGAGGCGCTTCCAAATAGGAGTCCTGCAACTCTGATCATCTTATATTTAGATCTTAGGCTCATTATTCGTTCCAATTATTCAGTAACTTACTGTCCTGCATCACATCCTTCCTACATCAATCATGACCCGTTTTTTCCAAGGGTCAGACACAACAACAGTACAATACTTTACTTACTGTACTTGTTGAATTTCTACGAAAGTCCCATTTAGTAAAGTGCTGTACATTGGAGTTTCTGACCCTTGGCTCTTACATCTCATGTTGTCTAATTCTTGGTTTTTGCCATTAAACTCAAATTTAACTGCTAAAATTAAGCATCCAAAAGAACTTAACTTCCGACTATTAACTAGTCTGGTGGTGGGATTCGAATCTAGAAGTTCAAATAAAACACCAACTTTACTTACCCATACCTTGCCATGTGAGCTATCAAGTCACTTTTCCTTCTATCCTTTGCAATGCTAATTCGTCTACGAACTAAATAGCACCTCCAATTCCATAACATACTGCATCTGACGTCATTCTCATATTATTTCCAATATTTTTTATTCCCAGCGTATTAAATGAAGAGCGTCAATATCAATTAAAAATGAAAAGCATGCAATGGGGAAGAAGCATGAATTCTGATGATATCAGCTTCGATCGATATTATGAACATGATGAGATAAATAAATATCTCGACAGACTGGCATCATCACATAAAAATGTTGAGGTAAAAGTCATTGGAAAATCATACGAGGGACGTGATATAAAAGTAATAAAAATTACTAATGGTGATGGAATTAAAAAGAAAAATTCAATTTTCATTGATGCTGGCATTCATGCACGTGAATGGATTGCACCTGCAACTGCACTTTATATCGTTCAACAACTTTTGAATGACGAATCGACAGCAAGAATCCTAAATAATCTCGATATTATTGTTAATCCAGTCGTAAATCCCGATGGATATCAATATACACACAAAAAGGAACGACTGTGGAGAAAAACGAGAAGTAAAAATATTCCGGGATGTATTGGAACTGATGGTAATAGAAATTTTGATTTTCATTGGGGTGAGGTTGGTGCATCACCGGTTCCATGCATGGAAACTTATCGAGGCAGTAAAGCATTTTCTGAAAAAGAGACACAGGCACTGCGTGATGCTGTTGATGAAATCAAAGATACCTGTAAATTTTATTTAACTCTTCATTCATATGGAAATTATATGCTATATCCATGGGGTTATACATCAAAGCTACCAGATACCTGGAAAGATCTTGATTATATTGCACAAATTGGAGCATCAGCAATCAAAAATGCAACTGGTACAACATACACAGTTGGTAGTTCAACAAATGTTTTATATGCCGCAGCTGGTGGAAGTGACGATTACATGTTTGCTATTTTCAATGTTCCAATTTCAATTACAATGGAATTACCCGGCGGTGGTCAAAATGGCTTTGATATGCCTGCCAGTAAAATTGATGATACCGTCAAGGAGAGTGCCATTGGAATTTTTGCAATGATTGAAGCTGTCGGACAGAAATACAATTGAAAATTGGAACTTCATAAACATATTTTCATTTGATATGATTGAAATTAATTAATTTGGAATGACTACCTATAATAATGTTGTCTGTGGTCAGTAAAATTTTGTGAATGATTTGTAGAAAATTTTGATATTAAAAATTCCTTTGGATTGACTACCTGCTATCTAGTTTGTTTTGAAAATATTTCATTAAATAAACTTTTATGGATTGTTATGAACTTGATAAGATGTGATTTTCTTTGTATTATGCATGTACAATTAGTTTTGTCTGTCTGTGGTAAGTATTGCAAGTTGTTCAGTAATTAAGTGTAGTTCCATTTTAAGGAGAATTTGTTGCAATTTTGCAACAGCTCCACTGTAGATCAGATAATAAATTGAAGTTCATGGTTACCGGCCCGAGTGGAACAGGCTTCACTTAGTCGACCTTATGTATAGTGGTTTTTAAGGAGACTTAAGGAAGCCCCGACTTGGAGCCTAGGTTATTACAAAAGGCCTTCCATCTGACTCTGTTACTGGCCACATCACAAAGCTTGTACAGATTCTCTGTTTTGACATCTAATTGACATTCCAGCATTACTGTTCTACATCAAGTTGCTTTTGGAGCACCAGGGCGTCTCTTTCCTTGTGGATTTCATCCAAGCGCGGTGAAACAGGTTTGTGTTTCCATCCCATTTACGACACCAGCTCTTTGTAGCAGTATTAGGTTTGAAGGCCAATCAAGTTGGAAACAGTAAGAGGCAGACGAAAGCCAGCTTTGAGAATTGTCTTTGGGACCCCAACAGGTATAGAGCATGCCATAATGGAACAGAAATACCCTTTAGTACCTAAAAATGGTTTCTTTGCCTTTACGGGTAGGTCATGAATCGCAATAGTTCTAAATGATTATCGAACTAATTAGCGTCCGTTAATTGCATGCAAGTATGCGCATACTGAATGTAAGTCTTGAATACAAGTGCTACAATTTCATGTAAACTGTATGCGCATACCTGCATGCAATCGTCGAACCCTAGAATTAATTAATTTGTCTAGGAATACACTTAACATATCATGGCAAATTCCTCAAATATCAAGTTTATTACTAGACATAAGATCGACCAACCACAGCCTGTTTCTCTCGGGTGGGCATCACATATTCTCAATAAGATCGAGATCATCTCAGTAAATAGAAATGGAAAGTTTTATGGTGATAATTATTCTATAAACTCAAACGAATCAATGGAAAAACCGATCTAGTTTGTTGTGAGACACTCGACCAGACAGTTCTCTGTTAATATTGTTGAGTAAGTTTATAAAAATTGAGAAGATGACACCGGCTTATTTGGTCATTTTTTAAAAAGTAGTTTTAGAAATTTGAATTTTTTTATTTATGATCAGAGGCGTAGCCAGATTTGAACCAGTTTCATTCATAGGGACCTCTGGCTACGCCCCTGATTGCATTCTTGTTAAGACAACAATTCACATGATTGTACAAATTCTAGTTCCGAACATGCAAAAGCAATGCCCAAAGTAAATCATGATATAATCGAAAAACATGTTAACAGCACTTAAAAGCACAATAACCAGAATTACTCACTCAATAGAAGTGAGTACGCATGATAAATACAAAGCGCCTCATTATTCCATTCACATTTCTTTTCTCTTCGTCCATAAGTCAACGACTAAAATTTCGTTAATCTTTAATTCACAAATTAAGGCATTAAAAACAATAGAATAACACAAAAGTGAAAATTCCTACATTAAGGCACTACGTCAGATTATAAAAATCAACAAAAAACCCAAAATATATTTTATTCGAACTTTGTCTGATAATTGGTGCACCTAATCAAGGCAATCTTTCATTGTCACTTATCACCAATTTCATTGGATTTTACGTTCGTGTAATTTTCAGTTTCAATGAGCCACTTATAAACTTAAACCGCCACTCAACAATGAGTAATTAATCAATTAAATCATCAATAAAAGTGAATTAATGCTCGCGGGTATTTTGTATAAATAAATAAAAATTGATTTTTATGGAACAGTGCCGAGCGATGCATGTATATTTTTGAGGATGTTAAATGGTTAGCCGAGTGACATTGTGGATTTGTAGTAAGGAGTCAGTGTTGCCGTCTCAAATTCCAACATTTCGAACTCAATTTACTTTAAAATACAAACCGTTACGAAGACAAATAAAAGTAACTTTACAAACAAATTTGAATATTAACGACCAAAAATATTATTTTGAAAAAAAATAACGGTCGTTTTTGAGAAAGCCACACTCTGGTTAAAGATGTCAAATTACTATTTGTACAAATACCCAAATACCCAAATAGTAAACCCCAAATATTTGTACAAATATTTTTAAAAAAACTAAAAAGTAGAAAAATGGACAATTTCAAGAAGTTTTTTTTTTAAATTTTCTCAAATAATAGTCATTGCATTATTTCATCACTGGAAAAGACATTTGCAAGTTAGTTTAATTAAAATTAAAAAGTCAATCTAATAATTATTTTAATTCTTGTCCCCATTTTTACCGTTTACCAATGTTGTACCCACGAAGATGTTTAAAACAGTGAACATTTTTGTCTCAAACAGATCAACAAAACTATATTTCCAAAGATTTTATCGTCTGTTATCTGCACATAGAAATATGATTATCTCACTATAGATCGCCTATTGTGTCTGGGTAATGAACAGGCTGAATTTATGCAACTTCACTTTACATTCGGCCTAATGTATCAAGAAACACTCAAATATAACTTAAATTCAATATAAATATCTATGCTAGCTTTCATGACAAATTTTATTAATGTAAGCTTATTAGGCTTTATGTTTCAAAATATGAGGTTAAACAAATTGGTAAAAAAAATGATAAATTTCACCAAAAATTTAATGAAATTTTTTATTTAAGTACCTAAAAAGTGATAATTTTAAGCAGCAAATATATTTGTTTCAAATATTTGGGGTACCCCAAATAGTACGAAATACCCCAAATATTTGGGTATTTGGGCTTCGTATTGACATCTCTACTGGTAAGGGTTTAAATAATGAAATGCTTTCATGTTGTATAATCCATGTACAGTGGTTTAAATTAGGAGTGCCTAAGTGCCGCGGCAAGAATAAAAGGTTGCGCACCACTGGACAAGAGTCAAAAGCGGACTTAGGTTTGGTTTTGAAACTTTTTTGTATGGAAAGTAATAGTTTATTTACTAAACATTGAGAAACTTTGTCTAAAAAAGGGGGTTTGCCCCCTTCCACCCTGCTCCCCCTAGATAATACCTCTTACTAGGGCACCGTAAAAATACTTAATCCTAGTTAGCTTCCATTTGTGCACCAATTTAACCCAAATTTATCCCAACACCATAAATTATATATCCATCCAACACGTGTGCATCGCTCGGACCATAATAAGAAAGAATTGTTGATGTGAGAAAGATTTAAATATATACACATACGTGTAACTGTTCAAACTTGTCAAAATCAAACGGTATTTTTATCATCATACAAATAAGACTGTCTGTAAATGTGTATAAAATGTCGTGAATTGTTGTCGGCAAGATTCAGTTCATTTTCGATTTTTTTATAAAGTAGGAAGAGAAAAATGAGACATTGCCTCAGTTTTCTGGCCTTTATTGCTCTTCTCGGTGGTCTTTATGGCTACGAAACATACAAGGGGTAAGTAAATTACTTTATTATTGTCAATTACAGTCAATAATGATTATTAATTTTACACAGCTATAAAGTTTACGATGTAGTTCCAAATAAAGTGCAACATGATGAGCTTTCGATGTTGCAATATGAGGAAGGTATCGATTTTTGGAGATTATATACACCTGGTCGTATGTCACGAGTCATGATTTCACCAGAAAAAATTGCCTATTTTGAGGAGTTCCTTAAGACTCATGAAATTCCATATGAAGTTGCAATTGAGGACATGGAAGGGCCAATTGAGGAGGAAAGAAGAAGCATGAGAAAGTCTAGACAAAAGCGTGCTACATCAGTTCCACGAGTAACACCAGATTTCTCTGTCTTCTGGTCAGCAGCTGAAATTGAGACTTATTGCACATTCTTAGCTACAACATATCCACAATTTGTCACATTAGAGACAATGACATGGTCACCAGAAGGTCGTAGAATCTATGCCATGAAAGTCTCAAGTGGACCAGTTTTTGGACAGAAACCAATTATTGGTATGGAATCAGGTATGCATGCTCGCGAGTGGGCATCACCACCAACAGTTTTGTATTTACTCAATCGATTGATTGAGAATCCAAGCACACGAACAGAATTATTGGCACGCGTTGATTGGTTGATTGTTCCTATGCAAAATCCTGATGGATATGAATTCTCAAGAAATTCTAATAGATTATGGCGTTTGAATCGTAGAAATGTCACAGCAACATGCGTTGGTGTTGATTTGAACAGAAATAATCGATACAGTTGGAGACAAGCTACTTTGACTCAGCCAGTAAGTAACAAAATTTTACTTAATCTTCATTTAATTTATCAATCTATTCCATAATAGTGCGGCAGTCAAACATATCCAGGACCATCACCATTATCGGAACCAGAATCATTCCACTTGGATCATCTTATGAGTAGATATGCACATAATATGAAGCTATACCTTAGTGTCCATACATTCGGTGATATGGTCTTGTGGCCATGGGGATATTCCGGATCACCAGGATGGATTGAAACTCATGCTGAACATCAAGCACTTGGAAATTTATGGAGAAATGCTATTTTAGCTAATGGCGGTAGAAGCTATCAAGTAGGAAATGTTGCTGATGTTCTTGGTAATGCATTTGGTGCCGTTGATGATCATATGGCTGGAACTTATGGAGTACCATATGTGTATACCCTCGAATTGACAAGTGGCTTCCAATTCCAATATCCAGAAGAAAGAATTGAAGCTTTGGCATTTGAGACATTCCATGGATATCGCGCAATGGCTTTATACATTGGAGAGACTTATGGTTAAATTCCTTTATTACTGTAGATCTTGATACTCATACAACGAATGATAAAAATAAAAAAAAATTAATTAAAATTAGCTTAACTGTTCTTAACTAAATTTAGTATATGCCCTCTTCCGTTCATTATTGATTGATCTGGTTCGACTTAAATTCTTAAATGAATTTTGTGTGCTATCGGAATTTTATTAAGCTATGATTCAAACCACTAATAAAAATTGTTTTGATTTTTAATTTCACTGATAAGCTCCAAAATACTGTTTAAGTCTCTTAATTCTGACATCCTATATATTTGTTTTAAAATGACTTGCACAATGTTTATGAAGGAATGAAAGTTTAATTTTCTAGTTTAAAGTAAACTTTGCCGAATCACCTTCAAAATGTCCTTCATTAATTGTGAATTATTGAATTTTATTACTATATCAAAGACTTTTCCAGACATGCTTATAGACTGTCAGTTTTTTAAAATTATTGCTTTATTCCCGAGTGACACAAATGACTTTCAGACTCGTTCAGAGATATACATTCTCGATACAGCACAACTTTTTGTTAGGAAATCGCTATGCTGCCTTATCACGTCCCATCACGATGAAAATTTGGTTCATCGCGTTTTGCTGCTCGGGATTTACTTACTTACTTTACTCATTTCGATGACTTTACTGATTAATTGTGATCTTTGGCCTCTCTAAGATGCCGCCTAAACGAATCTAGGCTCTGTTGAAGGCTTCCGTTTGTCAATTTCCGATATTAAGTGACGGATAAATCACATGACAAGATGGTGTTCTCAGATTGTTGCCACTTCTGTCACTTGTAACAAAAGTTGTCTGCACACATTTGATGGCACTAAATGGTATCCACCTTCATTTGAAAGAAAAATGATATTGTGTGCCCATAGCAGAGCCTTAAAGCAGTCATTTCCATTTATGCCGCTCGGGACTATTTTATCTCAAGTACATTCCTAATCTCCAAAAAGCTCATTAATCATTGAAATCATTTTGAAAAACAAACCGCGAATTAAATATAAGGCATACCATTTTTGCCGGCTCAGTTCATTCTTAGGTGTTGTGCTGTAAGGAAAAAAGTGAACATGAAAGTTATTTTGGTTGTTTTAGTTTCACTTTTTATGGCTGCAAATGGCTATGAAAGTTTTAAGAAGTAAGTTATGAGTTATCAGTGGTGGGCAACCTGTGTGCACACTTGTGTGCCCTGAATGTCTATGGAAATGCCATGAAACGCATGTCATGTGCGGTTTTGTTGTGGCTTACCACGAGCAAGGTGTGCTCACCACTGAGTTAGAAGGTATTTTACACGCTTTTATTCAACTCCTCTGTTTGTACATCAAACTGAGTTACTTCTGTTGAAGAGTCAAATTACATGTTTGATATGAAATGCTTAACTCCCAATTTTAAAATTCACAGCCACAAACTTTACGAAGTAGTTCCAAATGTTGATCAATATGATGGACTTGTTGCCTGGGAAGGTGCTCCTGGCGTCGACTTCTTCAAAAGAAAGAGTGCTGGTCGTGCATCAATCGTTTTGATTGCACCAGAGCAACAACAAGAATTTGAGACATTCCTCAGAATCAACAACATCCTTCATAATGTGATTATTGAAGACTACGGAGTTGAAATCGAGAAGGAACGCGAACAGATGGCAGAGACGAGAAAACGAAAATCGGCATTTACAGTTGATGGACAAGCTGACTTTAGCGTTTACTGGAGTTTTGAAGAAATGCAGTCATACCTTCTTGGCTTGAACAGTCGCTTCCCAAATCTTATTCATGTTGAAAATCTTGCATTTTCACCAGAAGGACGTCCAATTTATGCTGTTAAAATTTCCACAAATCCAGTTTTTGGACAAAAACCAATTATTGCTATGGAAACTGGCATGCACGCTAGAGAATGGGCATGTCCACCAACAACATTGTACTTGATCCACAAATTAGTAGAAGATCCAGTTACAAGTGCTGAATTATTGTCACGTGTCGACTGGTTGATCATCCCAATGCAAAATCCTGATGGATATGAATTTACAAGAAGCACAAATAGATTATGGCGTCAAAATCGCAGAAATGTCACAGCAACATGCACTGGTGTTGATTTAAATAGAAACTTTGCATTTTCATGGAGAGCTGCAACATTAACACAACCTGTAAGTTATGTCTATTTTTATAGAAGCCTTATTTATTTCTAATACATCCTTCTATTTAGTGCGGCAGTCAAACCTATCCAGGACCATTTGCATTTTCCGAACCAGAAGATTTCCAACTTCATCATGTCGTTGAACGTTATGCAGGACAAGTCAAGATGTACTTGAGTGTTCACTCATTTGGTGACTTAGTATTGTTCCCATGGGGCTACAGTGATGCACCAGGAAGAATTGAAAATTGGGATGAACTTCTTCGTGTTGGTAACATCTGGAGAGATTCAATTCTTGCTGTAACTGGAAAGGATTATTATGTTGTAAACAGTTTGGAATATTTCGGTAATATTAATGGTGCTGTTGATGATCATATGCTTGCTGTTCATGGTGCTTCAATCACTTATACACTTGAGTTGACTGATGGATTTGACTTTAGATATCCAGAGGATAGAATTCTTGCATTAGCAGAAGAAACTTTTATTGGCTATCGAGCATATGGACATTACATTGGAACTAGATTCGGATAAAATGCTTTGTGATAAATAGTTTTAAGGAATAAATTAATAAAATGTTGATATTTTGAATATTATTAAATAATTAGAGTTGCTTAATAGTTATCTACATTCCGCTTATTTCCAGTAAACATAGTTAATCATCAGTTTCTCGACTTTATACTCTTCAATCAATAAACAAGTATTAAACATTTATGAGCTTTTGCTATCTTATGTCTCGAGTATTAATATGAATGAACATTTAATTTACTATAAACAGTCTTATCTGTCTGTCGGTACCTTATCATGCGAGTTAAAGACTTTAAAATTTCACTTATCATTTTGGAATGAAAACATCTCAACATACATTATATGACTTAGGTTATGATTTTAATTGAATAACCTTTTTATGTGAACAATATAAACCAGTGATAGACATACTTTTTGTGTACAATTGCACATCTAAGCATCAGGGACATATTCAAGGGAATCAGGAAGGATGGGGGTGTGGCGGTCAAAACGTTCCGTTTTTGGAAACTACGATATTCTATGGTGTTTCGTAAAAAAAGTAGTGGGCAGCTTCTATTTTTCGCGGCACTTATTGGCGGCAGACCTCGACCATGTCCGAAACCACACATGGCATTTCCAAAAATTTCCATCACTGATCTATTCAAAGAAAATTCAAAAACCTCAGTTCAATCACAAAGGTTGCACACCACTGGCAATATCTAATAAATCTAGGTATATGCAATATCTAATACATCAAGTGCTTTAATAAACTGTATATTAGGGTTTATGGTTTATGGAGCTGTTCTAAAAACTAAGACTTCCCGGTATCGTTCCCAAGTTTTGTCTGAGAGACTGATATTTCAAAAAACTTGCAAGAAACACTGTTTTATACCTAAACATCCACGCTAACAGACTCAATTGTGTAAGCATACCTATAAGCGTGTGACTCGTAAATCAAGATATTGAAAAACTGCTTCCTTTAAATCCGCATCTAAAGATTTCATCATTTAATATAAAATTTCAAACCGAATTGGATCCAGATCCAGATCCAGGTTTAAATCGAAATATCTCTTATTTATTTTTCTAGAAATCTCATTTGTAACATCTGCTCTGAGTTAGTCCGCTTGAAATTGTTTATTAACTAAAATGTATTATGTTTATGCCAATTGAGAGAGAATTGAGGAATTTAGAGAATACAATATCAGTATTTAAATTAGTTCCTCAAATATTCTCAAACACACCGGACTCAAATGGCAGAAGTTAAATTAAATCTTTATCCAAATGTGGATGGTACTTGTACATTCTTTCCTGGTGATACTATAAAAGGTATTTAATCAAATTAAATTTAAGGAATTGTACACAAAATAATACTCATTTTATTGAATATTTTAGGAAGTACAGAGTTGATAATCCGTGAGCCCAAAAAAATAAGAGGTAAAGTGAATCAATCAATGCTGATAATTGCTGAGCATTAACTAGTTGTCGAGTTAGGAATTTAAAATATTGAACAAAATTTTAATTCAGAAACCCGAGCAACGTAAATTAAGAAAGGTCTGTGTGTCATCTATATGATTGTCAAATTTGAGCGGATCCATTTGGTGTTAGTAATGGAGGTTTAGCGGAGCCTTTAAAGCTCCGTGACAAAGTCTTCTTAATGTGTGTTGCTCGGGTTTCTTAATTAAAACATGGTTCAATTTCTTAAATTCCCCAACTAGACAAAAGTATATTGTAACTAATTGAGTTGAATTAATGCTTTCATGCAGAGTTGTCAGATAGATGTCTGTGGACAGGTGCCTATATGTACCATAGCTTTTTACTTTTTCTAGGTATTATCTATGGATTTTTCATTGGAAATTTGCCTTCTTGACTCTTAAGTGACAACTCTGCTTTCATATATTACTTCAATGGCTAAATAATAAGTCATTTTTAATCAGCCTAATATATTAGGCACTTCCATGTAATTCTCAAATATTGATGTCTGTTTTTAGAATTCTATATTCACATTTTTGGTGAAGCAACTGCAAATTGGTCATCACGAAGCTGTGACACCACAAGTAAGTGGCTTACAAATTTCAAAATTTTATAACAATTGTAATCAATTTTTATTTTGTAGCTTACTATACAGGCAAAGAACCATTACTTGATTTTAAGTTTACTGTACTTGGTAAACATAAAGGACCTAAATTTATATTAGAATCAGGAGTTTATAAATGTCATTATACCTTTAAACTTCCTGATAACATTCCATATTCATTGGTTATATCAGGTGGTCAATTTAGTTCCAAAAGTGGAACCATTAATTATCATGTTGAAGCTGTTCTGGTTATGTCTTGGTTAAATATAGGTGATAGAGTTGGATTTACTGTTATTCGTGAAGATGATTTGAATCTGTATCCAGAACTAAAGCTTCCCTTGAAAAGTGTCCAGAACAAGATTTTTTCCTTCTTCTTTAAAAAGGACGAAATATTGCGTATGTCTGTATCGATTCCTTATTCAGGATTTACTGTCAATCAACGCATTCCAATTACAATTGAGTATAAGAACGAAAGTACTGTTGACATTCATCATACAGACATTAGATTTATTCAAGTTCTGACTCTAGTTTTACCACGAGAAGGAAATCCTAAAAAAAAGAAAAAAGAAATGGTTATTTCCAGTGAATCAACAGCTGGTGTTTTGGCAAACAGTTCAAAAACAATCAAAACGGAACTAGTTGTACCAAAAGTTTTCAAATCCAACGATAAGTTTTGTATGGTTGTTTCCATAAATTATCTGATTGAAGTTGTAGCTGATGTAAAAAGTGGATGTCATCTTAATAAAAAAATTAGATTTCCAATTACGATCGGAAATGTCCCAATAAGAACGAATGATCAAGTTCGCAGTTACGATACTTATCGGCCGAGAGGAATAGCTTACAATAACGACTCTCGTAAGTTGACTTATTTAGACCAATGTATTAGATTATAATTGAATCTTATTTTACAGCTCCATCATTTGACGAAGCCTTGAACTTTGTACGTTGATTCAATAGTAAGCATATGAAATAATTTGATTATTACAATATAAACGAAGAGCTCGTAGTCTACTCGAGTTTTGTATGGCATCACTTTAAAATCCGAAATAAAGATTGTTATTAATAAAATTTACATTTATTTCTTTTTATGACCCCTAACATACTCACATTAATGAGCATACGCAGAGCATGCTGTTTTCATTCAAATGAGCATACTCAGAAAAGTGTGTATACTCAGAGTATGCTCTTTGTCTGTTAGGAGACACAGAAACAGGGGTAAGGAGGTTTGGGATTTTTATATCGATTTTTTAACACCCTGAGCAGCATGGGAAAATAATGCAGCAGTTTTGCAGCAAAAATATAACAATTGGTCAACGTAAATCAGTTGTTGGCAACCTTTGTGCCGCGGCACAATATTGCATAGCTAATTTTTCTAGAAATACCATGAACCATGTTTCAGTCGAGGCTTACCACAAAAAGGTGTTGCAAATAACAAATGTTGCCCACCACTGCGAGATTATGTCTATTCATATTTTTGTATTGATTGACGTTGATTGATAACGAATTGCTGTCCTTTTGTCAATACACATGAATGGGGTTGTTCGTATATTACTTAACACAAAATAAGGGAAGGCATGTGAGTCGAAGTGACTCGATGGCGGAATGGTTTAGTACTTCGATATAGGAAATTTTTTCACGTGTCCTTTTTCAAATCATATGCATTGGAAGTGCGGCTAATAGCCTCCCTTTTTAGGCTAGGGACGATAAGCTGATAATAGCTTCATTAAAAGAATGATTCTGATCCCACTATTAACTGTAGGTCTACTGAGTGCAGTGGTCTGACGCTCCCTCACTTGTTAAACAATCATTAGCCGTGAATCGACTAAGCGCAGCTCTGGATCTCAATTGATCCAGCTTAAAGACTGGATCGGATAAGGCTGAATAGCTAAAAGGTTTTATGAGAGAGGATGTCGGTTTGTTTCAAAAATCCAATTTTAGACGTTATGTAATAAACGAACGATCCTTTTATGCTATTTTTAAATGTTTTGATTTATGAAAATCAAGAAGGAACTAAAGTCTACATTACAAGTATGGTGAAATTCAGATTTCACACCATAAAATACAATAAATTTCGTAATATCCAAGTATTTATTTAATATTATTTAGAAATTCAGAGTGAAACAATTTACTGAATTGAATTAAGTTTCAGGCAAGTTGCAGGTTTAAATGGCTGAAATAAGAATAAATCTTGAGCCAAATGTGAATGGCGTACTGGTATTTTCTCCTGGTGATACTTTGAGAGGTTCGGAATAAAAATATGCAAAGAAAATTGTTAATAAAAAAAATAATTGTTTTATTTAAAGGAAATGCGGAATTGATAGTACAGACACCAAAACGGATGAGGGGTAAGAATAATAATGTGATAGCTGCATAATTTACTGATTGCTGCATATATTTTAAAATACTTTTCCTTTAGAATTTTACATTCATATTGTTGGTGAAGCTATTGCTAATTGGTCATCAAGTGGCTGCCACAGTACAAGTAAGATGTTTTAGTTCTAACATGACTTTCCACAATTTTAACAAGTATTTTTAGCTATCTATACAGGCAAAGAACCATTAATTGATTTCAAAATGACTGTACTTGGTGAAGAAAATGGACCTAAATTTATGTCAGATCCAGGAGCTTATAAATGTGAATATGCCTTTAAACTTCCTGATAATATTCCATATTCATTAGAGGAGTCAGGTTGGATATTTGACAGCTACAGTGGAACAATTGCGTATCGAGTTGAAGCTGTTGTGGACAATCCATATAAAATGAGTAAAAAAATTGAATTTATTGTTACTCGACATGATGACCTTAATCTTTATCCAGAACTTAAGCTTCCCTTAAAAATTGTAAAGCAAAAGATTTTTCCCTTATTCTTTAAAAATGATGAAATATTAGACATGATTGTGTCAATTCCTTATACTGGATTTTCTATAAATCAGCGGATTCCAGTTACAGTTGAATATAAAAATGAAAGCACTGTGGACATCCGTCAAACAGTCGTAAAATTTATTCGAATTCTTACTCTTGTTTTCCCAAAAGAAGAAAATCCTAAAATAAAAACAAAAGAAAGTGTCGTTTGTGAAGGACGAACACATGGATGTTTAGCAAAAAATTCAATTATAATTCCAATTGAGTTAGTTGTACCAAATCTATCGACATCCAATGATATGTTTTGTAAGGTTGTTTCTATTACATACGTAATTCAAATTGTTGCTGAAATTGATAGTGCATTTCAAACAAATAAAAAAGTTAGAATTCCAGTTACAATCGGAAAAGTTCCAATACGATTTGAGGATCAAGTTCAAAACAACAACACCCAGTAGACGACAGCATGTATTTTCCTGATAAAACTATATTAAAATAATTATATATAAACCTAATTATATACCAAAATGTTTGAATGTAATTAACTGCAGAACTCAAATTAGCTTATGAACCTTAATGAGGCTTTGTAAGGAAACATCAGCAAAACTACAGCAGATGGTCGCCCTAGTGTTAAAAAACATGATAATAATAAAAATTGGACAATTTTATTCAACATTTTTATTAAAAATTTCAAAATATGTTGAAATAATAGAAATTAACAGTTTGAGACCAAATCTCAACAATCAACCTATCTCTTTCTCCATACTCTCTGTCAAAGCGCTATATTTTCAATTTTGATGTTTTTCAGTCTAATGCTTTTGGGACTTCATTGTCTAATTTTAACGTTCATACAGCGAAGTACCTGAAAACCACACGTTGGTTAATCAATCTAAAATCCGGCTACAGGACGAAGTAACTCTGACTTAATACCTAAAAAATTTGCGAAATTTCATTAATCAAAATATTATTAATCGACACTCAATTTTCCTTAGCTTAATCAGCACATCCAGAACACTTTCATGATAGATTGTCAGTGGTGGACAACCTTTCATTTGTCGCGGCACATATTGGTAGTTGCCTTGACTGAAACCGCGCACGGCATACGGCTCATGACATTTAAAATATTTTTTTTTCGGCACATTAGTGTGTCGCAGCACACAGGTTGCCCATCACTGTGTTAGATGATAATGACATAATCTTATCAATTTTAATAAGCAATACAGATGCATCATATCAATCTATTAAGTCACACTTGATGTGTAAAAAATATAGCAAATTATTTAGTGGCCTTAAAGAGTTCAGTGAGTTGAGTTTAAAGCAGGAATTTCAGACAAAATGAAACAATTTCTTATCAGTTTCATTATTTATTCAGTAGCCGTACTGACAGCCGCAAAAGATTACAATGGGTAATTCAATAAATTTTAATTATAGTAAATAATGAATGAATTATTACCTCGTTTTTCTTAACTTGCTTTCTTATCTGTCTGTCTTTCTGTCTTTCTGTCTTGGTCAAATCTTGCGATTGAATTTTCGACCACTTCTACCGCTCCAATCGAGCTGAAATTTTTTATGGATGTGTATTCTCGATGACAATACAATATTCAAGCATTTGTGAATCATAAAATTGCTTAGTTATGCTTTAATTAATTTATGAAAGTTTTAAATGAGAAAAAAATCCATTATCAATGATGTATATTTTTTATATGCCTAAATAAGTCATTTATGATGTTTAAAATGCATAAATATAGTTCATTGTACATTAAGTAATAATATAATTAATTGATTTAAGTATTACTTAATGTAATTTAAGAGATTTCAATCATGATATGTTTTCAAAAGTCATTTTCTCATAGACATCCAAGAGAGGAATTTGAATTTTAAAAAACCGTTAGACTAGAAACTGTTGGAAACGTATTCTAAAGTGTGATCAATTTTAACATAAGCTACAAATAAATAAAATATGCTGGTAAATTTCATAGTTTACTTAAATAAATAAAGAAAATTTAAAGCCAGAATGACTGTAGTCTAATATAAAATATTTTATTTAAAATAAAAAAAAAAAAAAAATAAATGACTACAAACAAAAGAGTATAATACTATTATTATTATGATGTCAAAGCATCAGCTGAAGTTTCAACTGTTGGTGTTGAAACTGGTGCTTCATCAGTTGGTGGATCAATTGTGGCTGGTACATCATTAGTTGGCTTATCAATTGCATTTGATGCATCATCAGTTATGGGATCAATTAAATTTGATGCATCTCCAATTGGTGCATCAACTATAATTGATTGTGGTGGATCAATCGAGGTTGATACAATCGGCAATGATTTTTCTGTCGGGGTTTTCTTGTATCGATTTACAAGAATCAATCGATGGGCTTCAAGTCTTTCAATTTTGTCTTTTAATTCCTCGATTTCGGTTCCCATTTGTTCTGCTCTTTTCAAACTGTACGGGCCTTCTTCTTCTTCGTGAGATTTTCGTTGTTGTTTTTTATTTTTCTTATAGATTTTTTTTCGTTTATTTTGATTGTTTCGACCTAAAAAATTAAAAAGGAATTAATAGATTAATAATCCAATTAAGTCTTGAAAAAAATTCAAGAAACAAAAAAATATTTTAGTAAATTTAATTCTATTAACTTTGATAACTCACCTTTTCTTGATCGATTAGTCTTTGATGGCGGTTGTTGTTTATTTGATTGATTAGTCGTTGCTGGCGGTTGTTGTTGTTTATTTTCAGGTGTTGCTGGTGTTGCTGGTTGCTGATTTAATCTTTGCTGGGCTAATAGAATGAAAAAAATAACAAAAATAACAAAATAATATAAAAGTTTAGAAAAAATATATTTACAATGATAAAATGCAGCAACGGCAGCTCCCACTGCTTCTACTTGATCGAAAGGGTTTATCATGTTGTTTCTGATCTACAATTGGTAATAAAAGTTAGTTTAAAACTTATTTTTACTTAAAAGCACACTTACCTTTTGTTGAAGAAACTGACTGTTAATTTTATACGGTTTTGCAAAAATTTGTACGGTTTTAGCACTCCAAATTTGAATAATAAATTAACGGCTAAAATACAAAATTTTTATTGTTAATATCAATTGATATTTACTAAAAAAATCATGTATATTGGTATAATTTATCCAAGTTATCAACTAATTAATAGTAAAAATTAAAATTTTTGTTTTAATATCAATAAAAAAATATTTCTTTGCGATAATTTTAAACGGTTTCTAAAATTTCAAATACAAGTGTTAATACGAATTCTTTGATGCTAAAACGTGCTAAAACGAATTCTCAATCCGTTTAAGATGGCGGATTTAATATTTAAACCAATTGATTTAATCATTAGTAATTTTTTCAGGGATATTTTTCAACGGAAATTTGGTTTTTGAAAAAAATGTAAACAAAAAATTTAGTAAACAAATTAGCGACATTTAAAATATAAATTAAATTTAGTGAAATTTAAAAACATCGTGTATAAAGTGAGTTTAATTGGTCGAAAATTAAAAATACTATTGATAAAATACTAAATAAATAATTCGTGTGAGAAGAAAAGTGAATTTATAAATTTGGAATACAAAATTCTTGAAAATTTTATTAAGTGAATAATCAATTTATGATCATAAATATTTAATAATTATTAGTTAATAAGGGTACGAATATTAGAAGGACGTAAGCAAAAAAAAAGACCAAATAAGTGAAAACCATTGATAGTGTTCTGTGATAAAGAAAAGTAAGTGAAAGAAGCCTTTTGATTCATCTTAAAGAGGTAAGTCTTTATTTTACATTAATTTCATATTTTTACATTAATTTCATAATGCAAGAAACTTCTACACAGAAAAAACGTCGTTTACAAAAAGCTAAAGAAAAATACGAACTAAAGCGTTCACTTGAGTCTGAAGAAAGTAAACGTTTGAGGTTGACAAAACGTAGAAAACTAGCCAAAAATGAAAGTGATCTTCAGCGTATTTCTAGACTTAATTTAGATAAAGAACGTCATGCTCAATCAAGACTGATTGAAACGCAAGGAGTTCGAGCGGCTCGTCTTGAACTTGATAATTTTCGACATTATCAAGCAAGACTGATTGAAACGCAAGAACATCGAGCGGCTCGTCTTGAACTTGACCAAGAACGTCATGCTCAATCAAGACTGATTGAATCACAAGAAGTTCGAGCGGCTCGTCTTGAACTTGATAATTTTCGACATTATCAAGCAAGACTGATTGAAACGCAAGAACATCGAGCGGCTCGTCTTGAACTTGACCAAGAACGTCATACTCAATCAAGACTGATTGAATCGCAAGAAGTTCGAGCGGCTCGTCTTGAACTTGATAATTTTCGACATTATCAAGCACGACTAATTGAATCACAAGAACATCGAGCGACTCGTCTTGATGCTGACAGTCAAAGACATGCCAGAATTATAGCTAATGAAACTGAACAAGAGCGTAGCACTCGATTATATCGAGCTCGCTACGCATATGCTCAACGTTCAAGTGATGCAGAAGAATTCGATCGCGTTATTAACACATTCTGCGATAGAATTTGCGATATCTGCTTGAAGCGGTGTTATCCAAATCAAGTAGTAATTTATCGACTGCATACTCCTAAACCATACTTACCTCAAGAACTCTTAGATAAAGGAATCTTGGAGGTTTGCCATAGATGTAATACGCATCTTAAAAATGGTCGTAAAACTAATGCTCCTCCTAAAGCCTACTGGAATAACTTGTATCCAGGTGATATTCCAGACGAAATTCATGCTTTAACAGAGGTTGAAAGAAGACTACTACTTCGTGTTGTTCCATTCGTCAAAGTTATTAAACTTGACGGACGCTTTGGCCAATGGTCTTTCAAAGGCCAAGCTACATTGTTTGCTCTTGACATTTTCCAGGTTAGTGAAAAACTACCTGATATGTTACCAAGAGCTAGTGATGATCTTAGTGTTGTAGTAGTAACTGAGACTCTTGAGAACTTAAATGTTTCAAGAGATTACACAATAAACCGTGATCGCGTTTTCACTGCTTTACGGTGGCTCATTGCAAATAATCCTCTTTACAAAGACGTTACGATCAATGATTCTGTAAGACTTGATCAAAACGACATTGTACGAGTTGTTCCAGCAATGGAACCACAAGAAGAGAGTAATGAAATGAATAACATTTCACGAAGCAACTACAAGCCTCTTAACAAATCCAATAAATCCAGAATTGTACGCGCTTCTTGGAACCAGGGAAATTCTATAGTATTTTCTGAATACGCAGGTAGCCAATGTTTTGCAATGGCACTTGCAAATATTGTTAGAGCAGCAATTCTTCATCCGAGTGAATGGAAAAAAGACATATTGGATGAAAATATGATTGCAGGAGATCATATTTATGAAGAAATTCGTTTTAAAACGAATCAAGGGTTTCCTGGAGCATTTGTAATACCTAATTCAGGATATCTTGAAATAAAAAATCTTGATGTCATTAAAACTGATTTCCTCATGTTTGATGAAGCTTTTTCCATTGACTATGATGATAATTCGTTATGTTATGGAAATTTAGACGACAAAATGAATGACGGTATAGAAATAAAGAAATTACTTGATGCAATTAATGAACTGTTTTCGACTCACAAAGCGGGAATCATAGTTGCTCAAGATATGTCACTTGGTCTATTGAAGTATGATGAGAAGTATTACTTTACTGATTCTCATTCTTGCAATCCTAGAGGCATACAATTAAATGATGGTACTGGAGTTGCATGTGTGATTGAGTGTGACACGATCGAAGAATTTCATCGTGTCGTTCGACGCACTCTTAAACCTAAAAATGCACAATTTTGCATTCACTATATTGATGTTATTGTAAAAGGTAATATAATGAATATGGAAGACTATTTACGACAACATGCTCCAGAACAAGTTTCTACAGCTCTCGAACATGATCCAAATCAAGAGGTTATGTCTCAGCATATGCATGTTCAGACATCTCTTATGGGTCCGATTGACGCAGTTCAACCTGATGTTGAAGATGAACTAATTGAGAGTGAAAATATCAATGAAATCGTTCGTAAAACGAAAGATAACATTGTAAATATTAATCACGAAAAGAAGGCAGAAGAATTTGCTTGGTATCACCTATTTCCTTATGGCAAGAATGGATTGAATGAGAACCGACCAGTTCGAATCACTCCATTAGATTACTTTCAATCGAGAGTAGAGGGATTAGATACTCGATACCAAACAAAAGAATATCTATTCTATGCTCTGTCACATTTTGAATATAGTAGAATTCAATCTACTATTGCAGCTTGCTGCAAAAAGTTCAAGGACGAGAAGGAATTGTTGAAGACGTTCATCTCTACTTGAAAAATTTAAGAGGCTCTGCAGCTTATTGGAAAACTGCAAATAACGAATTAGTTGCTCAAATTCGTTGTCTTGGCCCACCAACTTGGTTCATTACACTAAGTTGTAATGATTTGAATTGGCTTGATATGCGAAAAGCTTTGCTTATTGCTGATAATCAACCAGATGTAGATCCAAGTAGTATAAGTTTAGATGAAGCTCAAAGATTAATTGAACTTTATCCAGTAGTTCTTAGTCGTCACTTTATGAGAAGAGTAAATGCTTTCATAAAGTACATTAAGAACAATAATGAAGCTCTTGGTGGCAAAGTCAAGGATTACTGGTGGCGAATTGAGTTTCAAAATAGAGGTAGTCCTCACGTTCATATGGTTGTATGGATTGAGAATGTACCCTCATTTGAAACTGATGACGGCATTAAATTAATTGACGATGTGGTATCTTGTCATCTTCCTTCTGAAGATGAAAACCCTGAACTTTATAATTTGGTAAAAAAAAACCAAATGCATCGTCACACTCATACTTGTCATAAGCGAAATGCGATTAATTGTCGGTTTGGCTTTCCTCGTCAAGTATCAACGACAACTCGAATGGTTCCTCAGACTTCTGACGAATTTGTTCGAAACGGTGGACGAATTTGTACTCTTAAAAGAGGAATCCACGATAGATACGTGAATAATTATTCACTGCCTATCCTGAAGCTATGGAATGGCAATATGGACATTCAACCTTGTGGATCGAATGAAGCTATTGCCCATTACATAGCAAAATATATTTCTAAATCTGAGCCAACAAATGTGAATCCAAGTATAGCACAGGCTATTAGAGAGATTCGTAGAGAAGAAACTAATGTTTCTCGAAAACTATTTAAAGTATGCATGCGAATATTAAAAGAAAGACACATTTCTGCAAGCGAATGTGCTTATAGATTGTGTCATTTACCTTTACGCGGAAGTACTCGAAATTGTGTTTTCCTCAATGCTCGTAAACGTGAACAACGTTATCATGTTCTCAGATTTGAGGGAAATCAAGCTGCAGGTGTTTGTGCATCTATATTCGAACGATATGAAAAGCGGCCGCGAGAACATAATGATTACAATTTTAATGAAATGTGTTTGCTTGAATTCGCTATGTTGTTTGAGCCACATTATGGCACACGCAATGACAACACTGAGGAGAGTATAGATGCAGAAGTTGAGGATGATTTGGATTCTGAACAACCAAGGCAAAGAAGAAAATTAATTACACTTACCGATGGTAAGAAAATGGTTATAAGAAAAGTCCCAGCAGTTGTGCGAGTACCTTTCTTTATCATGCACAATGATCCGGACAATTACTTTTATAGTCTACTATTGCAATACGTCCCATATCGAAATGAGAATGAGCTTATTGATGAATATAACAGTCCTCGAGAAGCGTTTCTTGCAAGAGAAGCTCAATTAAAAGAAAAAAACACACACATGGAAACGTTCCGTGAACGTGATCGACAGCTTGAAAATGCGTTCAATCAGGCTCGAGCTTTTAACATTCTTGAAGAACCTGAAGAATTTTTTGAGGCAACACTGCATCAGGAAATTTTAGATCCAGGCATGACTGACGAACAGTTCACTGCTGCATGTTCAGCTATGAATTTAAAGCAGAGACAGCTTTTTAATTTAATTACGAGCAATATTCACGATCAACTCCAAGGTAGTACTAGACGTTTACGATTGTTTGTTACCGGAGGTGCTGGTGTAGGCAAAACTTACACATTCAACACATTGACTAATCAAGTAAGTAGATGCTTTGGAAGAAAAGCAGTTAAAGTAGCTGCACCAACTGGCATTGCTGCAAAATTAGTAAATGGTGTTACATTACACAGTTTACTGAAATTGCCCATTGAAAAGAATGGATATGTTTCAACAAATATTGCATCTTTGTCAGGTAATTACTTGAGAGTCATGCGTCAACAATGGAAAGAAATAGAATTTGTTTTCATTGATGAAATTAGCATGGTTTCATACCAAACATTATGTAATATCGATTCACGTTTAAGACAGTTGAAGAGTAGAGAAGATTTACCATTTGGTGGTCTTAATGTAATTCTATTTGGAGACTTAATGCAATTGCCTCCGTGTAATGGAAAACCGGTTTTCGAACAACCTAGAGAACACTATCCTGCCCCAAACTTATGGAGACTCTTTTCTCTAGTTGAATTAACAGAGAATATGCGCCAGCAAGGAGATACAACTTTTGCTGATCTCCTTAATGCTTTACGAGTTGGAAAAATTAATGCTCAACATATTGATCTGCTCAAGACTAAGATGTTAAAAGATGCAACTGGTGAATTTGCAATAAATAAAGCTATTCGTGTTTACCCAACAGTAAAGTTAGTTGCAGCATTCAATCAATCTGTTCTTGATTACTATCGAGCACAAGGAGAAAGAATGTTTAAAATTCGAGCTCAAGATCAAATTGTTGATGCAAGAATTAACGCCAACATAAACATGGATACTGCAGTACCAAAAGATATAAATTGCACTGGAGGTTATCCAAGAGAACTAGAAATATTTGTTGGCGCTAGAGTCATGCTTCGATCTAATATAGATTTTGAAAAGGGTCTCGTTAATGGCATTATTGGTAATATAACGGAAATTATTTGGCCCCATTTCCGAAGAGACCAATTATATGAGACTGATTTACCTACTCTTCGTATTGATTTTGGACGCGAGGGAATTCATTTGATTGAACCTCGATCTATTCAATTCCCAGCTAACTATAATCAAGGTACAGTTGAGCGACGAATGTTGCCATTAATACTTTGTTGGGCATGTACAGTTCATAAAATGCAAGGTAGTACATGCGATTTTGCGGTTGTTTATCTAGGATATAAACTCTTTGCTCCAGGTCAAGCATATGTAGCATTAAGCAGAGTACGGACTCTAGAAGGATTGCGAATTGAAGAACTGGACTGTGCTAAATTAACCGACCCAAAAAGTACATGCAATGAAAAAGCCTTGGCTGAAATGGAAAGAATGCGTCAATATCAGCCTCCAGATGATGACGTTTAATGGACGAGCATGCCGACTTTCAAATGTGGAGATACGATCACAGTCCAAAATTTATTCAATTGCAGATTGAATGAACAAAAATATTAAATTTTAATATACACTGAATTATAAAATAAAGGTTTTTTATGCCGTTTGAAACAGTTTAAGTACTTTTCAGACGGCTTTTTCCTTTAAACATGTAAAAAATTTGAATAAATATAAGTATAATAATAATAATAATGATGTAGTTTAATTTATATTTGCTCTCTTTCCAGCTTAATAAACTTAATTAATTGGTTTTTATTTGGAAAATTTACTTTTACTGGTACTAATTGAACAAAAAAAAATTTCAGACTTACAGAAATCCATTTCAAAACTATCAGCGTGATCTAAACACGGACGAACGAAGCGAAGCGAAGTGGAGTCCGACACTACTGTAATCTAATAACAGTCGGACGAACGAAGCGAAGCGAAGTAAAGTCCGACACTACTGTAATCTAATAACAGTCGGGCGAACGAAGCGAAGCGAAGTGGAGTCCGACACTATTTTGATCTAATAACAGTCGGACGAACGAAGCGAAGCGAAGTAAAGTCCGGCACTACTGTGATCTAATAACAGTCGGACGTAAGAAAACCCCGCATTTATCGACGTTGGTAAAAAAAAGTTCGAGCGAAGCTCGAACTAAAATAGTTCGAACGAAGTTCGGACTTGGTTGAGCGGAGCTCACAAATTTTTACGACCTGAACGGAGCGAAGCGAGTGAAGGCGTGAAAATTTTCAAAACTTAACACAAAACTACGATTCATTAGATAATCTTACAATGATTTAGTAAGAAAAAGTTCGAGCGAAGCTCGAACTAAAACAGTTCGAACGAAGTTCGGACTTGGTTGAGCGGAGCTCACAAATTTTTACGACCTGAACGGAGCGAAGCGAGTGAAGGCGTGAAAATTTTCAAAACTTAACACAAAACTACGATTCATTAGATAATCTTACAATGATTTAGTAAGAAAAAGTTCGAGCGAAGCTCGAACTAAAACAGTTCGAACGAAGTTCGGACTTGGTTGAGCGGAGCTCACAAATTTTTACGACCTGAACGGAGCGAAGCGAGTGAAGGCGTGAAAATTTTCAAAACTTAACACAAAACTACGATTCATTAGATAATCTTACAATGATTTAGTAAGAAAAAGTTCGAGCGAAGCTCGAACTAAAACAGTTCGAACGAAGTTCGGACTTGGTTGAGCGGAGCTCACAAATTTTTACGACCTGAACGGAGCGAAGCGAGTGAAGGCGTGAAAATTTTCAAAACTTAACACAAAACTACGATTCATTAGATAATCTTACAATGATTTAGTAAGAAAAAGTTCGAGCGAAGCTCGAACTAAAATAGTTCGAACGAAGTTCGGACTTGGTTGAGCGGAGCTCACAAATTTTTACGACCTGAACGGAGCGAAGCGAGTGAAGGCGTGAAAATTTTCAAAACTTAACACAAAACTACGATTCATTAGATAATCTTACAATGATTTAGTAAGAAAAAGTTCGAGCGAAGCTCGAACTAAAACAGTTCGAACGAAGTTCGGACTTGGTTGAGCGGAGCTCACAAATTTTTACGACCTGAACGGAGCGAAGCGAGTGAAGGCGTGAAAATTTTCAAAACCCAACACAAGACTATGATTCATCAGATAATCTTATAATGATTTAGTAAGAAAAAGTTCGAGCGAAGCTCGAACTAAAACAGTTCGAACGAAGTTCGGACTTGGTTGAGCGGAGCTCACAAATTTTTACGACCTGAACGGAGCGAAGCGAGTGAAGGCGTGAAAATTTTCAAAACTTAACACAAAACTATGATTCATCAGATAATCTTATAATGATTTAGTATAAAATGAATGATATGAAAAACAACTGAACGACTAAATGAAAAACAAAAAACAAACAGATCGATATTTGGACTAAAAAGTTGAAAATAAATACTTTATAAAAAAAAACTTTTTAAAAAAAAACCTCGTTTTTCGCGTAGACTAAAAACTAAAAAATAAAATACTTTATAAAAAAAAACTTTTTAAAAAAAACCTCGTTTTTCGCGTAGACTAAAAACTAAAAAATAAAATACTTTATAAAAAAATCTTTTTAAAAAAACCTCGTTTTATAAGTGGACTAAAAAGGAGAAAATAAATTTTATTTTGTGCTGTAGAGAAATTCTTTTGAAAGTTGAGACCACACATGAATTAAAAACATGCACCTTGACCATATCGTATAGTTCTACAACAAAAAACGAGGGCGCCTGGTATCAGAACTTGATCCAAACTTTATCAAAGCTTCGCGCCCTCGTTTTTTGTTGTAGAATTATACGATATGCTCAAGGTGCATGTTTGTAATTCATGTGTGGTCTCAACTTTCAAAAGAATTTCTCTACAGCACAAAATAAAATTTATTTTCTCCTTTTTAGTCCACTTATAAAACGAGGTTTTTTTAAAAAGATTTTTTTTTATAAAGTATTTTTTTAATTTATTAATAGCTATAAAGTCTATGATGTGTCACCAACAAAAGAGCAAATTCCTTTTGTTATGAATTGGGAATTTACGGCTGGCATTGATTTCTGGTCATATGGACGTGTTGATCAAGCATTTCGTATAATGGTCTCGCCTGAAATTGAGTCAAATTTCTTGAACTTCCTCAACATGAATGAGATTCGATACAGTATTGGAATCGAAAATGTCGAGACAGTCTTGAAGAGCGATAAGATAACAAAAAGAAGCTTGAGATTAGCAAATGGTCTTCCAAATTTTAATTACTACTGGAGTTATCCAGAAATGGAGGAAATTTTTAATCGTCTGGCCACAAACTACCCAAGTTTAGTAAAATTGGATGTAATTGGAAAGTCATATGAAGATAAGAACATTTATGGCGTTCGAGTCTCAAAGAATGAAGAATTTGGATTAAATCCAATAATTTTCGTTGATGCTGGTACACATGCAAGAGAATGGGCGGGAATACAGTCAGCCTTTTATTTCCTTCATCAACTTGTTGAAAATTCTACAATTTATAATGATTTACTTGATAATGTTGATTATGTCTTTGTGCCTGTCGTTAATCCTGATGGCTATCAATATTCATTTACTGAGGATCGATTATGGCGTAAAAATCGTCGTTATGTCAATTATACATGTACAGGCATTGATTTAAATAGAAATTATCCATACATGTGGAGATATAGACCAGGTAGCTGTCAAGGAAATAACCATCCTGGTCCATATGCTCTTTCTGAACCAGAAACTGCAGCTCTTGCCAAATATATGAAAAGCTTCAAAACTAATCTGAGACTTTATTTAAGTACACATACTCATGGAAGCTACGTGCTTTGGCCATTAGGATTTGCTATGGATGTATACATCAAAAATCACAAAGAACATCAAGAGCTCGGCGACAGATATGCAAATGCAATTTTTGCAGCTACTGGAAGGAATTATACAGTTGGAAATTCTGCTGATGTTCTTTACATTGCAAGTGGTAAGTTTGTAATTTTTGTCGGTATATCAAGGTTTTTGGTGCTGAATCTCGAATAAAACTTGGAGTGGGGAATTGTGTGTGAAGTCAAGAATCATGTTGGGTTCGACAAAGCTCTGCGCATCTGTGCCTCTGGTCTACCTTCTCTGTGTCTCTGTTCTACTTTCTCTGTGCCTTGTTTCTTTAAGAAATCTCAAAAGCTTTCCTATTTCCTTCAAGCTTAATGTTACCTCAATGTTGATGCTCGTCTTCATGGATATAAATATAAGAGTTCATAGTCTTTAATCCAGATCTCAAAGTCGATTCAACTTTTTCATACAAAATTCGAGTACACTTTGAGCTCTAGTCTTGATGAATCTGAAAGTATTTAGTTCAACTTGACCCTGAAAACACCCATGTATGCCATAAAAAGCTGGATTTATCAACGACAACCGCTTGCCAATTATCGGTTCTTAGTATAATAGTGTCTTGATCGACAGCCTCTTTCCATGAGTTCTTTGGCTGCCCTCGTGATCTCTTGCCATCTATAAAGTCAGACTTAAAAGCCTTATTTAATAAAGCTTTCATTGCCAATGCATCATAAACAATATTTTGAACAACCGATAAAGAACTTCCACAACATTTCATATTCTAAATTTCACAAACTTACATAATCAACATTTCAGTGCCAGTCGCTTTTTTAATCATGTCTGTGCCTATCTTCATTCTTTTACATTTTACTTTAAGAATCACGCCTTTTTTAATTCATTAAAGAACTAAATTTACGACTTTTCATATTTCATTTCAGGCGCATCGGATGACTTTGCCATTGCATATGGAAATGCAAATTTTGCTTACACATTGGAATTGCCTGGAGGCGGTTCTAAGGGATTTGATTATCCACAAGACATGATACATGACCTAGTCAAAGAAACATTTATTGGATATCGAGAATTCTCTCTGTTTATTAAAGAGCGTTTCAAACGTATCTGAACCGTTCATTAAACAACTTCATGCTGTGCTGAAAAATACGATGATATAAATTTCAGTTCTTGTGTGTAGAGATTGTGCCTTAAAGAATAAATTGATTGTATTTTACACAATTATGTCCATTTCTTTCTCTCTCTTTCCATTTCTACCTGCCTCATTCTAGTGCCAACTCTACACTTGTGTCGATTATTATAAAAGTTGAGCTGTTCCAAGAATACTTCAATAGTTATTGTTTGTTCGTTTAAGTGATAGCATTCAGTTCTTTTGTATTTCGCTTGTGACTTTCTTAATAAATAATGTTAAAGGCATTCATATTGTTGACATTAATAGCACTTTGTGTGTCTAAGAAAGCTTATGATGGATATAAAGTTTATGACATAAAGTGTAAAAATCAGAACGAATTGAAATTATTGGAGAAATTTGAGGCAAATGAAGCTGAAAAGCATGAATTGGATTTTCTATCGCTACATAATAATGTCAATGATGTCGCTCGTGTTGTTGTAAAGCCGAGCGAACAGAGATTTGTGGAAAATTTCTTCAAGCAGAATAAATTGGATTATGAAATTACAAGCGACAATATTCAGCTGTAAGTTGTGGATATTTCGTGATGTGAATGAGGTGTTGACTTGAGAAAAAAAGACATGTCAATTCTTTGTACAGTTAGAATTTATATCTGTGGACTGTTATCGAACGTGATGTGAATTAAGCATTAATATAAAAATCAGGCATAAATTATTAATTCAGGTGCAAAATTAAATGAATTTTATTGGTTCTTCAATAAGTATGAATAGGCAGGTTTCCAGTTAACCAACTGCATATTTATAATATTGCACTTATAGTGTCGAAGCTCAATCACCAATACTGATAACGCTTCCGCGCCGTTTGACCGAATTGTTGTGTTGCTTTTGAGCTTGAAATTATTAGTCCTTTTTTGTTAAGCCGTCGTTTTTGTTAAGGTCGTCGTTGCTTGTTCTATTTTGAATCTCTCATTGGTTCTCTTATTATGTGCTTAAGAATGGCAACTGTATATCTAATTCCTTCATCAATTAATTAATCATATGTCCTTATAACTAGACAATCAACTAGTCAAATTTAAATTTGAGTAGACAGCAGAATCACACCCGAGCGGACAAAAAATACGTCAGAACTAGACATCAACTGGTCATTAAGATGTCATTACTTACTCACTTACTTTGCTAGTCGTACTGATCAGTTCTGATTCAGTTGCGTCTGAATCTGGCTCTATCGTAGGCTTCTACTTAACAATTACCGATACAAAGCGCAATACTAACTCTATTGACAGCTTCCTTCCAAGAGTTCTTTGGACGTCCACGGGTTCTTTTACCGTCCAGAAAGTCAGTTTTGAAGAAGTTGTCATTAACTAGTGAGAATTGTAGTTCTGTCCATTCGAGATAGTTTTCTATGCCCTATCTTCATGCTAAGAACGTAGTCGCAAACGCATGGAATTGCATTATGAGGTTATTGACCACTTCCCTACGTAACGCTTTGTCACAAAATCATGAACTAACATTTATTATCCATATGCTTCCCAAGCATGGACAAGCTTCTATTTTCGAACATTCCCAAATAACTCTTTCCCAAAGCACATATATTTATTTCAAATCAGACTTTCATCAGACATCGAAGTTAACTCAGATTCTAGTTGACTCGACTCCAATTGAAATATGAATTCTGCTCCAAATAATACAGCAGCATAAAAATCACCAAATTTTCCTTTCGTTACAGTGCAATAGACAAAGAATTTGAAGAATTTCGAACATTATCCCAATCAAAATCAGATGAACTCAGATTCGATCGATACTATCGTTATGAAGAAATTGAAAGATTCCTTAATAAGCTCGAAGGTTCCAACGATAATGTCAAAGTAGAAAATGTTGGAAAAACATTCGAAGGTCGTAACATTAAAACTGTAACAATCACAAAAGGTGATGGAAAGTCAAGAAATTCAGTTTTTATTGACGCTGGAATTCATGCACGTGAATGGATAGCACCAGCGATGTCACTTTATTTGATTGATCAATTGACGGATTCAAAAAGTAATTTTTCAAAGTTATTGGACCTGATGGATTTTGTCATTCAGCCAGTCGTCAATCCTGATGGATATGACTATACATTCAGATTCTTCCGATTATGGAGAAAGACAAGAAGTTATCAAAG
Source organism: Chironomus tepperi (assembly GCF_022539635.2). Classification (NCBI taxonomy): domain Eukaryota; kingdom Metazoa; phylum Arthropoda; class Insecta; order Diptera; family Chironomidae; genus Chironomus; species Chironomus tepperi. The sequence continues at coordinate 102,127 of NW_027226415.1, forward strand.
TATTGTGAGCTGTCGTGGTGTTGATGCTAATAGAAATTATGACTTTGAATGGAGTACAGCCGGTGCCTCCGATAATCCATGTGCCGAGACATATCATGGCGTAAAACCATTCTCGGAAAATGAGACAATAGCCAGTCGTGATATCATAGAAAGAATTAAGGATAAATGCAAATTCTTCCTTACATTCCATTCATATGGCAATTACCTAATTTATCCAAATGGATATACCAAAGATTTACCAGAAAATTGGGAAGATCAGGATGAAGTTGCAAAAGCCGGCGCAGATGCAATTGAACAAGCTACAGGCACAAAATATAGATACGGATCTGTTTCAAACACATTGTACATTGCCAGTGGCGCCTCAACTGATTATGCATACGGTGCAGCTAAAATTCCAATTGCAATTTGTATGGAACTCCCAGGTGGTGGATTTTTTGGCTTTGATTTGCCTGCAAGTGAAATTGAGAATACTGTTAAAGAGGTAAGAGAATATGTGGATTTTTGGTATGGATGGAAATCATTTTTTGTGTCTTTTTTACAGTCAATTATCGGCGTTCAAGCTATGGTGGAAACAGTTGCTAGAAAATATCCAAATTAAGGAACTTGTAAAATTCTATGTAATGTAATGTCTATTTGAAATGCTACAATAAAACCAAGAATATTAAACGTAATATAGGTATTGACTTTAGTTCACTTTGCATAATATGTCTAAATCTGACTCCAAGCGATACAAATGAAGAAGGCTTCACAATGTAGCTTTTAAGACTCCGAAAAAGCTCTTTTATTAACATTAAAAGGAAGCCAAGTCAGGGTCGTAGCCTGGGGAAGGGGACATTATGGGAACAGACCCTACGTCCTTCATCTACATGCCAAATGACAGCCATTAAATCTCCGTGACCAAACCTTATTTGTGCTGCTCGGAGCGACTTCCCTAAAACAAACAAAACATATGTAAATGTTATCAAGTTTCCGGAATATTTAACATAATTTCCTACTGATAACATTCATTTTTGTTAACTGAATTTCCTATCAAAACTTTTCATTTGCTGCTTTGTTTCACACAAATGTGCAATATGTAAAATTGCACAAATCACAAATGATTGAGTCAAACAGAAATTTACAATATTTTCACCATGCGAATATTATTAAATTAATTAAATTTGTTACAGATAACGGTAGGCTGGCTATTTTCGCATTTGTTTTCGGGATTATCGTTATATTAACGACACTTACAGTACTTACTGTACTTATTGTACTTATTGTACTTGTAAGAAAAGTAATGTATTTTTATATGAATTAAATAAATTCAAATTACAGTCTTGGATTTTTGGAGTGTCTGATCGTTGGAAGAGCTATAAAATTGCAAACTTTTGATGACTGTCAAATTGCTGGTATTTAATATGACCAGAGCTCAAAATTGAATTTAAATCGACTTGAATTCAACTTGAATCGAGTGAAAATTTTTTGAAAAAAATCCAGTCGACTTGAATTTATTTCTCTGGACTTCGAGCTCTGATTTGACAATTATTTTTGATTCTAAGGGACTTTTTGTTGAAAATATGGAATGTAAATAAAACGAAAAAAAACAAAGCAATCTAAGAACTTCGAATAAATGATTATTTTGTTAACTTAATCAGGTCTTAATCAAAGAGTCTAAGTGGAACCTTAAAACCTTCGTGACGGAGCCTTCATAATTTAATTCGCTCGAGTAAAAAAGTTGTACATGACCTTACGTAATAAAAATAAGCGTGCCTTTATTTATATTATTTACTGTATTCAAAACTAACACTGAAAATAATTGTGTAATTCAAAGTACAATGCATTACTCTTTAAGCTTTCAGACTGAAAATTTGATTATTTTCTATATACCTTAATAAAAAAGAAAAATTGTGTTAAAATACAATGAAAATTTTCTGCTTCATATTTTAATTGAGTTCCAGAACAGATTGAAAACTTTCCGCAATAAGTGAATAAAATTCGCTTACTTATTTTACTTTATAACAGCATTTACGATTGAGGTTCTTTGCAATGACTGCCTTTATCAAACATTTAATCACATTGCTTATATTTGTGACACTTTCATGTGAGGCAAGACACGAGATAGGAAGCTGTGATAAGTAAGTATAAATTACAACTGATTTCTTAGAAATATATTCCGATCAGCACGGACAGATACGGCAAATCTCATATTTTGCCCTTAAAAATGAGTCAATATCAGCTATCATGTAGCCGTCAAGCGTAATTGCTGCTGTTGCTGTTAAGAAGGCGATGCTGCGTGACCTTGACGGCTACGTTGTGCCACAAAGAACACAAATGAAGAAAACAACACCTATTAAGGTAGGACCTTTTAGGGTTCCAATAAAGCTTTTTTACTAAAACTAAATGGAAGTCACATGGGAAACGTTTCCTTATGGCTGTCAAATTTAGATGACTTCCATTTAGTGTTAATAATATTGATTCCCGAACAGATAAGTATGCTCACAAAATTGAGTATACTTAATTATATTGATTGAATATACTCATGAATGTCCTAATTAAGCTGAGTATGCTCATTGTCTGTTAGGGATTTAGAAGAACCATGAAGGTCCGTGATTTTCATTTGTGTTGCTCGGGTCATTTCAATCCAAAAATGGAATAAAACATGTAATATCAAAATCTAATTATAATCAATTATTTACAGTGAATTAACATATAAAGTTACAATTCAAAACAAGCAGGAGTTCAGATTTTATGAAGATCTAAAACGAAGATCCGATGATTACGATGTGATCATCGATAGACCAATCAGGAAGTTCAACGATACTTTCATTTTCCGCTCAAAAGATTGTATGATACCAAAAGTTGTAAATCTTTTGAAAAGGCATCAGATTAGCTTGTATAAAATCGAGAATTCACCAAAATTGCAGCGGAACTGGATACCAGTAACACGATTAAGCAAGCAAAATTACTTCAGTTTTGATGTGATTAACACGCAATACCTTAACAATGAGGATATTAATAAATATGGATATACTCTTGCGGAGAAGATAATCAGCATGTATCCTAGACTTGATGTTAGATATACCACTGAAGGCTATACCTATGAAGGTCTACCAATCAATTCAATATCAATTGGATATAAAGGCAAACAAAATCCAGTTGTCGTAATTGATGCTGGTATTCATGCACGTGAATGGCATTCACGAAATTTAGCTTTGAATATTCTTTATCAGTTAGGAAAGGAAGCAGATCTTGGTGTTAATGGATTATTGTACAATATTTCATTCATTATAATACCAAATCTTAATCCTGATGGATATAGATACAGTTGTCACTATGATAAGGATTGGAGGAAAAATCGACGTCCAGTTTACTATGGTTGCTATGGTGTTGATGGTAACAGAAATTATGATATTGAATGGTCACTTGGAGAACAAGAGAAGAATCCTTGTGAACCCATTTATAAAGGACTCGAGCCATTTTCGGAAGCAGAAACACAAATTGTTAGGAATATTTTGACAAAATATCAAGATCAATGCTTCCTGTACATATCAATTCATACATTTGGCAATAAGATCATTTATCCTCCTGGATATTCAACACAACCACATCCAAGAAAACGTTATCTTCACAGAGTTGCGACTGCTGGTGTGAAGGCTGTGCGTGCAAGAACAGGAACACGATTTAGTGCTGATCAATCTGGAACTGGGTATTAATTTTATGTCAATTCTTTGTGAAATTTTGTTGCTAATTTTATTTTTGTTCCTTCAAGTCTATATGTTGCTGCTGGTGGAAGTGATGACTATGCGATGGACGTGTTAGGAATTCCTTTTGCATACACTTTTGAAAGTGGATTAGAAGAACTTGGATTCATAGTTCCACCAAAATATCTTAAGAAAACTAACCTTGAAGGATGGATTGCAATTAAGGCAATGATAAAGGAAGCTTATTACATGAGAAATCTTAAGTATTAAGTATCTAGAGGTGAGGATGATTAAGCATGAATAAACAAATTTAATTTATGATAATTTTTAAATGATTTATTTTTTTGGGTTTGCATCATCAATAGATTATAACAAGTAACAAAATCATTAATGATACAAATTTTTCAAATCTTGCAGCTTAAAAGTCTAATTTGATTCCTCACTTTTAGGAATCGCCAATGTCGTCATAACTTTGAGAGAGAAAATGGCTTTTGGACTTAATTCCGATCAGTTAGTCTTTGTGGAATACAGTGACATCTTGGAAGTACATGTTGTCAACAACAAATCCATTAAAATCAATGATATTGCGATCGAATGGGAAGCCCATTGCACGATTGTCAAGAATTCCATTTCCATTTCCAATGTATTTGTTACCATCATTGCAGTTATAGATCTTCATGCCTTGATGGTTGCACCAGGACATGTTTTTGTTGTTGTTTTTGTTCATGCCATTCCAGTTCTGGTTGTTGTACATACTTTTCATCATGTTCTTAAAGTCATCTTTGTTGTTCCTGTTTTTCATTTGTCCTTTATTTCCATTCATCATGTTCATGAATGTCTTCATGTCTTTATATTTTTTTTTGTTTCTGTTTGTATTTCTGTAGTTCCAGCCATGTCCATACATATCATTAGATTCGTTTGATTCACTGCTGCTGCTTGATGAGCTTGAACTGCTTGATGAGCTGGATGAGTCAGCATTGTTCATATTATTAGTGCTGTCCTTGTTGAATTTATTCCAGTTATTGTCATTAATCAAGTTGACATTATTCTGATTTGTGCTGTCCAAGTCGTTGACTGTAACAAACATTGTGAAATCTTGTCCACCGACTGTTCCTTTTGGTAAGAGTAAGCGATGTGGGAATCCTTGATTGTTATTGTTTGTGTCGTAATTGACATTGAAGAGATTCTTGTTATTGCTATTGCATTTTTGGTTATTTCCTTTCATCATGTTCATGCTACGATCCATCAATTGCTGGAATGTCAATGGATTATCAACAACATTCTTGAAGTCAATTGAATTTCTGCGGATTGTGTTTTGTCCTTGATTCAATTTTACAACAAATTGATCAAGTTCAACGAAGTTCTTGCGATTATCATTCAATTGCTGTTTGTTATTGATTCTTGGTCCAAGGAATATTCTCACAATGCCTAGTTGATTCTTATTTGATTTAATATTCATTTGGACTTGGAATTGTTTGGTATCCATAAGACGTTGACGTACAAATATCTGGAAGCCATTACCTAAGTACATATAATAGAGAAAATCAATAGGGCATCAGTTCCAAAAATAAAAGAAATTCCTACCTTTATTGTTGTTATTGCCCATAATGTATTTGTACATGTTGAGTTGATTATTCCAGGTCATTCCTTGTTGCTTGTTCATCTTTTGGTAAATTTTGTTCTTGTTATGATTATTTTTGTTGTATCGTCCATGACTTAGTGCTCCGAAGTTTGATTCATTACTTTCGCTGCTTGAGCTTGAGGAACTGCTTGATGAGCTGCTGCTGGAACTAGATGAGCTACTTGAACTTGTCGTATCCTTATTGTATTTATTCTTCTTATTATATTTGTTGTTGTTTTGATTCATGCCTTGTTGCCAGTTCTTGTTGTTATTATTGTGGCTGTTTTTCTGCATCATCTGTTTGATAAAGTTCTCTCGGTTTTGATTATTGCCATTATTTTCATCGGATTCACTTTGACTGTTTGATTCACTTGAGCTATCGGAATCACTTGAATCATTGGAATTGTCGTTGTTCTTATTTTTGTTGTTACTAGCTTTACACATCTGAATGACATTACCATTAAAGCCATTTGTAACATCAGCATCAAAATAATCAAATTTGGTTTGCAGCTTTGTGACTTTAACATTATCAATTTGAACTCCATTAAAGTTCAAGTCATTCTTATTGTAGGACACTAACTTATTTTGGTATTTGTTGACAATATCTGTGACACGTTTCATGATTTGCCAGAAGACTGGATCACGCATTGTTGTCTCGTGATTACTCATGACTGTTGTTGTGAAGCGATTATCAGTACGATCACCATTTTGGACATAATTTCCACCTAATAACAAACGCATGTACATTTCCAAATTACGGAAGTATTGTTGATTGACACTATTTGTATTTTGTTGCAGCATATCACCAAGAATGTTAATTCCATCTTTATCAAACAAATTGACCTTCTTTCCATCATTTGTCTGAACGAATCCTTGATCTATAGCTTGATTGAATCTTTGCTCAAAGTCTCGAACCATTTGAGTCAATTTTCCATTTTGGTCAGTATTCAATTGATAGTTGTTCTGACGATTCTCGACTTGAAGTCCATTTGTGAGTTGCAAGTTTGAGAAGACTCCATTGTCAATTGTTCCATCAAGATTAATAGCCTTAACATTATCCATGCCATTTGACAATCGTTCAAGATTGAAACGAGCCAAGAGTTGCTGCATTTGGTAGACATAACGTTCACCACGACGATTGATCTTATCCTTCATTTGACGTCCATTGACCATTTGATTGTTGTGTTGTTGGAATGTCTCCTTATTGTTATTATTATTGTACATTTGATTGTCATTGTTAATACGTGAGTTGTCCATTCGTGTAAAGAAGTAATGATTGTTCAATCCAATGTCTTCTGTAAAGTAGTTCATCTGATCTTCACCATTATTGTTGAACTTGTTACCTTGATTCTGTTGACGCATGTTGTTGTTGATCATATTCTTAATGTCTTTATTATAGCCGCGTGTATTTTGCATGTTATTGAATGTTGTGTACTGTTGCTGTTTCATGATATTCTGTGCTACTTTCTTCAATGTATTCCAGCTAATGATCTTAGTTTGAATCATATTCAAGTCATTATCATCATCATTTTGACTGCCCAACATTCCATTTGTAAAGTTTTGCATGACAACAACTTGATTATTCTTAAAATCCATATTTCCATTAAGAGCCATGTTGATTGCCGTTGTCATTACATCTCCAGTGAAGAATTGTGTTGGAAGGACTTCATAGGCTGGTGGCAGGACAATGTTATTCATGAATTGATTATGCTGTACGAGAAGAGTCATCAAGTACCAGAATTGATATTCATTGATGTTTTGACGGCACCAAATGAGATTCTTTGCGACTGTATTCCAATTGGTCATCGTGTCGAAGAAGTCAAAGAGGACTTTAGTGGAATAAATGTTTTGTTCATCCAACATTGAGAATGGTTGATTACGTCTTGCAAACCACCCATCTTGATACAATGTCATCATTGTGAAAACCTTATTCAAATTCTTGTAGTCATTCTGATTCTCCAAATTGATAGTCTGTGAATATTTTTGGAAATCTTTATCACTTGTGTTCTGGTTGATGTCATCCTGCATATGTCGAAGCAAATTCAAGACGAACAATTGACGTTTGGCATCTCTTTGACTCAAATCGTTGCGATTATTACAGTTGTTTCCATTTCCATTGTTGTTGCCAGCTGCCACAACAGCTACAATCAGTAGTATCACAAATATTGTCTTCATACTTAAAGAAAGTTCCTTTAGGTGTTACTGTACCAAATACAAGATTGGTTACTGAATTCTGAGTGCATCTGGTGCTCCTTTTATACTGAAAATTTTAATTAAAATTTTTACATGCTAACAGATAAGAACAGTAGATGCATTCATCTTAATTATCGAAAAATACTTTTGTGCATCTCGTAATTTGTATCATAATGTATATAAAGTCACTTGGAGATAAGGATAATGTTGGATGCATTGATTTTTAATTAATTTGATTTGTTGCTTTTATGATATCATGTAAGGTATTAAAGAGTAATTTTTTTGGTAATTGTATGACATGCGAGATGAAATTGGTGTTTTGGTTATCAATGAGTGACTAGTCAGCTTTAAATTCTTTCCCGAGTGGACACAGCTAGTCAATATCTAGTATTAGACATGTTTCGACTAGCCATTTATCTTGCCAAAAATGTCTTGACAATGTAACGAGACATTAACTAGACTTTAACTAGACATATGGAAAGTTGATTTGTAAAGAAATTTTTATAAAACCATATACTTCACAAGTGCAAGCAGAAATCACAGAAAGAAATTTGTATGAAACCATATACTTCACAAGTGCAATCAGAAATCACTTTTATAAGTGCAATTTTTTTTCTGCACAGTTTTTTAATATATTTATATGCAATGAATGGTGTGCACTTAACGACTTTTGATAAAGTGCATTAGTTAGTTACTATGTGACTTGCCAAAATGTTTTTATGACAGCTTCGAACGTGTAAGTCTGCTTTTTCTAAAATAATTAAATTAACAAATAAATCCATATCCACATAAAAATTTTTTTGTCAAAATCCGTGTACGTTAAACGGTTATGGTTAACTAGACATTAACTAGACATAAGTACTGTACATATGTCTAGTTAAATGGAACGTTCCAAATATGTCATTAGTCGTCCCTATGTCAAGTTCCAAAGGTTAGTTCAATGGTAAGTAACTGGTAATTCAAAGGCTAGTAAATGTCAAGTATTTAACTAGTTACGTGTCCACTCGGGTTTATGTTAACATACAATTTTAGTTTTTTAACAAAAATATTTTAAGCGACAGAAAAAATGTTCGCCTTAAAGTTATGTGATGATGATTTAATGGATTTACTTGGGATTTAACATTAATCAAGGTATTTTGATATAGTCGGATTCAACTTTAAAAATTGTTCCTAGCAAAATATAGTTGAAATTTTTTAATTTAATAAAAATAACTAAATTTATAAATCAATTAAACTTTAATTGTGGTAAATTGAAGATGTAATTGCTTTGGCCAATTTATCCGGTGGTGATACGATACGGTGTGGAATAGATATGGCATAGTGGTATACCTTCCTCGAAACAATGGTATATTTATCAATGGTGCTCACCATACCTTGCCGTATCATATCGTACAACCACCAGTAAATCGTCTCCTGAAACAGAATCTTAAGATTTTTACTCTGCCGTAGGTTGGACTCCGTAAGAGATCTTTTTAAGAAGGAGCTCCAAAAGCTCATTGTTGCAGAACAGTGTTGAAAGAATGTCAGTTCATCGTGCGGAAAGAGAATTTGTACAAAATAAGTGACAGAACCAGCAACAGAGTCAGATGGAAAGCCTTTTGTTGTAACCTAGGTCCATAGTATCCATTGACAGTATCGGTATCGGTATTTTTGTAGAAATCAAGAGGAATCCCTGGATTGGATGTTTAGAAAAGGAAACTGAAGTCCTTAACATTCCAAATTGGCTTAAGTTCTCGAAGGATAGAGCCAGCATTAGATGCTTTCTCGGGAGGTGGGACCACGTTCGTTTCAGCCAAGGAATTAAGTAAGCAATGCATTTAAATTTAGTTACTGTAAAAAATTTCCACATAATAATTTAAAAATTCTCCAAAATTGCATTGCATTGGGTTTTCGACCTAAATCTTTATTAAATTCATAAAATATCCAAAACTTAACATTTTGTTCTGAACTTCAATTTTGACATCATCGGTGCTTCCTACTTCTTGCTGGGTGCAGGAACTGCAGTACTTGAAATGAATTCTGAGTACGTGATAAATCCATCCTTATCCTTATCCATCATATTAATTACAGAATCAATTGCATTCTCAATTTGATCGTCTGTGTAAGCCTCAGATAACTCCTTCTTTCCATCATTTTCTAGATTTTAAAATTTTTGTGATGAAATTTTGATCTAAATTCATAAAAAAATTATTTAAGCTTGCCAACAACCATCACCAAACCTGCATTCGAAAAAGCCTCTTAAATGTCTATGAAATAAAAGTTAATAACCATTTTTTGGATTGGTTTTTTGATGAACAAAAACAATGCTGATAATATACCTCTTTATTCAAATTTCTTCTAAATTAATAAAATAATAAAAAAAATGTTCGCTGAATTTTACAATTTGTTCTTTTTTTTCAAAGTCTCTACTTAGGGTAATGTAAGTAGAAACTAAGATGGTTAAAGTGTAGATTTAGCTAAAATTGATTCTTAAATCAAGATCATGTTCTAGACAAATTTAAGTCTTGAAGTCGTCACTATCGTCAAAATTGTTAAATTTGATAGCTGAGCTTGAATTCGACTCGGATTTTGTACGGAAAAGTCGATTTGAATCGACTTAACTTCATCCAAAATTCGCGTCAATTTCGAGGTCTGCCAGCAAATTTAACATTTTTAGCGATACTGATTTTAAATGGAATCGAGTTGACTTAAGTCGACCATTCTGTACAAAATCCGAATCGATTCGAGATCTGCTCGATAGTAATGTTATTGATCTAGATAATCTAAATAAATTTAGGGATTTAAGTATATTTACGTCATCTTGGTCATACGTATCAATAACATTGACCATCTTAGTCTGATGAAACGATTATATTGACTTGTTAATAGCAAAATATTCGATTCAGTGACAATTTAGGCTATTTAGTACCAAACTATGTGTACGACTGAACTATATTGAAAAAGTAGCAATTGAGCTTTGATTAATATTTGATTCACGTCGAGAGTTTTTGGATTGATTTTGATACATTTGAAAATTAATACATTGGCTCATCCTAAAGTGTAGTTAAGCCACATAAACTGTGATTTTATCTTATAAACTTGAGTTTTCCCACATTTTAGGTATGAAAATGAAGAATCGACCTGCTAAATTACAAAAGTACAACTTTTAATTTCGGTAATTTATCGAATTTTCTTGAATCTGCTGTTATCAACCAGTCGTTGTAAAGCAGAAAAGCAATGAAATTGACTTCAAACTCTGATTCTATTATAATTAAATATCTTTAATAGACATATTGATGACTATAAGATCACCAAAAGACTATTAGATCACATAAAGTAAAGATCCGTTGTTCTTTATTGCCATACAGAACATTAAACAACAAACTAAAAATTTTCCCGCCAAAATGTCTAAGCACATTGAAAATCATTAAAGTGAGATTCTTTAAAAGTCTAAGCTTCATAAAATCGAAACAAATCAATTTTAGCTAAATCTACCCTCCTTATTTGATCCTAGTTAATTCTCTATAATCTTCATTGAGTAAAAAAAGTTTAAAAAAAAACAAAAGAATGAGATTTCTTGGAAAATAAATATAGTTGCGCTTTACAATGGATATTCTTATAGAAATTGTTTCCGTCTTATTATTTTTTTGTGTTTTTGTGATGAAAAAAAAATAGAATTTATGAATGATTTTAAAATTTAGTTCCTCCTTATCCTCCCAAATGTCAACGAAATAAAAGAAGAAGAAAATTAATAAAAAAAAATTAAGCACGACAGAATTTTACATGAAATGGAAGTCAATATGGAATGAACAAAAATAGTCGTCATTATTGATCAAAGACATTTCTTTCAGTCTTTTTTTACTTAGGACATTTTCTTCATCTGTTTTCCACGTTATCTGTTCTGTTGATTTGATGCTGCTGCCTTTTGTTGCGCCCGAATAAATTCAGGATAGTCAATGAATCCATCTTTATTGAGATCATCACTACTTAATATTGGATCAATTAATGTGTTTAGTTCCTCATCGGAAAATATCTTTTCTTCGACATGAGGAACTTGCTGTTGTTCTGGCTGTTTACTTCCTTGTTCTGATTTTATTTCCAATCACCATTATGATGAGGATGTGAGAATGAGTTATTGGATGTTTTTTTACGTCACATTATGATTTGTAGTGAGGAACAAAAAAATTTATGAATAAGCTTTAACGTCACCATAAAAAATAATATTGATTATGTGATTTATTTTGAAGTGGATTGTTGACTTTTATGATTATCTTGTCGTATTTGCTTATTTTTTGAGTTCTTATCAATTTAATAGATTATGAAAATTTTATTGGAATTTCCGGGTATTTCCCTGAATGACTCAATTTAATTTTTGACTATAAACTAGTTTGTCATCAAAGTTTTATGACTTAAAAAGCTGGGAAGCATAAAAATGTTAGTCAAAAATGTCATAATCATGAAAATGCTTTGCGAAATCGTTGTCTAATTGCACAGACAGTAAGATTGAATCCAAGTGACCGATGCTTGAAATGTGGTCGCTTCTTAGCAACCCATTAGCAACAATGTGGACAGAATTGCAGCGTATGTCGATCACTAATCGAATGAATTCATAATTGAATGAAGTTTTAATTTATCAAACGTTAAAACATGCTTGTCGATAACAACGACAGCTGTTTTACTTGTTTTCTTGATAACACACAAACCGATAAAAAGTTGGAATCTTGCTTAATGGTTTCAATGCAAAATGCTGGAATTGTGTTTGAAATATTGTGAAGAATTAAACAAATTAAAGCCAATTCAATCCTACTTGAGCTTTGATCTGATCAATGACCACTTTCTCTTAGATCGGATATGTATGTACACATAGCCAATTGAATTATCTCATTTTGATTCACTAACTCACCCGAATAATACAAGCTGATTAATCGATCCAATATTCACCATCAGGCCGTCGACCATGGTTCCGTATTTAAACCAAATCTGACATCAATTCAGAGTTACGCCCCCTATCAAGCAAAGAGACCGCTCTTAGGTACTGAAGTGGTCTTTCTGTACCATAAAATCATGCACATTGTAGTTTAGGAGCCAGCTTGGACACGATTTTTGATCGATTAACCAATATATGCAATTCGGGTAAAACTCAATTATGAATTTCATTTGAAAAAATCCAAAAAATTTAGTTAAAGAAATATTTTGCAAAATTTTTACAGTGCCAACATTAATTAGTTCGAGTACCAAAGCATAATTAAGTATTTAATATGAAATTAATTTCCGGATTCCTCCACTTGTCTTTAATCAATTTAAAACAAAAATCCTCAATAACTTGAACATCAAATTCAAATATTCCAAGAATAATCCATAATCCACACAATTCACTTCACTAAACCATCCTTAATCATCATAGAAAAAAATTGTCATCAAACTACTCACCATGCCAATGAATCAAACTCTTTATAAGTTCACATCCATCTAATTTATTATTGTTATCAGCATCGTGCATTTTAAAGTAATGGAATTGAAGCTCTTGTTCTGTCATTTTACTTGTATCAATTGGAACTTCCATATGTTCAGCAATGTGACTAAAAGAGACAACAAAAAAAAGTCACACAATTGAAAAAAATGAAAAGAAAAAAAAAATATTTCGAAAGACTTTACTCTTTTTCTTGCATCAGATTGCCTGTGTGTAATACTGGTTGACCATGGCCTCCATGTCCACCATGATCGTCATGATGTGGCTGTTGATGTTGTGGTTGTTGCTGATGAACTTGTTGCTGTTGCTGATGTTGTTGAGGAATATGTTGTTGCTGAAAAAATTAAATTATTAAATTTTTGAACATAACTTTCATTAATTAACACATTGCCTACCTGTTGCTGTTGCTGAATAACATTTCCATATTGATCGACTTGCTGTACTGGCACCTGCTGATTAGGTTGATAATGTTGTGGATTTACATTTGGAGGCAGATGGTGTTGTGGTGGCTGTTGTTGATATTGAGGCGGAGGCGGATGTTGTTGTCCAGGTTGTTGGTATTGTGTTTGTTGCTAAAAATAAACAAGCACAAAATTTTATGTGAACACTTTTTTTTTTGGTACACGTAAGCGATTTTTTATCAAACAACATAAAATTTGTTGATTTTCCGCATTTTGGTTGACAAAAAATAAGGAAATGAATGAAACTCACATATTGACCTGGATTTATTCCAGGAGCAACTCGTTGGGCTATAGTAAGTGACGTTGATAACGATAAAATGCATAATATTGAAACTTTCCACATATTTAAACTTCCTTGTTCGTTTCAGGCTTTAAATTAAAACTTTTTTTTTTGACTAAAATTATTTCCAAGAAATTCTTGATTTTTTAAGTAAATTGTTTGTTCATTTAAAGTCACTCGAAAAATAAATAGACTAAAATTTTCGAGTGATGGAAAAATAATTCCAAAATATCACGATCAAAATATTGGACCGGAACTGTATAAATGTTTCTTTTCGAGGGGGTCAGCTCTGAGAGATGATTACTTTGATGAAATTTATTACGGATATTCCAGTGTGTCTTATGAGTGAAAAAGGTTGAGAGATTCCAAAAATTCGTGATTTATGGAAAATAAAGAATTAATCAAGGATTTATTAAATGAAAAATACATCCTGAAAATTTAGTCAATGACATCAAAGTCTCTCTGATCAAAACATGAACATTATTTTGTAAACTTATCAGAATTCAAAGAAGATTAAACCAGTCCTAATGAAAGTGATGATAACTGGTTCCTATTGATCAACTGTGAATCATAGGACGATAATAAGTCGGTTGAACACGTTTCTGCTCCTGGCTAAAATTGCTGCTTCTGCCAATTTATCGTGTTGTTACACTGCCTTCTTCTCTACATTTGTACATCAACTAATTTTCCTTCTTCCAACAATCCGCTTGCCTTTTACGTTCTGTTATGTCCTGTCATTGCATACAACTCATTTTCACTATGTTTGGATAGTAGATTCCACATACCTTTCGTAAGCAGCTATTAACGAAAATTAGAATGTACTTGAATATACTTCATCACCATTCACTGCATCTGAATTACCAAAAAATTTCAATCAAATTATACATTTAAAAATACTTTATAAAAAAAAACTTTTTAAAAAAACCTCGTTTTTCGCGTAGACTAAAAAATAAAAAATAAAATACTTTATAAAAAAATCTTTTAAAAAAACCTCGTTTTATAAGTGGACTAAAAAGGAGAAAATAAATTTTATTTTGTGCTGTAGAGAAATTCTTTTGAAAGTTGAGACCACACATGAATTAAAAACATGCACCTTGACCATATCGTATAGTTCTACAACAAAAAACGAGGGCGCGAAGCTTTGATAAAGTTTGGATCAAGTTCTGATACCAGGCGCCCTCGTTTTTTGTTGTAGAATTATACGATATGCTCAAGGTGCATGTTTGTAATTCATGTGTGGTCTCAACTTTCAAAAGAATTTCTCTACAGCACAAAATAAAATTTATTTTCTCTTTTTTAGTCCACTCATAAAACGAGGTTTTTTTAAAAAGTTTTTTTTTTATAAAGTATTTTATTTTTTAGTTTTTAGTCTACGCGAAAAACGAGGTTTTTTTTAAAAAGTTTTTTTTTATAAAGTATTTTATTTTTTAGTTTTTAGTCTACGCGAAAAACGAGGTTTTTTTTTAAAAAGTTTTTTTTTATAAAGTATTTATTTTCAACTTTTTAGTCCAAATATCGATCTGTTTGTTTTTTGTTTTTCATTTAGTCGTTCAGTTGTTTTTCATATCATTCATTTTATACTAAATCATTATAAGATTATCTGATGAATCGTAGTTTTGTGTTGGGTTTTGAAAATTTTCACGCCTTCACTCGCTTCGCTCCGTTCAGGTCGTAAAAATTTGTGAGCTCCGCTCAACCAAGTCCGAACTTCGTTCGAACTGTTTTAGTTCGAGCTTCGCTCGAACTTTTTCTTACTAAATCATTGTAAGATTATCTAATGAATCGTAGTTTTGTGTTAAGTTTTGAAAATTTTCACGCCTTCACTCGCTTCGCTCCGTTCAGGTCGTAAAAATTTGTGAGCTCCGCTCAACCAAGTCCGAACTTCGTTCGAACTATTTTAGTTCGAGCTTCGCTCGAACTTTTTCTTACTAAATCATTGTAAGATTATCTAATGAATCGTAGTTTTGTGTTAAGTTTTGAAAATTTTCACGCCTTCACTCGCTTCGCTCCGTTCAGGTCGTAAAAATTTGTGAGCTCCGCTCAACCAAGTCCGAACTTCGTTCGAACTGTTTTAGTTCGAGCTTCGCTCGAACTTTTTCTTACTAAATCATTGTAAGATTATCTAATGAATCGTAGTTTTGTGTTAAGTTTTGAAAATTTTCACGCCTTCACTCGCTTCGCTCCGTTCAGGTCGTAAAAATTTGTGAGCTCCGCTCAACCAAGTCCGAACTTCGTTCGAACTGTTTTAGTTCGAGCTTCGCTCGAACTTTTTCTTACTAAATCATTGTAAGATTATCTAATGAATCGTAGTTTTGTGTTAAGTTTTGAAAATTTTCACGCCTTCACTCGCTTCGCTCCGTTCAGGTCGTAAAAATTTGTGAGCTCCGCTCAACCAAGTCCGAACTTCGTTCGAACTGTTTTAGTTCGAGCTTCGCTCGAACTTTTTCTTACTAAATCATTGTAAGATTATCTAATGAATCGTAGTTTTGTGTTAAGTTTTGAAAATTTTCACGCCTTCACTCGCTTCGCTCCGTTCAGGTCGTAAAAATTTGTGAGCTCCGCTCAACCAAGTCCGAACTTCGTTCGAACTGTTTTAGTTCGAGCTTCGCTCGAACTTTTTCTTACTAAATCATTGTAAGATTATCTAATGAATCGTAGTTTTGTGTTAAGTTTTGAAAATTTTCACGCCTTCACTCGCTTCGCTCCGTTCAGGTCGTAAAAATTTGTGAGCTCCGCTCAACCAAGTCCGAACTTCGTTCGAACTATTTTAGTTCGAGCTTCGCTCGAACTTTTTTTTACCAACGTCGATAAATGCGGGGTTTTCTTACGTCCGACTGTTATTAGATCACAGTAGTGCCGGACTCCACTTCGCTTCGCTTCGTTCGTCCGACTGTTATTAGATTACAGTAGTGTCGGACTCCACTTCGCTTCGCTTCGTTCGTCCGACTGGTATTAGATTACAGTAGTGTCGGACTCCACTTCGCTTCGCTTCGTTCGTCCGACTGTTATTAGATTACAGTAGTGTCGGACTCCACTTCGCTTCGCTTCGTTCGTCCGTGTTTAGATCACGCTGATAGTTTTGAAATGGATTTCTGTAAGTCTGAAATTTTTTTTGTTCAATTAGTACCAGTAAAAGTAAATTTTCCAAATAAAAACCAATTAATTAAGTTTATTAAGCTGGAAAGAGAGCAAATATAAATTAAACTACATCATTATTATTATTATTATACTTATATTTATTCAAATTTTTTACATGTTTAAAGGAAAAAGCCGTCTGAAAAGTACTTAAACTGTTTCAAACGGCATAAAAAACCTTTATTTTATAATTCAGTGTATATTAAAATTTAATATTTTTGTTCATTCAATCTGCAATTGAATAAATTTTGGACTGTGATCGTATCTCCACATTTGAAAGTCGGCATGCTCGTCCATTAAACGTCATCATCTGGAGGCTGATATTGACGCATTCTTTCCATTTCAGCCAAGGCTTTTTCATTGCATGTACTTTTTGGGTCGGTTAATTTAGCACAGTCCAGTTCTTCAATTCGCAATCCTTCTAGAGTCCGTACTCTGCTTAATGCTACATATGCTTGACCTGGAGCAAAGAGTTTATATCCTAGATAAACAACCGCAAAATCGCATGTACTACCTTGCATTTTATGAACTGTACATGCCCAACAAAGTATTAATGGCAACATTCGTCGCTCAACTGTACCTTGATTATAGTTAGCTGGGAATTGAATAGATCGAGGTTCAATCAAATGAATTCCCTCGCGTCCAAAATCAATACGAAGAGTAGGTAAATCAGTCTCATATAATTGGTCTCTTCGGAAATGGGGCCAAATAATTTCCGTTATATTACCAATAATGCCATTAACGAGACCCTTTTCAAAATCTATATTAGATCGAAGCATGACTCTAGCGCCAACAAATATTTCTAGTTCTCTTGGATAACCTCCAGTGCAATTTATATCTTTTGGTACTGCAGTATCCATGTTTATGTTGGCGTTAATTCTTGCATCAACAATTTGATCTTGAGCTCGAATTTTAAACATTCTTTCTCCTTGTGCTCGATAGTAATCAAGAACAGATTGATTGAATGCTGCAACTAACTTTACTGTTGGGTAAACACGAATAGCTTTATTTATTGCAAATTCACCAGTTGCATCTTTTAACATCTTAGTCTTGAGCAGATCAATATGTTGAGCATTAATTTTTCCAACTCGTAAAGCATTAAGGAGATCAGCAAAAGTTGTATCTCCTTGCTGGCGCATATTCTCTGTTAATTCAACTAGAGAAAAGAGTCTCCATAAGTTTGGGGCAGGATAGTGTTCTCTAGGTTGTTCGAAAACCGGTTTTCCATTACACGGAGGCAATTGCATTAAGTCTCCAAATAGAATTACATTAAGACCACCAAATGGTAAATCTTCTCTACTCTTCAACTGTCTTAAACGTGAATCGATATTACATAATGTTTGGTATGAAACCATGCTAATTTCATCAATGAAAACAAATTCTATTTCTTTCCATTGTTGACGCATGACTCTCAAGTAATTACCTGACAAAGATGCAATATTTGTTGAAACATATCCATTCTTTTCAATGGGCAATTTCAGTAAACTGTGTAATGTAACACCATTTACTAATTTTGCAGCAATGCCAGTTGGTGCAGCTACTTTAACTGCTTTTCTTCCAAAGCATCTACTTACTTGATTAGTCAATGTGTTGAATGTGTAAGTTTTGCCTACACCAGCACCTCCGGTAACAAACAATCGTAAACGTCTAGTACTACCTTGAAGTTGTTCGTGAATGTTGCTCGTTACTAAATTGAAAAGCTGTCTCTGCTTTAAATTCATAGCTGAACATGCAGCAGTGAACTGCTCGTCAGTCATGCCTGGATCTAAAATTTCCTGATGCAGTGATGCCTCAAAAAATTCTTCAGGTTCTTCGAGAATGTTAAAAGCTCGAGCCTGATTGAACGCATTTTCAAGCTGTCGATCACGTTCACGGAACGTTTCCATGTGTGTGTTTTTTTCTTTTAATTGAGCTTCTCTTGCAAGAAACGCTTCTCGAGGACTGTTATACTCATCAATAAGCTCATTCTCATTTCGATATGGGACGTATTGCAAAAGTAGACTGTAAAAGTAATTGTCCGGATCATTGTGCATGATAAAGAAAGGTACTCGCACAACTGCTGGGACTTTTCTTACAACCATTTTCTTACCATCGGTAAGTGTAATTAATTTTCTTCTTTGTCTTGGTTGTTCAGAATCCAAATCATCCTCAACTTCTGCATCTATACTCTCCTCAGTGTTGTCATTGCGTGTGCCATAATGTGGCTCAAACAACATAGCGAATTCAAGCAAACACATTTCATTAAAATTGTAATCATTATGTTCTCGCGGCCGCTTTTCATATCGTTCGAATATAGATGCACAAACACCTGCAGCTTGATTTCCCTCAAATCTGAGAACATGATAACGTTGTTCACGTTTACGAGCATTGAGGAAAACACAATTTCGAGTACTTCCGCGTAAAGGTAAATGACACAATCTATAAGCACATTCGCTTGCAGAAATGTGTCTTTCTTTTAATATTCGCATGCATACTTTAAATAGTTTTCGAGAAACATTAGTTTCTTCTCTACGAATCTCTCTAATAGCCTGTGCTATACTTGGATTCACATTTGTTGGCTCAGATTTAGAAATATATTTTGCTATGTAATGGGCAATAGCTTCATTCGATCCACAAGGTTGAATGTCCATATTGCCATTCCATAGCTTCAGGATAGGCAGTGAATAATTATTCACGTATCTATCGTGGATTCCTCTTTTAAGAGTACAAATTCGTCCACCATTTCGAATAAATTCGTCAGAAGCCTGAGGAACCATTCGAGTAGTCGTTGATACTTGACGAGGAAAGCCAAATCGACAATTAGTCGCATTTCGCTTATGACAAGTATGAGTGTGACGATGCATTTGGTTTTTTTTCACCAAATTATAAACTTCAGGGTTTTCATCTTCAGAAGGAAGATGACAAGATACCACATCGTCAATTAATTTAATGCCGTCATCAGTTTCAAATGAGGGTACATTCTCAATCCATACAACCATATGAACGTGAGGACTACCTCTATTTTGAAACTCAATTCGCCACCAGTAATCCTTGACTTTGCCACCAAGAGCTTCATTATTGTTCTTAATGTACTTTATGAAAGCATTTACTCTTCTCATAAAGTGACGACTAAGAACTACTGGATAAAGTTCAATTAATCTTTGAGCTTCATCTAAACTTATACTACTTGGATCTACATCTGGTTGATTATCAGCAATAAGCAAAGCTTTTCGCATATCAAGCCAATTCAAATCATTACAACTTAGTGTAATGAACCAAGTTGGTGGGCCAAGACAACGAATTTGAGCAACTAATTCGTTATTTGCAGTTTTCCAATAAGCTGCAGAGCCTCTTAAATTTTTCAAGTAGAGATGAACGTCTTCGACAATTCCTTCTCGTCCTTGAACTTTTTTGCAGCAAGCTGCAATAGTAGATTGAATTCTACTATATTCAAAATGTGACAGAGCATAGAATAGATATTCTTTTGTTTGGTATCGAGTATCTAATCCCTCTACTCTCGATTGAAAGTAATCTAATGGAGTGATTCGAACTGGTCGGTTCTCATTCAATCCATTCTTGCCATAAGGAAATAGGTGATACCAAGCAAATTCTTCTGCCTTCTTTTCGTGATTAATATTTACAATGTTATCTTTCGTTTTACGAACGATTTCATTGATATTTTCACTCTCAATTAGTTCATCTTCAACATCAGGTTGAACTGCGTCAATCGGACCCATAAGAGATGTCTGAACATGCATATGCTGAGACATAACCTCTTGATTTGGATCATGTTCGAGAGCTGTAGAAACTTGTTCTGGAGCATGTTGTCGTAAATAGTCTTCCATATTCATTATATTACCTTTTACAATAACATCAATATAGTGAATGCAAAATTGTGCATTTTTAGGTTTAAGAGTGCGTCGAACGACACGATGAAATTCTTCGATCGTGTCACACTCAATCACACATGCAACTCCAGTATTATCATTTAATTGTACGCCTCTAGGATTGCAAGAATGAGAATCAGTAAAGTAATATTTCTCATCATACTTCAATAGACCAAGTGACATATCTTGAGCAACTATGATTCCCGCTTTGTGAGTCGAAAACAGTTCATTAATTGCATCAAGTAATTTCTTTATTTCTATACCGTCATTCATTTTGTCGTCTAAATTTCCATAACATAACGAATTATCATCATAGTCAATGGAAAAAGCTTCATCAAACATGAGGAAATCAGTTTTAATGACATCAAGATTTTTTATTTCAAGATATCCTGAATTAGGTATTACAAATGCTCCAGGAAACCCTTGATTCGTTTTAAAACGAATTTCTTCATAAATATGATCTCCTGCAATCATATTTTCATCCAATATGTCTTTTTTCCATTCACTCGGATGAAGAATTGCTGCTCTAACAATATTTGCAAGTGCCATTGCAAAACATTGGCTACCTGCGTATTCAGAAAATACTATAGAATTTCCCTGGTTCCAAGAAGCGCGTACAATTCTGGATTTATTGGATTTGTTAAGAGGCTTGTAGTTGCTTCGTGAAATGTTATTCATTTCATTACTCTCTTCTTGTGGTTCCATTGCTGGAACAACTCGTACAATGTCGTTTTGATCAAGTCTTACAGAATCATTGATCGTAACGTCTTTGTAAAGAGGATTATTTGCAATGAGCCACCGTAAAGCAGTGAAAACGCGATCACGGTTTATTGTGTAATCTCTTGAAACATTTAAGTTCTCAAGAGTCTCAGTTACTACTACAACACTAAGATCATCACTAGCTCTTGGTAACATATCAGGTAGTTTTTCACTAACCTGGAAAATGTCAAGAGCAAACAATGTAGCTTGGCCTTTGAAAGACCATTGGCCAAAGCGTCCGTCAAGTTTAATAACTTTGACGAATGGAACAACACGAAGTAGTAGTCTTCTTTCAACCTCTGTTAAAGCATGAATTTCGTCTGGAATATCACCTGGATACAAGTTATTCCAGTAGGCTTTAGGAGGAGCATTAGTTTTACGACCATTTTTAAGATGCGTATTACATCTATGGCAAACCTCCAAGATTCCTTTATCTAAGAGTTCTTGAGGTAAGTATGGTTTAGGAGTATGCAGTCGATAAATTACTACTTGATTTGGATAACACCGCTTCAAGCAGATATCGCAAATTCTATCGCAGAATGTGTTAATAACGCGATCGAATTCTTCTGCATCACTTGAACGTTGAGCATATGCGTAGCGAGCTCGATATAATCGAGTGCTACGCTCTTGTTCAGTTTCATTAGCTATAATTCTGGCATGTCTTTGACTGTCAGCATCAAGACGAGTCGCTCGATGTTCTTGTGATTCAATTAGTCGTGCTTGATAATGTCGAAAATTATCAAGTTCAAGACGAGCCGCTCGAACTTCTTGCGATTCAATCAGTCTTGATTGAGTATGACGTTCTTGGTCAAGTTCAAGACGAGCCGCTCGATGTTCTTGCGTTTCAATCAGTCTTGCTTGATAATGTCGAAAATTATCAAGTTCAAGACGAGCCGCTCGAACTTCTTGTGATTCAATCAGTCTTGATTGAGCATGACGTTCTTGGTCAAGTTCAAGACGAGCCGCTCGATGTTCTTGCGTTTCAATCAGTCTTGCTTGATAATGTCGAAAATTATCAAGTTCAAGACGAGCCGCTCGAACTCCTTGCGTTTCAATCAGTCTTGATTGAGCATGACGTTCTTTATCTAAATTAAGTCTAGAAATACGCTGAAGATCACTTTCATTTTTGGCTAGTTTTCTACGTTTTGTCAACCTCAAACGTTTACTTTCTTCAGACTCAAGTGAACGCTTTAGTTCGTATTTTTCTTTAGCTTTTTGTAAACGACGTTTTTTCTGTGTAGAAGTTTCTTGCATTATGAAATTAATGTAAAAATATGAAATTAATGTAAAATAAAGACTTACCTCTTTAAGATGAATCAAAAGGCTTCTTTCACTTACTTTTCTTTATCACAGAACACTATCAATGGTTTTCACTTATTTGGTCTTTTTTTTGCTTACGTCCTTCTAATATTCGTACCCTTATTAACTAATAATTATTAAATATTTATGATCATAAATTGATTATTCACTTAATAAAATTTTCAAGAATTTTGTATTCCAAATTTATAAATTCACTTTTCTTCTCACACGAATTATTTATTTAGTATTTTATCAATAGTATTTTTAATTTTCGACCAATTAAACTCACTTTATACACGATGTTTTTAAATTTCACTAAATTTAATTTATATTTTAAATGTCGCTAATTTGTTTACTAAATTTTTTGTTTACATTTTTTTCAAAAACCAAATTTCCGTTGAAAAATATCCCTGAAAAAATTACTAATGATTAAATCAATTGGTTTAAATATTAAATCCGCCATCTTAAACGGATTGAGAATTCGTTTTAGCACGTTTTAGCATCAAAGAATTCGTATTAACACTTGTATTTGAAATTTTAGAAACCGTTTAAAATTATCGCAAAGAAATATTTTTTTATTGATATTAAAACAAAAATTTTAATTTTTACTATTAATTAGTTGATAACTTGGATAAATTATACCAATATACATGATTTTTTTAGTAAATATCAATTGATATTAACAATAAAAATTTTGTATTTTAGCCGTTAATTTATTATTCAAATTTGGAGTGCTAAAACCGTACAAATTTTTGCAAAACCGTATAAAATTAACAGTCAGTTTCTTCAACAAAAGGTAAGTGTGCTTTTAAGTAAAAATAAGTTTTAAACTAACTTTTATTACCAATTGTAGATCAGAAACAACATGATAAACCCTTTCGATCAAGTAGAAGCAGTGGGAGCTGCCGTTGCTGCATTTTATCATTGTAAATATATTTTTTCTAAACTTTTATATTATTTTGTTATTTTTGTTATTTTTTTCATTCTATTAGCCCAGCAAAGATTAAATCAGCAACCAGCAACACCAGCAACACCTGAAAATAAACAACAACAACCGCCAGCAACGACTAATCAATCAAATAAACAACAACCGCCATCAAAGACTAATCGATCAAGAAAAGGTGAGTTATCAAAGTTAATAGAATTAAATTTACTAAAATATTTTTTTGTTTCTTGAATTTTTTTTCAAGACTTAATTGGATTATTAATCTATTAATTCCTTTTTAATTTTTTAGGTCGAAACAATCAAAATAAACGAAAAAAAATCTATAAGAAAAATAAAAAACAACAACGAAAATCTCACGAAGAAGAAGAAGGCCCGTACAGTTTGAAAAGAGCAGAACAAATGGGAACCGAAATCGAGGAATTAAAAGACAAAATTGAAAGACTTGAAGCCCATCGATTGATTCTTGTAAATCGATACAAGAAAACCCCGACAGAAAAATCATTGCCGATTGTATCAACCTCGATTGATCCACCACAATCAATTATAGTTGATGCACCAATTGGAGATGCATCAAATTTAATTGATCCCATAACTGATGATGCATCAAATGCAATTGATAAGCCAACTAATGATGTACCAGCCACAATTGATCCACCAACTGATGAAGCACCAGTTTCAACACCAACAGTTGAAACTTCAGCTGATGCTTTGACATCATAATAATAATAGTATTATACTCTTTTGTTTGTAGTCATTTATTTTTTTTTTTTTTTTTATTTTAAATAAAATATTTTATATTAGACTACAGTCATTCTGGCTTTAAATTTTCTTTATTTATTTAAGTAAACTATGAAATTTACCAGCATATTTTATTTATTTGTAGCTTATGTTAAAATTGATCACACTTTAGAATACGTTTCCAACAGTTTCTAGTCTAACGGTTTTTTAAAATTCAAATTCCTCTCTTGGATGTCTATGAGAAAATGACTTTTGAAAACATATCATGATTGAAATCTCTTAAATTACATTAAGTAATACTTAAATCAATTAATTATATTATTACTTAATGTACAATGAACTATATTTATGCATTTTAAACATCATAAATGACTTATTTAGGCATATAAAAAATATACATCATTGATAATGGATTTTTTTCTCATTTAAAACTTTCATAAATTAATTAAAGCATAACTAAGCAATTTTATGATTCACAAATGCTTGAATATTGTATTGTCATCGAGAATACACATCCATAAAAAATTTCAGCTCGATTGGAGCGGTAGAAGTGGTCGAAAATTCAATCGCAAGATTTGACCAAGACAGAAAGACAGAAAGACAGACAGATAAGAAAGCAAGTTAAGAAAAACGAGGTAATAAAAAGACTTTTACTTTATTTAATAAATCTGTCAGTAAAAACACAAAAAAATATTCAAATAATTAAACTAAGAGAAACAGACAGGATTAATTTCAAGCCAGAACTTTTGATTGGCATTGCCGAAATCTCTTACAGCAACATCAACTAAAGGTAATCTCAATGGCTTATCAGTTGTATAAGTAATAACAGTCTGTGCCCATTCATCTTTACGATCTTCACATCCATCCTCAGTTACATCATAACGAAGTCTTTGAGGTCCTTTTGGTGTTAATTCGTTGTCATTCCATGTCATAAGCTTAACACCACGTCGGTGATTATTCTTGATTTTGTCAAAGTATCCAATTGTGTTCTTACAATGGAATGTGATGTTCTGTGTGGCTTGTGTTGACAATAATTGCAAGAATCCTAATTGATTGCTGTCAGCTTTGTAATTCATTTTCATTCCATTCTCAAGTTCACTCAACCAAATTTCTGGTTCCTTTCCTGTATAACTAATTTCATTAGACTTCATTGGTGATGGAATTACACATGTTGCACGTTTTTTAATGTCACAATAGACATAAATTGCATCTCTTGGATCACCATCATTTGGATCAATCCAGTAATTGCCATTTTCAAAGTCAGGGTATGCAACAGCTAAATCTCTGCACGTCTTTGCTGGGAATTGTTTCTCACCATTTGGTTTCTTGAACTTTTCAAATCGAGTCTTAAGATTTTCATAAGCTTTAAGTACAATAGCTCGTTTCTCATCATCTGTCAACTGCTTCAATGGATCGTCATTCGGATCAGGTCCCTTTTGATTGCTAGCTCCATGTCCAAGTAAAGCAGCCAAAGCTGCAGCATCATATCCAAGAGATTCAGCTTGTGGACCAGGTGGACTGAATGATAATTGTTATCATATTGTGCTTGTATGGATTAAAACATTTAATTCTTACCCGGGTGGACTAGGAAATAAAAAGCAAAAATTAGTTTGAGGAATAAGGATTAAAGTATTTTAATAATTACCCAAGATCTCCCCTAACACCAGGTTTTCCTAATGAATAATTCAAATTATAGCATCTAAATAAATAAGAATATTTGAATTATCATACCTTGATCTCCAGGAGGTCCTCTCGGTCCTTTTTTTGGGTTTTTACAAAAATTTATCGAATTTTAGCTTTGATTTTTTATTTAATTTCTTTCAAACTTACCAACTCCTCCAGTCAAACCTTGTGGACCCTAAAATTATTTTCATAAATTACCCGAAAAAGCAATGAGTTTTTTGTAGCTTACCTGATTTCCGTCTCTTCCAGGAGGACCTCTTGGACCAGGCTCACCCTAAATATGGAATTTGATTATTTTAATTCACTAAATTAATTCTGATTTTAACTTACAGGTGGACCTACTGGGCCTGTTTAAGAAAAAGAAATATATTTTATTGGCAATTCTCAATGAAAATTTTTTAAAATACTTACCAGGATTTCCAAGATTACCCTTCTCTCCAGGGAGTCCAGGACTTCCGGTCATACCTAGTTATTATTAAAATTAACATAATTTCTAAGGCTAATTAATTAGATAGTCAAAATTGTACCTTGAAGACCAACTAAACCACGATGACCCTTTGCTCCCTTTTGACCAGAATCTCCACGATCTCCTTTAGAACCTTCAAGACCAGGCGGACCCTAAAGAACCAATTTCTTTACTAAAACTGGCAATATAAAATAAAATTTCACTTACCGATTTTCCTCTTGGACCTTAATTTTGATTTAAATTATAAAATCATTAAATAAATCTTTTATTTTTGTACAGAAGTAATTTCAACTTACCGATTGGGCCGTCAATACCCTGTTGACCTTGTTCTCCTCTTTGACCTCTCTCTCCTGTTGGTCCCATTGGACCTGGAGGACCCTATAATATTCAAATTGTTAGTAAGAAATATTTTTATAAAAGCAAGATTTAATTAATTACATTTGGACCAGGCAAACCAGGTGGACCTAAATCATAAAGAGAGATGAACATTAATTTTCACTAGATTTCGGGATTTTTACAAAATATTTTACCAGGATTTCCTGCAGATCCAGGGGCACCAATTGGACCTTTGTCTCCTACGCGACCTTGAAGACCAGGTGCTCCGGGTTTTCCTGGTGGACCATCATGTCTGGAAAATTAATAAAATTAAAGGAGTTAAAAAATTTTTTAATTTTTTACATTTATAAAACATACCCAGGTGGTCCTTGATTTCCCATTGGACCCTAATTATAAAAAATTTAGATTAATCGTCAATTTATTTTATTACTTTGACTAACTTGTTCTCCTGTTGGTCCTTGAGATCCTTGTGGACCCTCTTTTCCATCTCGACCAGGTTGCCCAATATCACCAGGTGCTCCTCTTGCTCCTGTAAAGTTTTCAATTTAAATGGATGCATCTTTTTACAAAGTAATTACATACCCTTTTGTCCAGCAGCTCCGACAGGACCAGGTAAACCTTTAATATAGAAAAATTGTCAATAATCATATCAGGTATAGACTAGAATATAATTACCTGGCAATCCACGATCACCTGCTTGACCCTTAAATATAACATCAAGAATGTTAATCATTACCTCTGTTGAAGAAATGTCAAAAAACTTACAGGTGGACCAGATGGACCTAAAAAATTAAATCAACTTGATTAAAATTAAAATTGCTGACTGAAAAAGTTTCACTTACCAAGAGGTCCTTGTTGACCTTCACTTCCCTATAATTCAAGAAAAATATAACTTCATATTTTCATAATAAAATTAAATATTTTACTGAATCTCCTTTCTCGCCAGGTGGACCCGGTTGACCGGGGTTACCCATTGGACCTAAAATTATTCATACATTATTATTGGTTTATGACCAATTTTGTAAGTCATTTACCTTGCATTCCCATTCTTCCAGTTTCACCAGCTTGACCCTTTGGACCAGGTGTACCTGTTTAACAATTAATGGACATGAAATTAAAATTAACAGGAATTTATTTTTAGTTCTTACCAGGTATTCCTTGTAATCCTTGAGCTCCTGCTTGTCCCTTTAAATTAGAATTATTATTTTTAATGCATTACCACTTCATGACTAGATTTAAATTTCTTACAGGCTGACCAGGCTCTCCAGGTCTTCCAGGTGGACCTACGAATTAAAATACAAATTACCATCATCAATTCAAAATCTTAAATTGACCAAAATTATTACCCATCATTCCAACCTCTCCTCTAGCTCCAATATCACCTCTTTGACCTTTTTGACCAGTTAAACCAGTTGGACCCTTAAATTAATTTAATAATTTCAAAATCAGATATATATCGATAACTTAAATCCACTAAGGAAACTCACTGCAGGACCAACTTCACCCTGGATACCTAAACAGAGAATAATATTATTAAAATATATGCATTTAAATCATTATTTATCTTACCTTGAGCTCCAGCAACACCTTGTTCACCCTTCATTCCTAATGGTCCACGTTCTCCTTTGGTTCCTGTAATAAATTATTCAATGTAGGAGCTAGAAACAAATTTTGAGTTGTAAACTTACCTGGCAAACCCATTGCACCTTGTGGTCCAGGGAATCCCTTAATAGAAAAATTAAATTATTAGCTATCATTAAGGATATTTCTCTAATTTGTTATTTACTTGCAAACCCTGTGGACCTAAAAATAAATAAAGTGAAAATTGTTAGTAAATTTGTAAAAGCTTTCATTGCTAGTTTTAAATTACCAGGTGGTCCAGGCAATCCAACGCTTCCAACAGCACCAGTTCTAATTTTGGCAAAATTAGTAAATGTTGCATCTAATATCAATGTTCAACTTACTCTCCAGGGGGTCCTATAAATAATAAAAATATTTTTCAATCAAGGAAAATCAAAAATTTCAGCATTTATCTTACCTTTCTCTCCTGATTCACCTCTGAAAGGAAAAAAAATACAATCATTAGTTACATATCAAGTACTTTTAAGTGCTCAACAGTCCATAGAGTATATTTTCACACAACATCAGCTTCAACATCTCAACGTTCAACAACAATTCATTTAATCACTAAACAGCCTACAAGAAGCTCTCATCAAGATGACAAGTGGAAATACAAGAAAGAAAGCAAGAGAAATAAAGAGAAATTGTTATCCAATCGAGAGAGTATCGCTGATCATAAATTTGATAGTCTTTGCATTAACTATGTTTAGTCAGTGTTCAGTTGTCGTTCAGTCGAGTTGTGGAGAAATTCAAGTAAATGAGTAACATTAAATTTGCATAAAAATTATTTACATCGTTTTAAATTTAATACTAAGTGAATCATATGCAGATCGTTAAATGTTAAAAAGTGAAAGTTACAGCAAAGATACAAAATAAATCAACATGAGAGATATTTGTGTAATTTTTCTATTTGCTCTTTTAATCAACGTTATCAGTGCCGCACATGTCCAAATTGATAGAAGTAATTTGAACATAACAAGCAGTGAAGACAGTGGCAATTACGATACTTTGAAAGAGAGTTTGAATGCAATTGAGATAGAATTTATCAAGAATTTAACATCAATATTAAAAGAGAGTGAAGGCCGTGGCAAGAAAGATCGAAAGAAAGTTATAAAAGAAATGATGAAGAAGCCACAAATTCCACCGGTTACTGGAGATCCAGTTGAAGCTGTGACATCAAGAATTCCATGTGAATGTAAAACTGGAATCTGCAGTTGTTGTGTAGGTGGATTTTTCTTCAACAATAAAGGATGCATGAAGGTTAAATACATCCCAGAAGACTTTGCATTTGAACTTAAAATGATGTTTAATGAACGGACACTTTACAAAAATGTAGTAAGTGGAAAAAATCCACGACCAATTTGCATCACACCACCTAGATTTGGTGAATTGATTGAAATGTGTGCAAAGTTCCACGACATTTATTTTGTTGGTAGAAATGTCCATATGTGCTTAGATGTTAATGTTAGCTTTGGTGATTATGATCTGGTCGATAGACAATTCAATTGCATGAAATTTGGATCAGATGGAGTTGGACTTGTATCACCTGAAGAAGGTGGTGGACATCCAGGCTATCCGGCAGTAATTAAACCTGGAACGGATGCTGAAATTGATGCTGGTGGAGTAGACGATATTGAGGAATATGACGAGATTGTCGGATAAAATTATTTTATGACTGCTCATTGCAGTTTTTTGTCAATGTTCATTGCTGCCGATTACTTTTTATCGAAGTGCAATAAAATATTTATTTATGTATTTAATTCCGAATAAAGTAATGAAATTACCTTTCACCAGCTTCGCCCGGTGGACCCTTTAAAATAAGAAATTTTTAATGAGTTGTTCACGAATTAAAGTGAAATTTCAGACAAATGATATAATGACTTACTGGTGGCCCCATTAAACCTTGTACACCTCTGTCACCTGCAAATAATAATTCGATGTAATATGATGACTAGATTTAAAATTGTAATATTTAATTACCAATTCTTCCTGGTGGTCCCTCTGGTCCAATCAATCCCTATAATTCGTTTAAATTTTAAAATTGAAAGACTAATTAAAATATAATAAATTCAAAGCCTTACTGTGGCACCTCGTTCTCCCTTTTCTCCTGATATACCTTGAGGACCTCTCATACCTGGTATTCCAACCATTCCAGGAGGACCTAATTTCATAAAATACATAAATTTAGTAATTTTCAAGTTAATTATTTAAACACAAACTAATTAAATTTTTTACCTTGATGCCCCTTTTCACCTCGTGGACCTTTAAATAATTTAGAAAATTAGCAATTTATCACTTGATGATTTAACATTAAAGCTTACCAGATGGTCCAGGATTTCCGTCAGGTCCTAAAATATTAATTAATGTATATTATTTTAGTTTATCAATTATTTTATATGAGAATGTGTGACGAACAGAATTGTGTTCATATCAGTGGTGAGCAGCATGTATGCCGTCAATTTTTCGAAGCTTAATACCAAGTTAATACTAACTTAATTCTTGGTATGCCAAGAAAAATAAAATATTGCCCACCACTAGATTATATTCTCAAATTTACCTTGTGTTCCAACTTCTCCCTTTTGTCCTTGAATACCCTAGAAATAAAAATATATGAATCATGTAAACTAAATAGCAAAGTAACAAAATACTTACGGGAATACCGATTGGTCCTCTTTCACCAGGAAAACCTCTTTCTATAAAATTCGTGAGTTTGCATTTAGTTTTTATTCCTCATTTTTTTATATGTATTCATAACTTACCTCCTCTATTTCCAGCTGGACCTGTCATTCCAGGGCTATAAGAATGGCGACATTTAGTTATATTGACTGAAAAAGAATCAACATTTTGTTGAATATTACCTTCCGGGAGGTCCTTGTGCTCCATCTTTTCCAGGTTGACCCTAAAAATTTTCAATTTTTACATAATTAATTTTTATTCAACCTGAAATCGAACTTGGACTTACTGGTTGTCCTGGTGCACCTGGCAATCCCTTGAAAATTTAAATGAAATTATGACAATTTAAGCCAAATAAATAAAAAAAATTCGACAATTTACTTGGAAGCCAGTTGTTCCCTGTGGACCGGGATTACCGCGTTCTAAAAATGATAAATAATATTTGGATATCTGATTTTTGTATTTTGTTGCAGTCCATACCTCCTTGTGGTCCTTGTGGCCCTTGAGGTCCAGGAACTCCATCTTTTCCAGGTGGACCTAAAAAATTTTGTTTTAAATTATAGGATAATTAATCAAATAAATTAATTGATATCTAACCTAAATCTCCTCTTGGTCCTTGTGGGCTAAAATATGAATGCATTTTAAAAATATTTTACTAAAACTTCCAGCAATTAAACATACCCTGTTGGACCCGGCTGAAAGATGTAAGGCATAATTAATATAATTTTGAACAAATGCTTTTCCATTTAATGATTTTTTACCTCTCCATCTTTTCCTGATTCACCAGTCAAACCTTTATCTCCTTGTAATCCCTAATTAAAAATTTAATGAATTTTTAAAATCTTCCAAAATATTAAATTGTAGAGATCGAAGTCGACTTGAATTTCAAATGAAGTCGAGTCGACTCAAGTCGATTTTTCCATACAAAATCTGAGTCGATTTCGAACTCTATTAAATTCATTAATTACCATTGGACCAGGTAAACCTTGTAGACCTATTTAGAAAATATTTGTAAGTTATTTTGACAACTAAGTATTAAAATAGTCTAAATTACCTTGAGGACCAGGTCTATAATTGAAAATAAATAAAATTAATCGTAAATAAATTTCTAATTTTAATTATTTTAATACTTACTCTCCCTGTTTTCCGTCACTTCCAGGCACTCCTCTTTCGCCTTTTAGTTAGATTTATTATAAAAATATATTTCATGAAAATTAATAAAGCATCTCACCCTGTGTTCCTGGTTTTCCGGGAATTCCCGATTTTCCTGGCAAACCCTTTTAATTAAAATTGTTAATTTGATTAAGCCATAACCAATTTACTTTAAATTTCTCACTCTTAATCCTTGGATACCTGTTTAAAAAAAATTAAATAAATAAAAAATACCAAAAATTCGTCCATAATGTACTCAATTACCCTGAATTCCAGGTGCGCCAATGTCTCCAACACTTCCTTTTGGTCCTCTTTCACCAGGATTTCCACGGTCTCCAGTATTTCCTTTAGGACCCATAGCTCCATCGGGACCAGGCAAACCAGCTGCACCCTAGAATATTAACAATCAGAAAAAATTAAATTTGCTTTTGAATAAAGAATTTTTATGAGGCAACTCACCATTGGACCTCTTTCTCCTTGTGGACCACGTTCCTGAAAATAAATTGCAGTGCTAAATTATTTTTTATGGTTCAGAAAATGCAAATCTTACTCCTGTAGGTCCCCTCATTCCTCTTTTACCACGTTTTCCCTCGGGTCCTGAAATTAAATCAATTAAATTTATTTTACAACAAAACAAATGTTTTTCATCCTTACCAACTGCTCCAGCAAGTCCTCTTGGTCTAAATAAACCAAATTTAAAAATATATTATTTTTCTGATGTTTGAAATGTTTAGCAGAGACTTACCCTGGTGCACCCATATCTCCCTTTAAACCGCTATCTCCTTTAATTCCTCTTTCACCAGGAGTTCCTTGTGATCCTTTAATACCAGGCTCACCAGTGCTTCCCTGTAATTATTAAACAAATAAAAATGAAACTGATGTCGAAATTGAGAATATTTCCAAATTGACAAAAAGCATGTTTCGAGTATATTTGTTCAATAATTAAGATTTCGAATCCAGATAAAAGCGAAATTTTCTAACTTTACATCCACGAGAGCATACTCAATAAAAACTCTAACATGTTCTCAATGTGCTTTATGTCTATTAGGGTATACTAAGTTCTTACTTCCAATCCTTGTGGTCCTCTAGGTCCAGGAAATCCGATTGGTCCGGCTGGTCCCATTGAACCAGTTGCTCCCTTTTCACCTTTTTATTCATCAAAAATATTTATTAATACTCTAAAATGATCATACTAATTTATGACTTTACCTGGAATACCATCTCTACCGGGAATTCCAGAAGGTCCAGTTTCACCAGTGTGTCCTATAAATAGACAAATTCGTTGGAAATGAAGTATGATTAAATATTTTTTTCATGTTTTTTACATACCAGGCTTTCCTGCTTCTCCTCGAGGTCCCTGAATTTCGAAAATAAAAATCATATAGATGAATATTCTACGAGTGATTATTTTATAAATATCATACTTGAGGACCAGTGCTTCCTTTTGGTCCAATAGGACCAGCATCTCCCTTGTTTCCAGCGCTACCGGGAAATCCGGGTGGACCAGATTTTCCTAAAGATTTTTTAATGATAATCAGTAGATTTATTGATGTAAAGTAGTTTACCAGTTGCTCCGACAGGTCTGAAAATTAAATTATTTTATTGCAATTTTCAACTTTTTCATTTGATATATCAACTCACCCTGGTGGTCCTTGAGCTCCATCGTTTCCTCTTACTCCCTATAAAATTTTAATTCAGAATTAGTGGAACTGAAGTCAATTAACGTCATTTACGACAGACTTGTCGTTTTTAAATTAGAATTTTTTACTTACAGGTGGTCCGACACTTCCTTCTCTACCTCGTTCACCTCTTGGGCCGGCTGGACCCTGAAAATATAAATTAAAATAAGACAAATTTTAAAATTTATTCAATTTTACTTACTGGTGTACCCGGTGTGCCAGGTGGACCTAATAATAAAATTTAGAAAATATAAGTAAAATTGTTATCTTTGATAATTTTAAAAAACTTACCAAAATTTCCTTGAATTCCCTTTTCACCTATTATTTATTATAAAATTTAATGCAATTAGTGTTCAAATTTCAATACAAACTATCATACCCTGAGCTCCAGGTTCTCCTGTAAATTTAAAAGAAAATATCAAATTAAAATTATATAAAAATCTAAATTTTAATTCAATCTCATACCCTTTGAGCCATCAGATCCAGTAAATCCTCGATGTCCTTTTACGCCAGGAACTCCAGGCATACCTTTTGTCAAATAAAAAAGATTTACATGAGTAAATTAAAGCTTTTAATAGAGCTCCATGTCGACTAGTATTTTGTATGTAAAAGTCGATTTCATAGAAAATTCAAGCTGACTTCAAGCTCTAGTTCTTGAATTTTATTTCAAATTATATGAATTCACATCAGAAGAATTTTAAATTACCTGGAAGTCCTCTTGGTCCAGGCGGGCTTTAGGAATTCAAATTATTAATTTATTATCCATGTCAAAAACTTAAGGATATTTACCCAGCAATACCCGGTGGTCTGTGAAGATAAATTTAAATTAAGTTTAAAAAAATTAATTTTTGACTTAGCATTCTGCTTACCCAGTTTCTCCATCTTCACCATTTTGTCCATCTTTGCCAGGTGGCCCAGGAGGTCTATAGATTAGTAATTAATAAATCATATTTAATTCAATATAATCCACAACTTACCCCATAACACCTTGTAATCCGGGAGGACTGAAATTATTCAAACAATTTTTAAGATTTTATTGCATCATTTTAATCAAACAACTTACCCTGGTGGTCCTGAATCTCCTGTTTCACCTCTTACACCTATCACAAAACTCATTGAAAATATTGTTCAATTAATCAGAAATAATCAATCTTACCTTGATGACCTTGAGGACCGTTTGGACCTGAAACATTAAATATTAAATTTTATTAATCATAAAAAAATGTTTAATTCCTTAAGAGGCAAAGAGTATGCTTTTATATTATAGAAAGACTAAAAGCAGTTTCTTTGCCTGTTAGGGATTATGCTTATGCATACCTGGAGGACCGGGAGGTCCACGCTGACCTATGAATATAAAATAAAATAATTCATTAACAATCTACAGCAATTGAAATAAAATTTATATTTTTAAACTTACCAACAGGACCAACAGCTGCTTGCATATATTGGAAATTTTCTGGTAAGAAGGCTGGTCCACTTGGACCTTTGTCTGAGCCTCCCAATTGTTCTGCTAATTGTTGAGTATAGAAACTTAAATCTGGTGGTGGACCCGGTGGGCTAAAATTCAATTAATGATTATTTTAAATGATACTGATAATATAAATTGCATTGACATACCCAGGCAAACCAGGAATTCCATTATTACCGGGGATACCCTTTAAATTGTAAAATAAAGTATATTATAAGTTATTAAAAATTTAAAAGTAATCATACTGGTTCTCCTCTATCACCACGATCTCCTCTTTCACCAGGTGGACCAATTTCACCAATAGGACCAGGAACAAATGGAATAGTCACTGGCAATGGAGTTGTGGTTGTTGTTGTTGTAGCTTCCGTTGTTGTTGTAGGTCGTTGAGTTGGTCTTGGAGTTGTCGTTGGTGGTGGACAATTGTCATCATTACATTTAATTTCTGTATCAATGCAAATACAGACTGAACAGTCATTCAATCCCATTCTAAATTCTTCACCCTCACGATACCACTTGTCTTGAAAGTGACATGAGAATGGTGCGACTATAGGTTGTGGAACTTCATCTGGTGGTTGTTGAAAAACTGTTGTATTTTCGACTTGTTCTTCTTCTGGTCGTCCATTTCGGGCTATAAAATTGTTATGAATGAAATCAGTTAAGTCAATGGCATTAAGTAAGATAAGAACAAGTGTTAAGTGATTTTAAAAATTAATCACGAGATTATTTTTTGTAGGTCAATGTTATGAATTCCTATAGACTGGCACGCGACATGCAATTGATAAGATTGTTTTGTTTATATAGGTCAGTAGTGTTAAGTAGTCGGCTTATCAGCAGTAATAAAATTTTAATTTATTTCATAATTGAGGCGCCAGTTCAATGAACCAAACTACGTTTAAATTTTCTCACGAGAATATTTTTGTTTAAATGGCTAATTAAGAGTAAATTAGAGCAAATTCACTCAAACTAAATAAAAATATGAGATTTTTGTGTTAATCTGTTTAAGTTCGATTTTCTTTCTCTATCAAGTTGAAACTTTTGCAATTTTTGAGAGTCAAATTTATTTTTTTGAGCTAAGTTGAGAAAGTCTCAAATCTCTTCAAATTCATGCACTCAAGGAAAAAATTTGAAAACATTATTTAGATTTAGATTTTAATAAGTATTTTAACTGCTTCGTCTATTCTTGCGGAAAGCTTAGAACAGGACAAAAATAATTCATAGAGAAAACCCTAAAAAACTCTTAGAATCAGTGTTGTCCAAATTTTTTGAGCAACTGTAATTGCACATCATTTACCAACAAAAATATATTACGGCACACCATAAAAATGAAATATGCTCAAAATGAGATCCTAGTGATTCTATTGTTAATCTAAAATACTAAAAATTTAGCTTGAAATCTTTTGACGCTTTAATTGAGCTATAATTTTCAAAAAATAACCAATTATTTAAGATTCTAAGGCTTCACGTCACACCTAATCTTGTTTTGCGACACATCATTGTGCAGCAGCACACAGTTTGGACTTCACTGTTTTAGATAATTAATAGAATTTAAGTAAAAATTTAATGTCCCAAAAATCTGCACCAAACCTAGATTTACCGTTGCTCATCATACTTTTGTCCAGACTAGCGCCATTTCATTTCGAAAGGATTCGACATTGATTTCGAAGGATTCGAAATTGTATTCGAAAATTTAAAAAATATTTTACCGTTACTGTCACTGTAAACAACGAAATTTTTTTTACAAAAATTATCAATTTTTCTCGTGAAATTCGATGAAATTAAGACTCGAGTGATCATTAATATCATTGCTTATTTGAAAGAAAACAGTTACATGCATCAGAATTTAAATAAATATTGATTTTTTGTTTGTAACGTATTTTTTGATTTTAAAAAATTTAAACGGTCATTTATTTTTTGAAAAGATAGTTTTTATCCCAGTTTTTTCATTCAAATAACAACGGTCAATATTTGAAATGGCGATAGCCTGCTTTTGTCAACAATTTTTAACCATATGGAATGAGTGAGGATACGCAGGCATATCTTGGTAAAACTAAGTATGTTTTTAAAACAGCAAAAAGCTCAAACGTTTAGGTATCTGTCAAATAACTTCGATTACCTTTAATCTTATTCAGATTACAGAAAGATTTGAGCTTCTCAAATGACATTAGTAACTTTAGAATGTTGTTAATTAAGCCATACAAATGAAAAAGGCTAACCTTAGGTACAAATAAAGGATGCATCTAATTAACATTACTAGATAGTTTTGATTATAAGTTAAAAAGCAAGCGTTATTATGAATAAATAATTTTTTTGATTTTTGTATAAAATAATTAAACGCGACTATGCAGTAAAGAACATGTAATAAGCAATATTGTTGTCAAAGTATTAACTAATATCAGCAGCAGTATTGATGAATGGCCGAGTTAGTAATGGTCTTGGGGCATGATTGGCAAGTGTCAAACTACAAATCTGTCCTTTTAGTACATTTTCTTTATACTCATATGAATTGTTACATTGAATCCTGATTTGACTTTAAAAACTCCGATTGTACATAAGTATTAAATATATAGAATTAATTAATTAAGGGGTTTTAATAAGCCTTTGGTACTGAATAGTGCTGAATTACAAATACATTAATACCGTAATTGAAGTTCATAATTAAATGCTATGGAAAAGTAGATAGATTATTTCAAGAGTATGAAACCATTTAAATAATAGTTTTGTATTCTTTTGTCAATTTGATTTCAAAACAATTCCGCAGAATTTTCAAAATAACTCTTGAGATATCTTCTAAAAATTTTGCTGATAAGCATAAGAAATTCGCAAAAAAAGTGTATAAAACAATGTTAGTCAATCTAATTTTTGATAACCTCATCGAACATTTTAGACTGATGAGTTCAGTGCGTACAATGATAAGGCAACAATGTTTTTGCTTTCAGTTTCATTTTTACTTCCTCAATATGAACTAAATTCTCCCTACCTTCTGTATTCTCATTCTCATCATATTCATTATAATCATCATAAGTTTCAGGATATGTGTAATCGGTAATAGGTTGTTGTGCTTGAGGTTTTTCCGATGCAGCTGCATCTGACTGCACATTTTTTACAACTTTTGATTTCTTAGATTTTTTCTTTTTCTTATTATTTTCGGCAGCATCGCCCAAACTGACGAGAATCAGTGCGATGCATGCTATCACAAATAATTTCTTATTAATTTTCATTATTAACTATCTAATATATGTTCATGTTTCACAATTTATTGAGATTCTCTATAAAATCACTGAAATTAAAAATAGAATCATTTAGACACACAAAAATCAAGCACTTAAATGTTGATAATGTCACACAAATTTCATATAGAATATATTATTTTAATTCAAAAAATATTAAAAATATTTGATAATGTGAATTGAAATTTCATTTTTATTATTTTCGGGGTTCCGCATTTGTGTGACACACATATTAGTGGCATTTAGCCGGTGATGATAGTGGAGTTAGTGATAACGTCATTAATGTCAGATTTTTACTCTCCCAAAAATTGAGAGAAAAATCTCTTTTTGAGAGAATTTCTCATAAAATGAGAGAAAGGACATTTAAGGACCTTCCAAGGACATTCCCGAATCCTGTGAGAGAGTAAAATATCCTTACAGGAAAAGCTAATCCAGGACACTTTTCCTGAAGGTCCTTTTTCTCTCGCAGGACCTTTCCTCTCGCGCACTAACACCACTATATCACTGCACTGTCACCACTACTACTTATCACTTACCCGACTTTACCGCTTGAAATCGCGACCACCGACTGAAAATTTTTGGTACTTTTTGGCCTCTTTTATAGCTGTCTAAGCTCGTTCTTATCAATTTTTATTCAAAAATTCTATGTCTATTCATGATAAGATGAAAGTTGCACGGGATTAATCTTTAATTCGGTGATTAGAGCATTATTGTTGTGGATTATATTCTTAATTATTTAATAAACAATGTATAATTGTTGGATAAAATTTTTATCTTTTTTGATTTAATTCTTTAGTGACATAGGCGAGGTCTATAAGAATCCTTGGTACATAAATAGTGTTATTTTTAAGAAAAAAGATAGTGGTCTAAGCTGAGTTCCCAATTGGCTATGTTTGGCTATCATTATCATCTGCAATTGGCAACCACCGGCAGGGAAGCTTTTGCCGATGGTAGGTATCACTCGTCGTCGTTAACTGTCGATGATATTTGATATTTGGTGTACTTTTGCCAATTACCGTTGTCCATTTGTCAATTCTGGTCTCAAGTCCATATCCGCACAGAATCAATTTATATCTTTTCTTGTTAATTAGATAGAATTTGCTGTAGAATCAAGTAAGATTGACTTCAATAAAGAATTCCTCTCCTTTTAACTAGACGTATTTTCATTTCTTAAAAGAAAGTCATGCGTTTCTGTGCTTGGAACATTGCGAAAAGATCTTATTCTTAAGGTTAGATCATAAATTATGTTCGCTTTTTCGAGAGCAAAGGCTGCAAAGTTCGAACATGCTTCGGATTTTGTATGAAAAAGCGGTTTCTAGCTCTGATTAACAGAAACTTCTTCAAACCCTTTACATTGCGACAGCTTTTTTTTATGAATTTTATTACGTTATAACTATTTTTTATAAAGTAATACTGGCCGCCCTTAGAACTTACTGTTTTAAAACGAACAGATTTCTAATAAATTTCTTTATTAAGTAAATAAGCGTTTAAAAGAAAAAAATAAACATTTATTTCATCTATAGAACATAAATATCCTCTTATTTACATCATCTAAGGTCATACAATTTATTTTTATCCAATAACATTTGTTATTAATGTTATGTTTTGAATAACATTCATGAATACCAATTATAACATCTGTTTCACGATGAAAAGCAAAAAGATAACAAAGCTCACATCGAAAAGTTTCAAATGTTCCTTTCGAATACAACTTTCGAAATGCCACTGAATATTTTTTTGTCCATTTGGAAACATTTTGAGTCTTCAGAAAAAAGTTTGTTTTAAAAGTTTTGACGTAAATACGAAATTATTATTCATTCTAATTGAATTAATTGCATCATTAAATATTGTAGAAGAGGTAATAATTGAAGAACAATCAAATTAATATTGATAAATAGATATTTGAGTGAAATATTAAAATTCTTTGAATATTTCAGTCCATTTGGATTACAGCAGTGCTTTAAAAGGAAAACTCATCATTATTTCTCGTAAAATGAATCACGATCATCTAAAACAACACTTGCCATTCATTGTAGAAATGATAGAAAGTGTTAAAACAGTAGAATTTAGACATAAATGGCAAATTATGAAGGAATTAATTGAAAGCAATAAGTATGAATGAAATGTTTACATTTTTTTTTTCTCCCGCTTACGAATTTGTTTTCTTTCTAGACTCACGGTAAAGCAAATTGAAACGATTGAAATAAACATTAAAAAGGCTAAGGAATTAAAGGAGCAATATAAGAAGACAATCGTGGTAAGATAACTAATATTTTAATTAGTAACTGTGTATTAATTATACTTAATTATTTAGTATACAAGCTTGCCTAATATTGACAAAAGTAATGTCATTGAAACAACAAAAACAGAAAATCTTGCTGTTGAGACAGTTCCAAAAACTGAAAATGCTGCTATTAAGGCAGAAATTAATGACTTGAAAGTCAAAAAACAAATGAAGGAATTAAGGAGATTGCATGAAAACATTGTAAAAGGTTGGCTTTTAACAATTTACAAATTGAATAATTCTTAATAAATTTTTCTTATGTTCTCAAGATGAAATACC
This sequence comes from Chironomus tepperi, assembly GCF_022539635.2. Taxonomy (NCBI): domain Eukaryota; kingdom Metazoa; phylum Arthropoda; class Insecta; order Diptera; family Chironomidae; genus Chironomus; species Chironomus tepperi. Next base: position 143,424 of record NW_027226415.1, read on the forward strand.
ACTTCCATCAAAAAGGAGATCTGCGCTGAAGAGATCTTATCGTGATTCACTTGAAATGTTGTTGGATAAAAGTGACGATTTTCTAAATTTGAAGAAAAAGAAGTCTGAATCTGACAATGAAAAGAAAACTTCAAAAGATGATTCTATTGGAACGCAGGAAGATGCAAAATCAAGTTCAATTATTGTACGAAAGAGTTTAGAAGCTCCAAAAAATTCCAAAGTTGCAACTGGAAATCGCAGATCATTAGGAAATGCAAGAAAAATAAAAAATACTTTAAAATTGACTGAAAATGATGAGAAGATTGCAGAAGCTAGCGAACTAATAGAAACTTTAGTTCCGACAATAAATTCGGTTGCAAAAATTGCGAATAAGTCTCTTGAGCTAATTGAAGTAAAAAGCAAGTCAATAGAAATTTCAAAGCCATCTCCAGAAAAACGTAAAGTAAAAGAGGTTGCAGAACATGTTAAACAAAATCGCAAATCTATCGATATTAAAAAACCAGTGACGGCAAAGGCTCCAACCTTTATTGAAGAAAAAATTATAACATTAAAACCTAAGAGATCTATCGAATCTGTGGAACATAAACAGAATGAACCTAAATCAGTTGGAGCTACAAAATCTGCTCCTTTAATTATTGAAGCAAAAGTAAATAAAGCTTCTCAAGAAACTAACAAGCAAATTCAACTATCAAAGTCATCTCCAGAAATACCTAAATCATTGGATGCTTCAAATATTGTTAAAAAAAAACCAAAAGTTACTAAATTTTTAACAGAACTACCCAAACTTATACAGCAAGTTCCAAAACAAAATGATCCTCCAAAGCTTGTCCAAAAAGAGGATCAATCAAATAATTTGGAAATCAAAAAATCATCTATGGATAAACTTCGCAAAAAGATCCAGAAACATCAAAAGAAAGAAGTTTTGAAAAAGAAAAGCAGAGCAACATTACTTACTAAAGGTGCTTCAATTAAGAAAAATAGCAAGGTTGATGACGATGAATGGGAGGATTTGGATGAATCTGAGTTTGATGAAAAAATGGATTCAGCTTGTGAAGAAGAAATTTTGCAAATTGACGAGAATGTTGACAAAAAGAAAGATATCTCTGCAAAAATGGAATCTGTTTCCATTAAAAAAGATGAAGTCCATTCTACAGTTAAAGAAGAAGATCAGAAACCAGCAATAAAGCAACATCCTATAATAATCAAAAAAGTTCAAAATATGTCATATATTGCTTGCAAAACAGGTTTCATTTTCAAATGCTTAGTTCAAAACTGTAAGTTCCAAACCATGGATAATCCTGCTTTCGTTGACCACATTGAAAATGAGCATCTAGCAGTAAAATGGTTGGGACACTGTGTCATTTGTAATAGTAATGTTGACTCAACTCGTTCAATAATTTTTGAGTTGATGCACATGAGAGAAAATCACGTGCTAAAAGAAGATTCAAATGCTGATGATTTACCTGATATAACAGAATATTCGGAACCTGAGGTTATAAAAAAGATGGAAGTTGAAAACGAAAATTCAAAACTTGCAAAATCCGAAAATGTAACTAAGAAAAATGCAAACAAAGAAGCAAACAGCTCTATTGAGAAATTGGCTCTGGTTGGGAAGAAAATAGACATTGGTAAAATTAAATTGATTCCATATAAAGGAACTCCATTATCGCCAAAATCACCTGAAATAGAGATTAAGAAACCCAGCAGTCTTGCAGATTCAAATAAACCTGCTGTTTCTCAGCAAGATACTTCGACAGATAAAAAAGACGTTCAATCAGACACTAACAAATCAATTAACACTGTAAGCAAAAAGCCAGGCATAAAGCAACAAGAAATTTCTGTAAATACTCCTGATGGTAAACAAAAGATTATTAAGCATATAATTGTCAAGCCACCACAAGATAAAGAATCCAGTCCACTTGTTGTCAAATTAAAACAACCAAATGGATCTGCCCAAAAGTTACAGCCAGCTAGTGCAAAACCACAAACTCCCAATGCAGAGCAGAAATTAATAATTCAAAGGCAAAAATCTACAGATAGTCAAAAAGATATGAGTAGTGCTGATTTGCTTCGTCCATGGTTGAAACGAAAAGTCAAGAAATACTTAATGCCTACTACAAGGTTCCTTAATAATGTAGGTGCTATCATTTCAACATACAAGTGCATGTCATCAAAATGCTCATTTTACACTTCTGATCGGGATATTTTTAATGCTCACTTGAGATTCCATGAGACTCATCAGACAGGTGATCGTGACTACCTGAATTGCTCTTATTGCGACTTTCTTATCTTTAATGAAAAAGATCAAGTTACTGCACTAGTTGATCATATTGACAGTGAACACTGTTTTGATAAATATCAATGCAAATACTGCTTTTATCGCAGCTGTGTAAGTCTTAATGTCATTAATCATCAACGTATTTATCATGCAATGAAACCAAAATCAGTTTACGAGCTATCATGCGATAAAAATCGAGATTATGAACAGGAATTGGCAACAGTTAAGAAATCACGATTAAAATGCGTTCCACCATTAAGCTGCGTCAAATGCAATGCCAAATTTTATCTATTCCCGAAATTGTCAGCACATATGCAAACTCATGGACCGAACATAAAAACAAAATGCACAAAATGTTCAAAAGTTTCTGATTTAAGCAATATCCACACTCATTTTATCAACTGTCATAATCTAGGACTCTATCAATGTGTATTTTGTGTCTTTGGATCTAATAATTTTGACAACATTATTAATCATATTGGGAATTGCCATCCATCAAAGCCACCGATTTATTGTGAGAGATCTAATGATAAAGCTGATGAGGTAAGTAACTTAAGACGATTTGTGACTTAATTAACTCAATATTTGATTCTCTTTTCTCAGGTCAATCCAGCATCAATCGAGTCGACATGCTTAAAATTCCTAACTCAACAAGTTGATCACAGAATCATTGAAACACCAAAAATCAATCCAGACATATTAAAAAATGAAAAGAACGTTGGTGACTTAGGTGGCAACTTTAAAGTCTATCCATCGACAAAAACCAAAACTCCATCACCGAACAAAGATCCACAGCCAGTAAAAAAAGCTTCAGAAGCAAAATTAGGTTCAGCACTGAAAAAAGTTGAATCAAAAATGGCAAGTGCAACAGAACTTGTAAAGGAAATTGAAACGATCAAAAAGAAGTCACAAAAAGCTGAAGGAATCAGTAACGAAAAGACCACAGGTCTTCAAATTAAGAGCGTATTTTCACTGAATAAATTTTAAATAAAATTGCTTTAAATAAGATTGAAAATAAAGGATAGTCTAACTATAAGCCTTACTTACTAACTGGAACCATGCTCCAACTTGGATCCTAGGTTGCTTTGAAAGGCCTTCCGTTTGACTCTATTGCTGGTCGAATCTCAAAGCTTGTACAAATTCTCAGTTTTGACATCTAACTGACATTCCTTCATTACCGTCCTACGCCATGTTGCTCTTGGAGCACCATGACGATTTTTCCCTTTTGGATTCCAACCAAGAGCAGTTTAGCAAGCTTCTGTCACACCCCAGCTACAACACTATTCCGTGAAATAAGCCTTGCTGGACAGTAATTCCTTTTTGTTATTAAAATAACTTAATTAAATCATAAGAATCACTCACATTATCCGACGATCTTGAACCGAATCCCACAAAACGAATCTTGAACTTTATGTTTGCATCTTCTTAATCTTGAGATTTCTCTTTATTATCATTCTTAATCTTGTTCCTTAATTATATCTTTTTTATAATCAGTATAAACAGTGAAAAACATAATCATTCTATTGTAATTAAAATAATGGAAAGGAATTTAAACTAAGTATGTGTATGCATCTTGCTCTATACCATGTTTCATCATTTTTTTGTATAGTGATATTTAAAAATTAATTATTTTTTTGTGTACTTTCGTTATCAGTATTATAATTATTTGGAAATCAACATATATTTAATTTGTCCTTAAAAAGTAAAAGATGGCTTCATTCCTGCTCATCCTAAATTCACATCATCTCTGTATGATTGTTATTATTGATTTAATAGTTAGTTTTTGTTATGGTTTTACGATATTCCATATTTTTCCTTGAGTTTTTCATAGTTTTTACGTTCCTGTAAGATTAAAAATAATTTGGAATTAATTTAACGGTGTTTTAAAATTTAAAATATAACGGATTTGAAAAATTCAAATTCGAATACTTACATGTTCATTAACAGAAGGCTTTAATTTCTTCAGAGCATCGACAAAATGACGATTATGGACTTTTATATCTTTTATACTTCCATTAGCATCAATTGATTCTTGCAGTGTTTGCAATGATGCCTGTCGAATAAGTCCATCGAGATCAGCTCCAGTAAATCCTTCAGTCATGCATGAAATGTTAACAAGATCAACATCGTCAGCTAATGGTGGCTTAACTCTTGTTAAAGCTTTAAGAATATCAATACGATCTTCTGTTTCTGGCAATCCAACATAGAGAATTTTATCTAAACGTCCAGGACGTAAAACAGCTGGATCAATAATATCTGGACGATTTGTTGCTGCCATTAAAAATACACCTTTACGGTCTTCAACTCCGTCCATTTCTGTTAAAAGTTGATTAACAACTCGTTGACTTGAATTATTATCGCCTGAATCTGATCGTTTAGGGCAGAGTGAATCAAATTCATCGAAGAATATTACACATGGTGCTGAATTTCTAGCTCGATGGAAACATTGACGCACTGCACGTTCACTCTCACCAACATACTGTAAGATGAATTGAGAAATTATAGCTTAATGTTGTTTTAATTAAATATATTCAATAATTTACCATATTCAACAATTCTGGTCCTTTTACTGAGATAAAGTTAATGCCAGCCTCATTGGCAACAGCCTTTGCGAGGAGTGTCTTACCGCAACCTACGAAAAACAAAAAACAAAATTTATAACATTTCAACGACTTTTTTAAATTCAAATTTCGAACATAATTCAAAATAAAATTTAACGACTTTTTGATGACATAAAAGTTAATTAACATACCTGGAGGTCCACAGAGCAAAACACCTGATGGCGATTCAAGTCCTAATTGTTGTAATTTTTCAGGGAATTTTACCGGTGCCAGGATAGCAAGTTGAAGTTCACTACGAATGTCTTTTAAGGAACCAATGTTATCCCATGTAACATCAGGAACTGTGATAAAGCCTTCTCGTTTAGCTGAAGGTTGGACATGCTTAAGTGCATCAAGAAAATCATCACGTGAAATTGCAAGCTTTTCAAGATCTTCATCACTAATTGGTTGAACATCATTTTGTAGCCATTTAATCATATGATCGAGTGTGAATTCAGGCATAATAAATGGAACTTCCTCTGTCGATGTTGGTGCTGTTTCCATTTTCTCTGTTTCTGTTGGTTTTTCGTCAGTGCTAACTGAAGATTCGACTGTTTCCATAGTTTCAGTCGGAACATCTTCTGAAGTTGATTCTGGCAGGTTTGATTCTGTTTCTTTTGGCGGTTCCTCTGCTGGTTTATCTTCTGTTGACTTTTCCTCATCTTTCTTTGCCTCATTAGTATCGTCTGCCTTATTCTCATCACTTGGTGTTTTCTCCTCAGTCTTATCGACCTCATTATCAACTTCCATTAATAAATCATCGTCAAGATTTACAATCGGTTCCACTACAAGTTCCTCAGTTTCTTTTTCTGCTTCCTTTTTATTGGCTATTTCATCCAATAATATTTGTTCCTCACGTTTTGTAATTGCTCGTTTAATGGCAGTTGATGCAGCTCGTGTTGCTAATGCTAATAAATCAGCTCCAACATATCCCGGCGTTAAAAGTGCAATTTCATCATAATCAAATGGACGTTCCAATTTTAAGCTTCCTGATATGACTTTTAATATTTCACTGCGTGCCTTACGATCTGGAATGCCTAACGAAACCTCATGATCAAAGCGTCCAACTCGTCTTAATGCTGGATCTAATGAATCTGGACGATTTGTAGCTCCAATAACAAGAACTTGATCACCAAATTTCAATTTTGATAAATTGTCAAGCGATGAAATTAGCTGTGCAACAATTCGTCGTTCCATGTCTTTTTGAGCATTTTGACGATTTGAAGAAATTGCATCAATTTCATCGATAAAGAGGACGCAGGGTGCAAATGAAGCAGCTTGTTCGAAAATTTCACGAATTCTTTCTTCCGATTCACCTGAAACGCCAGCAATTAATTCAGTGGCTGGAACTTCGACAAATAGAACATCAAGTTGACCAGCAATTGCATGTGCTAGCAATGTTTTGCCACTTCCTGGCGGTCCATGTAGTAAGAAACCTCGCGGCGGTGGCAATCCAATATGTCGATACATTTCTGGATGTTTAATGTGCATTACTAATTCACAAAGTTCCTTCAATGCTTTATCCATTCCGCCAATATTGTCAAATGTCACTAAGGATTTTTTGGCAAAAACTTCCTTTCTGAATTTCTTTGGTTTTGGTCCTGAAGATTGTTGTGATGGCAAACTTTGTTGTGTTGTTGGAGCCTGTTGTGTTGTTGATTGTTGTACTGGTGTTGTTGACGAGGATGGTGTTGCTGTTTGCTTCTCTAATTCTTCAATTGCATTAAGACGACGCTTTTTTTGTGATGCAGGACCTGGACGTGATGTTGATTTAATTATATTTTGTAATTCTTCAGTCGATGATGCAGTCTTTGAGCCATTTGCTGCTATTCTAGTTACTGTTACTTTATCAACATTTGATCCTGATGATTTTTGTTTGCTATTTTCACCATCTTCCTCGTCACTGCTTATATCGATACTTATTGGCTTTGGATCTGATGATGTCACAACTGGATTATTTGTCTTCTTCATGTAAAGTGAATTTAATGCATTATTCAAATGATTTCCATTATTAGCGTCCTATTAAAATGCAAACGAATGCATTAATTTGATAATAAATTTATTTATGTCTCAACTTACATCCATTACTTCTAAATCTGATCCCATATCGTCAACATCAGATCCAGGATTGCTATCAAGTCCATATGAATGTAAAACTGTCTTATATGCTGTAAATATAGTTTATTAGTGTTGATTTATGATGTTTATTATAGACGCTAATAGTTTACTTACCATGTTCTACCATTATTCGAAATGGAATCATTTTACGTCTCGAATATTCCTGATATCGATTCATTAATGACTGTGTCATTTCTTCAACATCAACGTATGTCTTGTGAACATTTTCCTCTAAATACTGTAAACGGAAAATGGAGGATTTTAAAAATCGATAATTGAAAAATTTATTTAACCTCGAATTGATTTCTATGAAGAATCGGAAAACTTAAAATTTCACTATTAATTCACTTTTATCTACCTGTTTTACACGTGGAATCAAGTTCGGGTCACTTGATGGTGACTTTCTATTACTTAAACTCATTTTATATGTCCTCTTGCTTCTAAATTTAATTAATAATTGATATTGAGAAAATTTGTTTTTCGCAAAATTCTTATAAACAACAGTATTTAAAACTTTATTGGCGGTTACTGAATGCTTGGCTGATTTTTACATGACAAAGTTTGTTTAAATTTATTCACACCTGCTCCTTTGCTGTATACTTTATTTAAGGTTTCATAAGGTGGAACAAAGTGTTTTATTATTAAGCAAGTTTCAAATTTGTTACTAACGATTTTTGAAAATTCAAATTTTAAGTTCAAAATTATTTAAGTTGAGTTCAAAAATTTAAATAATGTCCGTTATTTAAAAGTACATGCTGCCCAACAAAAATTTAATTAATCTACACTTTCTCTGTGTGAATATGGACTTTAATGCTGTTTACCTACCACTGTTTTATAGCAACAAATTACTAACAATCTGAATAATAACAAACGCAATATTTGATAACAAAGAGAACAAAATAATTTTAAATGTAATTTTAAGCATATTATGTAGATTAAGACATTTGTGATATGTCAAACATACAACATTCGAACAAATAAGATCAAAGTAAACTATGAAAACCATTCCGTTTTAATAAATATACAATTTTTATATATTTCACAATTTTGCAATGTAATGCATATAAAGTGACAATTTAGAGTACTTAAAGTTATAAAGTCTTAAGATGCAGAACGAACAAGTCACATCCACAGCATCGTCTTTCAAAACATTCGCATTTATTGATCTCGAAACGACCGGATTGCCATCAATTGAATACAACCGAACAAAAATCACACAAATAAGCATCACAGCATGTTCAGTAGAGCATATAATGGAATTAAAGGACAAGGAAGCCATTCCAAGAGTTCTTCATAAGCTGTCATTATGTCTCAATCCTCGAAAATTGATTAAACTGGATTGTACGGAAATTACTGGATTATCGAATGAGCTATTGCAGAACGAAAAGAAGTTTGACGAAAATACAGTGGATCTTGTTAATAATTTCCTCGCACATCTCCAACAGCCAGTTTGTTTAGTTGCACACAATGGAAATAAATTTGATTATCCAATTCTCAAAAGTCACTGTAAGTTACTTAACAAGCCGTTGCATGAATCACTTATTTGCTGTGATTCACTAATTATATTCAGGAAGATTGATGAAATTTACGAACAAAATTCAAGAACTTTAATTAATGGATATAAAATGACATCATGGGAACGGATCCAAACGCAACAAGTTTTAATGATGGATGCCGAAATCCTGGAAGTCGAGAATTTATTAAAGAATTATGATTCGGATGAGAATTTATTGACAATAACTCAGTTAGAGACGGAATTCATTAGAAATGTCCCTCAAGATGTCAAATCTGAGCCTGATGATGACATCCAAGCAAGGCAACGTCAAAACGAGACAACACCTACTAAGCCTGTAAAGGTTGAGGAGAAAAATGCACCATCAAAACATCCAGGATCAAGTGCCAACAAAAAACGTCCATCAAGTGCAGCACGTCGTGAACTTTTTCCAGGAACAAGTGAACAGCCGAAAACTTCCCCGAAAAATGGCAAAAAGATCTTCCCAAAAGGATATTACACACTTCGTAAAATTTACAAGCGATTTTTTGGTGTACATCCAGAAAACAGTCATGATTCAGAAGCAGATGTCATTGCACTTCTAAAGTGTGTTTGTGCCTGTAAAAAAGAATTTTTGGATGTAGCCATAAAAACCGCATGCAATTTTAGTGATATCAAGGACCTATAAATAGCATTATGACAAATTCTTTATCTCTCGATGCATGCCTGTACTGGTTATGCAATGTATTTTTAATCACATGTACTCATCTATTTTTACACGAAATTAACGAACAAATGATAATAAACTTTTATATTTTTATAACAACTTAACCGCCTTTTTGAATTTATCTAACGACTTTTCTAAATTTGAATTCACCAAAGTCTTCTTTGAGAAAGTTTTATAACAAACTTCAACACACCCGTCAAGTTTGTCGAATAAAAACATTAAATCATAATAAAAAATGTTTCATAAATGAAAATATCAAAGCAGACATTGACGTTGATCTTAGTGATACCTAAATTGTTAGTTATATTAAAAAGTTGCAAAGATTAAAGTGAATTCACTAAGTAACAAAGAGACCAACGACGTAAATTATATTACTGATTGTTTACATTGATTTTCGGTCAGAGAAAAATTAAAAATTATTTAAAAATGACTATTTTAAAGGAAAAGTTAAGTGATTTCAAAGAAAAGTTTGAAGAAGCACAAAAGCTTATCGAGGATGCCAAGACTGAGACTTTGGAGCCTTATAAAAATCATTATCGTGCACGAGAAATTCTCTGTGAATTAGAGCAAAATTTAATAAATGTTGCCGACAGTTTTAAGGATGATGACGATGACAGGTTGACTATTAATGCTATTTTAGGATATGTGATGAAAGATATTGGCAAAATAAGCATGTTTGTAGACGAGACAACATTGGCAGAAAAATATTTTCTAAGAACAATTGAATTGCTGGAATCTGACAAGGACAGCTTGAAAATTATTGTATGCTATGTGGATGTCCTAAATCAACTTGGTATTTTATGGTCAAAGCTCCAAGATGTTGAGAAATCAAAAGTATACTTGTTAAAAAGTGAAGGAACAGCAAATCATTTTAGGGAAATGTCCAAGATCCAGCCATTAACAATTTTTGATGTATTTGGTACATCCGATGAGATTGAAAAGGGAAAAGGACAAGAGAGCTTGGAGAAAACATGTACATTAACTTATTTTTATCTCGCTCAAGTATTTGGACAGCTTGGTGACTTGGATACATCTGCAAAGTATTGTCATTTAACATTAAACAGGCAATTGGAACTAAAAGATTATGAGCCAGTTGAATGGGCATTAAATTCTGCAACATTATCACAATATTATTTTACCAAGAATATGCTCAAACAATCCAGACATTTACTAGCTGCTTCCAGCTACATGCTATCAAATTTATCTGCCGATATCGAAACTTGTGAACTGACAGAAGATCAACGAGCAGCGGCAGTCGAAAATATCAAACACAGAACTGCAGATGTCGATTTATGTTTTGCTAAATATTGCATGTACATCATCAAGACATCCATTGAGCGTTTACTTCAAGAAGACGAGACAACAGACACAGATGCAGCTAAATATAAAATTAATACACACTGCGAACGGTTTCCATTAGATTTAGGTGTATTTGAGCAACAAGTCACAGATCAATTTGTGCTGACGTATGATGATGCTAAGCATGTCTTTCTCGAAGCACAATCTTATCTTAATAAGGCTAAAGAATATTATTCTCTTGAAACTGAGGCATCGCAGTATGCACGAATAATTCAGGATTATGCAAGTCTTTTTAAGCATTTAGCATTTTTTGATGATGATACAGCAAATCAAGCTAAATTACATAAGCGGAGAGCAGATCAACTTGAAGCTGTACAGAAGGAACTTAATCCTACATATTATCTTAATATCTGCAGGTAAGGCTTGACATTTTAATATTTATTACCTTAATTCCTTTACTAATGTCTTTAAATTTCCTTCAGAGAATTAATGTTTGAGCTTGGATTGACGTACTCTGATATGCTGGACATAAAGTGCGACAAACTTAAATATGAGGAAGTTCAGCCACAAGTTTTGAGCAAAATCAACAAGCTGTGTCATAAAGCAATTGAAAAGTTTCAGGAGTTTATCGACACTTATAAGGATAAGAAAACGAATGAGATTCCAGAATCGCTGGATATTGATGAATTTCAAGCTATTGCCTGTGCACATTTTAATCTCGGACGATTGTTCTATAAAATTATCACGCCTGACAAGAAGATGCAACTTGAAAATACTCAAAGCAGCCTTTTAAACTATAAAACCTTCCTTAACTATTGTGACAAGCATAAGGAAGTCGCCGAAAGAATGAAAGGCGAAAAAGGCGTTACACAAAGTATGGCTGAGTTATTGCCACATAAAATTAAGAAGTTAATGGACGAAATAAGTCAATAAAGTTCATCATTAAAGTCTTTCATTCATTTTGAGCACATGCAACATAAGCACCAAATTGAAATAAAGTCATTAATTAGGAAAGGAAATGCTTGACGCTTTAAATTTTGTTAAGAAAAGTTTTTCATGAATTGCGGATGGAATAAAATTTATGCTTCATAAAAAAAAACATTTTCATTGATCTTTCATTCCTCTGTTCCTTAATAGAAATTTTATGAAGGGGTTAAAAAAGGATAAGTGCTGGATGTTAACGATGACTGAAAGCAGGAGTAGCTATTCGAACGAATAAAGGGGTACAATGAATCATCTGGACAGGCAACTGGATTTAGGTAAAATAAAGGAACTGAAACATCCGAGCAGCAGATGACAGTCGCTAGTGTGACAAGCATAATGAAATTCAGAGTCTGGAGACGTGTCTAATACAATAGATTAGGGATCGTGCACTAATAATGTATGGAAGCTTTGTAACAAGGTGGAAGGAGGATGTGACAGAAAATTCGTCAAATAAGTAAAAGGTGTCCCAAAGTGTCCTGCAATGAACGCTGAATAGAAATCGTCACGTTTTTAAACAATCCCAGTTAGCGATGTAATTAAGGAAGAACACTTGACATGTAATCAAGAGGGTGCGGGTTAGAATAACACTAGGAATATGGTTATGGGGAGTGTATATGGAGTGTATAGATACACTCCAACATAGCCATATCCCTAGTTTGACTCGAACCCGTGCCCTTTTAGATACTTGTCAAGTGCTCTTATTTACTTACATTGATATTTCTTTAGAACTTTAATAGTACTAAGTTATTAAGGAGATATTGTTCCCGAACAGACTAAGAGCATGCTCATTAGGGGTGTCGATTACAAATCCCAAGTATTTGGGATTTGGGGTATTTTGTAAGGATTTGGGGTACCCCAAATACTTGGGTTTTCAACCCAAGTACTTGTACAAATCTTTATAAAATAGAATTTTTCCTATATTATTATATTTCTTCATATTATCATTTTTTTAGTTTTTCAAAACTTCATTGTTCATCAATATTTTCATAAATATTTGGTTAGAAAAATCTAGGGCTGCTGATGGGCATTTTTTTGCTGACTCGTAGTTGGAAATGCATCCAAGTGAATTCTTATTATATATGAAAATTTGTTTTGGTTAATTTTAAGATAATCATGGTGAAAATTCCATTAACGAGACTCTTTCAATTTATTGTAGGAAAATTGAGGCAAAATCTTACAATTTTCTATGAATTTTCACTCCGATATAGGAAATTTAAGGTAAAAAGCTATAATTTTTCAGGATTTTTTACATTTTTAATTCTGACTAAAAATTGCTATTTTTAACTTTCCAAAAAAATTAAGAAAAAGGTTCACATGTTCATGAAAATTAAGGTGAAAAATAGCAGTTTTAAGGAATTTAAACATGATTTAAAATGATATATAACAATATTTGGTTAAAATTTGACTTGCATCTGGATGCGTAGGCCTAAAACCTCAGAAAACGCAATTATTTATAATGATATTTTGTTATTATTGAGGATTTGGGATTTGTGCAAGTACTTGGGGTCCTAGGATTTGGGTATTTGGGATTTGTACAAATCCTGAAAACCCAAATAATCGACACCCCTAATGCTCATGAATATGTTCACAAAATTAAGAGAACGCTCATTTAGGTATGCTTAGTGTCTATTTTTGGTTACTAAGCTCCTAAAGTTCCAGACAATCTAGTTTCTGCTTAATGTGTGATTTTAATGCTTAATCAATGTCAATACAATTCATCTATTGATGTTTACGTACAAAAATCCCTTAAAACTTCTTTTTCAACCAGCTACAATACAAACTAATCTCTTTTAGAAGATGAAAAATCATTCGTCATTATATTGTGTATGCTTCTTTGAGCTTGAGTGTAAAAAATTGTAAAAGTACTCGACCTTATCGAGCAACTTCAGCGCATTTTTGTTCTAGTCATGAGTAATTTGTTAATAATCAATAATAAAAGATTGTTCATTTAACGGATTTTAAGAATTTGAATTTTCTAACGGCTGTTAAGAATTTAAAAAAATTAAAGCAACGCTTTGAATGCTGCTTATGAAATGGAAAATCATTAATTAACGTTCGTTAAGATGGATTTGGACTTCCAAACCAATTGATACCGGAATAACTCGATAACACGGACCCAATGCTTCAATCCAGAGCTCGAAGTCGAGTCGAGTCGACTCGAGTCGACGAGAAAAAAACAACTCGACTTCGAGTCGACTCAAGTCGAGTTCATTTTTTTTAGTCGACTTCGAGTCGACTCGAGTCGAGTGTTTTTTCTCAAGTCGACTCGAAGTCGACTTCGAGTCGACTTCAAGCCGCCAAGAAAAATAATTTTTTCTTAATGAAACTCATTGCTGATTACGCTTGTGAGGTATAAATTTACATATAAAAATATTGCAAATTCTACTTTTTTCATCTTTATTTATTCTTTTTTGATTTTTCATGCAAGAAACTTTAAAAAAATAAATAACTAATAGTCACTAATTGATTATCTTCTTTAATTTTAAAACATTGTAATAAAAATAACAAATAATAAATAAGTTAATAGATTTATACACTTTCTTTAAAAAAAAATTTCTGTAAAAAGCTGGAGAAATTCCTATTTCATTTATTTTTTGTAAGTATCTTGCATAAAAAATCAAAAAAGAATTAAAAATTTGAAAAAAAGTAGATTTTGCAATATTTTTATATGTAAATATATACTTCACAAGCGCAATCAGCAATGAGTTTCATTATTCAAAAATAATTTTTCTTGGCAACTTGAAGTCGACTCGGAGTCGACGTCGAGTCGACTTGAAAAAAAACACTCGACTCGAGTCGACTTGAGTCGCCTCCAAAAAAAACCGAATCGACTCGAGTCGACTTGAAGTCGAGTGTTTTTAAGTCGAGTCGAGTCGAGTCGACTCGAGTCGACTTCAACCATATCGACTTCGAGCTCTGCTTCAATCTAGAGCTTTCTACGATTTATGGTTGCCGAGATCTCGTTCCTCACCCAGCCGAATAAAGTGCATATTAGGCGCTAAAAAGATATCATAAATGAGTGTTTGTTGTTATTAATGGAATCATGTCAAGTTCCTTTGTAGCTTACATTAAAAATGTGTCACAAATTTAAAAAAAAAAGAGAGACTTAAAGTGTAGGCACACAAGTGGATTGCTTTTATGGCAAAACGTATATCCTATAAAGGAATTTCCCAGCAGGCAATTTTAAAACTCAATGAATATTCATCTTTCACCTGTGAAAAGCATGAAATATGATGGAAATGGATGTGAAAGTCTTCCTTATCTCCACACTCATACACATATTGCCAGTTACCTTAGTTACTCATACGAGAATTTCGTTTCCTATATGAAATGATTGCTTCATCATGCAATGGAAGCAAGCTAAATTTTAAGGGATTTTCGCACTTCAATAATTTTCCAATCTCCTGCAATTTATTTCATTATATTCCGATTAAGTATTCGAAATATACAAAAAAAAAACTAATCTTCATGCAGTCTGCAGATATAACTTTGTCTTTTCTATGCCATACATATAATATATATCCAGCTTAACTGTATAGACAATAAAGAAGAACTGGCATCCAATTTACATTTTTTTATTTCCTTTCCTAAAATCGATTTGAGAATGTCATGAGAATGCAATTTTTTTATTTTATGCTACCACAATGAATGAGACTGTGCCATTTCCATCATTCGATTTGGTAGAACGTGTTGCACTTCCCGAGATGTAGTTGACCTGACATAAAATTATGATTTTTTTTTTTCATTGAATTTTTTGATTAAGGAACTGTCAAATCAAAATTGAGTGCTGTGAATGAAAATTTTTGAGATACTGACTTCAAGGCTTCCTTTTCATGTTCTTCTGCTCTTGATGTAATTGCATGATTAAGTCCAGATTTCGAAATCGACTTGATTTCACAAAAAATTGATTTCAATTTCCATGATAAATTTTTCTGCTAACACTTGTGAAGTATAACATTTCATACAAATTTCAATCGGTTATTAGCGAACTGTAAACCTTCGATGGGTTGGACATGCTGTTAGAAGCTCCACTAAATAAGGTCTTTAAATCATACTTTGTGGATGGTAGCAGAACTCGTGGTAGACCGAAGAACTCCTAGAAGGAAGCTGTCGATAGAGACAGCATTGCATTTGGTATTGGCAATTGGCAGGCGAAAGGCCATGTATCACAGTTGATCTGTACGGCCATCGAAGTAAGTAAGTAAGTATTAGCGAACTATGTATGGCGAACTCGATTTGACTTGGCATTCTGGTTCAGTAAGACAGACCGAAATGTATTGATGTCAAATTTAATCTGAACATCTGCATGTTTTTGGAGAATCCTAGTTGATACTTTAGTCATTCAGAATATCTTGACTATAAAATAACAGAGATCCATACCTTATTTTGAATATCTGTCAATTCCTAATGTGGAATCTGAAGCGATTCCTACCAGGATTGATAGCTTTATCTTCCCAGTTGAAGTTCACATCCTTATACAAACCTACTCTTCTCGGGCCACTCTTCTTTTTTCAACGTCTATTCCTTTTTATTTTATCCTCTAAGTATCACATGCAGTAAAAAAAAAAAAGGGAAGAAAAGTTTCACATTAGTGGTGAAATTGAAAATGATCGTAAATTGAGTTTGTCGAAGAGAAGTTTTCAATTTTTAAAAAGAACGGGAACTTTCTTATCATCATTATCATCCACATCAGTACGTTCAGTTCTTGTGAAATATAGATGACAAACGTTGAGTTTATCCTGTTTGTTCCTTGAGTAGTTTTGAGGTGAGAGACTTTAAGTGGAAAATTGTCTGCATTTTTATTTCATTCAGTTGATTTTAAGGAAGTAATTGAGATAAAGAGTGAGAAATAAGATTGAATTAAGGAATTTAAAGTGTTAAAAGCTTGAAATCTTTTAGTTCAGAAGACAATATTACGTATATTGACAAAATTTTCACAATTTATATAGTTTGTTGTAAGTCTTTCACTTTGTTGTTGATTGCAAGTACTTACAGTTCAGTTTGAAAGCAATGAAGATCATCTAATAATTAAATTAAGGTACATTTATCACTTGAAATCAAGAAATATGATTGAAAATCAAATACAAAAACAATGGGGCAAGCAGGGGGGCAAGCCACTAATTTGTTTATAAAATTCAAAAATAAAAAAGCCGTTACGATTTTATTTTATTTAAAAATGCATTTCATCAAAGAAAATCACTTGAATTCGAGTAGAACCAAACTAATTTCTCCCAGAATGTGGCTTCCTCTAAAACGACCATTAATTTTTTTCAAAAAATTTTTTGTCATTAAAATTCAAAAAATTTTTGACCGTTACTTTTACTTTTCTTCGTAACGGAAATTTGTATTTTAAAATATGTTGAGTTCGAATGGTTTGAATTTTTGGACAATCTAATGTCGAAAAACTCGAATTTGAGACGACCACGCTCTGATTTCTCCATTATCAACTGCTTAACATTCTTTCCAAGTAATTAAAAATTACGTCCTTAAAAAATTAAATTTTTACGTGACAATAAAATTCATCCTTTTCATGATTCTTAATGAACATCTTGACATCCCTCAGAAAGATCGTAAAGTGGGTCAACAGAAAGGAAAGAGCTGCTATAAAAAATATGAGAAGATATACCGTCGATTATTAATCCCATGAGGACGAGACACAACTCTCATTAAATATTAAATCGCCGAAAAAAAAAATCATTTAAATCAATAAAACGCTTAAAGGCTTTAAAAAGGGACGTGATAAGTGTTCAACTGATTTTCATGTTATTCGATATTTTTGTCGTCCCTTTTTTACCGTGAAGCAGCAACAGAAGCTTTTTTTTTATTCAATATTAATTTCGATGTCACGTTTTTAGGGGTGCTCCGGGGAGATGAGATTTAGATAGACAGGCGAGATATTAAAGACATAGCTTGTAGGTGCTCTCTATTGGCATCAATTAAAAAGTCACGTTGAAAATTCTTTTTTTTTGCATAGGAACTGAAATTGTGGCGTTAAAAAAAAGTTAATCAAATAATCCAGTCGTTTAATCTTCAATCCAATCCGCTTTAATACTGTATATTTTTCATGGAATGATAATACTTTTAGCTCTTACAAAATACAAACCGAATCCTATATAGGTTTTGTATTTAAAAATAACTGAAACTGTTCTCATACATTAATTTGCTTTTGCCAATTGAATATAAAAACTTTTAATCCCTTCCACACCGAGTTTTCCGAGTTTTTTTGTGTTATTTTCTCTCTGTGCAAATTGAATTTTTTTCATTTTTTTTTTGTGAAAATTTTTAAATAAAATTTAATTTTTAACCCATTTTTCACAGACCGGAAAGGCTGATTGCTTTATTATCGATGGTTGATCCTCATCAGCATATTGAGGTTAGCTGTGCATTTCTGGGTTAGATGTAAAGCAAAGTGTGACCTTCTTAAATTCGAGTTTTTCGACATCGAGTTCAAGCTCAACTTATTTTAAAATAAAAATTTACGTTACGAAGAAAAGTAAAAGTAACGGTCAAAATTTATTTGAAAATTAACGATAAAAAATATTTTTTAAAAAAAAAAATAACGGTCATTGTTAGACAGCCTCCCACTGATATACAGTTAGTTTAAGTTACAAATTATCTGGTAAATCGTTGTTATTTGCGTTGGGCTCGAGTCCCCGTTGTTAGTCAAGTCATGTTGCTTTCTATGTGAGCCCTTACCAATCCTACCCTGATTACAGTGCTCTTATCCTTCAGCTCATGTGCTTTGGATAGGCTTGTACTCAATCTTTTAACGTCCTCAACTCTTGAAGTCGACTTAGATTTTGCATGGAGAAGTCTATGCCAACTCGACTCCATATGAAATTAGGGTCGACAACGAACTCTGGTTCTAAAACTCGATGTCTCAAGTCCTGGTATGGAACACTATCAATGTATCTCTTCAACATACCAGGTGCACCACCACCTTGTTCCGGAAGTGTGTACATCGTTCCATACCATTCCAGTACGGGAGTGATAGACAACAGGTATTAATCCAGATCCGAGTTACCTCGGCAGAGGTACCTGCCACTGGCAAAAACCGTACAATTTCTTGCAAAACTATACAAATTATCAAGAAATTGTACGTTTTTTGCCTGTGACAAGTTTCAATTCTGATCCAGAGTGCATAAAAATAAGTTGGAACTAGTCAATAGCAAGTTAATGTCCAGATGAATTATAGTTCAAATGTCCACTCAGAGTGTGACTTTCTCAAAAACGACCGTTAACTTTTTTCAAAAAAAATATTTTTTTGTTAAAATTCCAATTTTTTTTGACCGTTACTTAACGTTTGACTTCGATACAAGAAATCTCGCTATTCCATAATAATCTGATTCATCTCTTAACTTTATTTCCAGTGTCCTCATCTCACATGCACTATTGAAATTATTCGTAGATAGAAAAATTGGTTCACACATATATGAATATAAATTTATGCATTATAAGTGGATGAAAGTATTAAAAATACAGCCAGCAGAGTTATGATAACAACATAGTATGAGTTTTCGTACAGAACAGAAGCAGAAGTAGCATCAGTGGTATCAACAAAAAATGTAAAATTCATAAAAGTATGGAAAAACTACCCCGGAAGCGAGAAATTGCATAAAAATTTCCTCCTTTTTTCCTCATCATAACATTACAGCATCGTTGGAAGTGCAGACAGAGAAAATTTTTTTTGTTGGTGTGGAAATTTCAATTCAAAATAGCTTCGAGATATTCAACACTTCGCGTTACCTTGATGGATTTTCGAAGCATCTTAGCGAAAAATATCAGATTAACAAGTCATTTTTGGCTGCTGTAAATGCATGAATGAATAAGCTACGAATAACGGGAGGTGTTTGAATATATTTTCCTAGAGGGAATTTTGAATAATTTTTTAAGGGAATCGATGATCGAAGATGCAATAAAGGGAATATGCTGTGCACAGGAGCTCAAAAGGGGATTTTGGATTTCTGTTTTGATACTCGGAATGCTTAGTTGAACTTTTTTCATATTCCCATAAATTTTGATTTTAAGGAAACCTTTATGCATAACTATACATTCCGATCAACACAGCGTATTTGGTGAGGCTAGGGTCGTTGCTAGAAAATTTCCAGTAAATCTACAAAATAAACGGTTGTCCAATTCTTGGAGGGGAGTGGTCGTGCCATCAATGTGCTCCTCACAACTGAACTTTGATGGGTATGGGTAAACTGTAGTCCTATCCAACGCCTTTCCACTCGTAAATAAACCATTTCTTAACTCACTTCCATTTTCGATTTATGACCTTAAAAACCGAAATCGACCCTTTCCTCAGAAAACACGTGTTTCAAAGAAGACGCTTTAGATCTTAACACATACACTTTTAGACTTTGGTGTGTAAAGAACCTTCTTGATTAGAAGTATGCTTTCTCGCTATCGGGATCAGGATTTCCGGATTTCAGAAAGCATACTTCTGGTCAAAGGTGGTCCATACACACCAAAG
Source organism: Chironomus tepperi (assembly GCF_022539635.2). Classification (NCBI taxonomy): domain Eukaryota; kingdom Metazoa; phylum Arthropoda; class Insecta; order Diptera; family Chironomidae; genus Chironomus; species Chironomus tepperi. The sequence continues at coordinate 163,398 of NW_027226415.1, forward strand.
TCTAAGAGTGTATATGTGAGAAGCTAAAGCACCTTTTTTGTAACACGTGTTTTCCGTTTGAAAAATCCCGGGATCCTGATTTCCCCTGATTTACCGGGAAATCCTGAAAATTTTATCTCGATCACGATCCCGGAAATTTATCCGGACCGGGATTTCGAGAAAGCATAACCAGCAGGCTACCGTATTAACAGTAAGTTGCGAAATTGCCTTGACGGCTAATTTGAATGCTGCTCGGGCCTGCTCATGTGCTATTCGAATCTGCTTATGTGCTATTTGACCTGCTCATGTGCTTGTAGAAATCGAACACTGCAGTGATGGGCAACCTGTGTGCCGCGGCTCATAAAGTAATACTAAGAACCGTATATCGTGTGTGGTTTTAGTCGAGGCATACTACCAAAAAGTGCCGTGAAAAATAAAAGGTTGACCACCACTGGAGGAGATTGAATGTTATGGTCAATGATGCTACAAGGCAGAGTTGCAAAACAGATGCCTGTGACAGGCAACTCTGCTTCAAGGGATCTGAATCATCATACTAGGTTATGCTAAAATTCTAGAAATTCTCAAAATCCAACGAAATTTCCACAAACCTCAGCGTAAATCAGTAATAAATTTCCCTAAGAATATTCAGTGACTCAACCATCCAACAAAAAACAAACATTTGAGTACAGAACGAAGCAACTTATTCATTCCAACTAGGGGTGTCGATTACAAATCCCAAGTATTTGGGATTTGGGGTATTTGTAAGGATTTGGGATACCCCAAATATTTGGGTTTTGGACCCAAGTACTTGTACAAATCTTTATATAATAGAATTTTTCCTTTATTATTATATTTTTTCATATTATAATTTTTTAGTTCTTCAAAATTTTATTATTCATTAATATTTTCATAAATATTTGGTAAGAAAAATCTAGGGTTGGCCAAAAAAACTACAGATCGACATTTTTTTGCCGGCTCGTTGTTGAAAATGCATCCAAGTGAATTTTTGTTATATATTAAAATTTGTTTTGGTTAATTTTAAGTAGTAAATCATAGTGAAAATTCCATTTATAACCATCGATAACAGATAATGATTCATTACATTATCTGTTCCTTTAGAGATAAGAAATCTAGTATATAAGTTTAGAATTGTTAAACCAAATTAGTTAGTTATATCTTGACTCCGGTCAAGATCAGACTTAGTTCTATCTTGGCTTCGGCTAAGACAAGTCCCCCGAATAAACATAGTTAAAATATAATACTATTTATAATACTATACATTTACGAGACTTTTTCAATTTAGTGTAGGAAAATCCAGTCAAAAACTTACAATTTTTCATAAATTTTCACTTTGATAAAAGAAATTTGAGGTGAAAAGCCATAACTTTCCAGGATTTTTAAAATTTTTAAGAAAATGTTGGCCAAAATTGCCATTTTTTGCAATTAAAAAAAATTAAGATAAAGCACGTTTTCGAGAGTTTTAAAAAAAAATCGAGTGAAAAATCGCAGTTTTAAGGATTTTAAACAAGATTTACAATAGTAAATAACAATATATGGTTAAAATTTGACTTGCATCTGGATGCGTTGGCCTAAAATCCCAGAAAATACGCCTATTTATAATGATATTTTGTTTTTATTGGGGATTTGGGATTTGTACAAGTACTTGGGGTCCTGGGATTTGGGTATTTGGGATTTGTACAAATCCTGAAAACCCAAATAATCGACACCCCTAATTCCAACCATAAAAATTTAATTTTCGCGTTACTCCTTTTTTGAAGAAAATTATTTTAAAGAAAATCCCGCAGACGATGGTAAATAAATGAAATTTTACATTCACATCGTACCTAGATAATGTTATTTGTTGTATTTTCTGTGTAGTGCTTTAAGCTACTGTAGCTTTTCATCTTATGCATATTTATAATACTGTTAAGAATCATCACTGTAATAATTTTGTAGCTTTACCTTATGAATGTTGTTATGATATTTATTTAACTCATTCCTTCCTTGTTGACGCCTTTAATTTGTCTAGGGGTGGTAATTTTCTTAAAATGTTCCCGAGTGGACACAGCTAGTCAATATCTAGTATTAGACATGATTCGACTAGCCATTTATCTTGCCAAAAATGTCTTGATAATGTAACAAGACATTAACTAGACTTTAACTAGACATATGGAAAGTTAATTTCTAAAGAAATTTTTCTGAAACCATATACTTCACAAGCGCAAGCAGAAATCACAAAAAGAAATTTGTATGAAACCTTATACTTCACAAGTGCAATCAGAAATCACTTTTATAAGTGTAATTTTTTTTCTGCTCACATTTTCAATACATGTTTATAGAATTAAATGAATGGTGTGCATCCAACGACTTTTACCAAAGTGCAATACCCTAACAGGCAATGATCGTGATCACTGGTTTGTGATTGCAATCACATTACAATCACAAAGTGTTTTTTCATGATCACAGCTTGTGATCGCAATCATTATCGTATCTGATCGTGATCGCTCTGAAAAAATTTCATCATCAACGTATCATAATCACTGAACATAGTCACTGAGCGTAATCAGAAGTCATCTGAGTACGATCACTCCAAAAATATCTGAGCATGTTCACTGATCGCGATCAATGAGCGCAATCAGATGTGACCTTATCATAATCACTACTGGAAATTATTATTTTCAAATTATCATAATCACTGATTGTAATCAATGAGCGTGATATTTGATCATATTCACTGATCGTAATTAGTGAGCGTAATCAGAGCATAATCACTTCAAAAACTTTTCGAAATATTTCAAAGTCATATGACCATGTTCACTGATTGTAATCAATGAACATAATCAAATGTGTTCTGAGCATGATCACTTCAATCAGTGGAAAGATTAAACGTATACGATGATTTTAATTCGTGGAAGTGACTTTGACCTTACTGGATCTTGGTTTTAGTTCGTGGAAGTGACTTTGACCTTACTGGATCTTGGTATTTGATCGTAAAAGTAACTTTTACCTTACTGGATCTTGATTTTAGTTCGTGGAAGTGACTTTGACCTTACTGGATCATGTTATTTGATTGAGAAAGTAACTTTTACCTTACTGGATCTTAATTTTAATTCGTGGAAATGACTTTGACCTTACTGGATCTTGTTTTTAATTCTTTTAAGTGACTAAAAAAAGATCCAGACAGTACAAGATCCAATAAGGTAAAAGTCACTTCCACGAACTAAAATCTAGATCCAGTAAGGTAAAAGTTACTTTCTCAATCAAATAACATGATCCAGTAAGGTCATGCAAGATCCAGAAAGACATTAAAGAAAGATCCAGAAAGAAGTCATTTTCAAGGAATTATCATAAAAAAACTTGAAAAAATGTGATTTTTTGCAAAGATTTTCATTAGGATGAAAAACGATTGAAATTTTATTTTTGATATCGATTTTACTCTGTTTGGATAAAAACCCTTCAAAAAGTGATTTTTCGCCTTAATTTTTAAAAGTTAAATTGAAAACCTTATAAAATGTAAGGTTTTGAATAATTTTTTCTCAAATTATAATGAAAAACTCGGGAAAATTTAATTTTCATCTTCAATTTTTGTTTATCAGATTGAATAATGATTTATAACGAATCACCAATTTTAATTTGTAAGCATATGTATGCACATTCATATGCGCATATTGGTAGAACACTATTTTTTTTTTCATAATCACATGATTATGTTCACTGATCATGATCAGTGAGTACGAAAAGTAAAAAAGTTAATTAAGTTAACTATTAAAACCCGAATGGTATCCGAAGTGATAAAGTAACATTACTTCTTGAAATTTGCATCATCAAAAAATATAATAATTTAAATATGTCTTTTGCCATATTTTTATTATTATATATTTACAGATGGTGGCTTCAAGGAAAAACGCGAGATCTCGAAAGTTAAGCAACGCAGCAATAAGATGGGTGACCGAAAAAAAAATTCTAAGTTTAAAATTTTCAGAAAAATAAATTAATAATTTCTACTAACACACATACAAAAAAATACTTAAAAAAATTCATCTAACACCAAAAAAAAAATCGGTTAACTTAATTAATTTTTTTGTTTTTTCATGATCACTAACCCGAAGTGATCATGATCACTGATCACGCTCAGTGATTGCAATCACTGATCATGATCATGATTGCGTCTGATTATGATCAGTGACCACGAAAGTGAAAAAATTGCATGCAAGTTTGCACTTGCATACAAGTTATGATCGTAATCAGACGCAATAATGATCATGATCAGTGATCATAATCACAAAAGCGCGATCGCGTCGGTACCGTACCGTCATCAAATAATGTATGGAGTGATGATGAAAATTTATCATGATCAAAACTCCGTTTCATCATCACAAATATCGCATCTGATCATGCTCATTGCCTGTTAGGGATAGTTAATTACTTTGTGACTTACTTAAATGCTAATGTTTTTATAGCAGCTACGAAAGTGTAATTCTGCTTTTTCCAAAATAATTAAATTAACAATTAAATACATATTCACACACAAAACTTCTTTGTCAAATTCCGTGTACGTTAAACGGTTATGGTTGACTAGACATTAACTAGACATAAGTACTGTACATATGTCTAGTTAAATGGAACGTTCCAAATATGTCATTAGTCGTCCCTATGTCAAGTTCCAAAGTCTAGTTCATTGGTAAGTAACTGGTAACTCAAAGGCTAGTAAATGTCAAGTATTTAACTAGTTACGTGTCCACTCGGGGTTTATTTTTGAGTGAAATTAAGGTTCTAATACAGTGGTAGACAACCTTTTATTTTCCACGGTACACCTTGATGATAAGGCTCGATAAGGCTCGCACACAGCGTACGGTTCATGACATTTCCATAAAATTTAGCCACACTAGAGTGCCATGGCCTACAGGTTGCCTACCACTGCTATAATCTATATGAACTCTTATTCTAAAGCTTTTCAAGTGTTTGCCTTCTAGCAGTACCATGAAATCCATTGCTGGCGACCAACATCTATGCCAGTTATTACATTAGAGCAGTGATGGATAACCTTTTACCCTGGCATTCTTTGATCCTTAAAAAATTTCTAGCATCAGACTTCGACACACAGATTATGTATACCAATTTATGCTCATAAGCTAACCTGTAGGATGGTAACTCTACAGTTTAACTAGTTAGGTAAGGTAAATATCCCGAGCAGCACAATACAATAGTAGAGAAGGAGGCAGAACAATAACAAAACAAGTTAGCAGAAGTAGCCGTTATAGCCCGAAACAGAAATCTGTTCAATCGATTTATTGACGCCCTCCTATTCACAGTGGACCAATAGTAACTAATCATCATCATCATCAGTACAATGCGACAAACTCCTTTTTTGTCGTAAAGGTTGGTCGAAATCAGCCGTCACGGCGCCGTTATGGCAACTTTGCATGTTACCGTTAATACGGCGACGTAGCGGAGCCTAGCATTCACGTTCAGCTGCTAGCCGACCATTTCCAATCTCAACTTGTACAAAGGAAGTAACATAATGCTGGGATAGTCTAAACCAGAGCGGGGAACTGACTAAAAAACGCAAGAATTCCTTAGAAGACCCTCCCGTATTATTCCATGCTAAAGGTTGACAAGAGCATACGGGAAATTACTAGATGTGCCCTTACCCTTGATAATACCTATACATACAATATCACATCCACTTGAGCTTATTATCAAGTATCACTTACATAAGCAACCTCCAATAATGTACACATAGCTGATTATATGCTTATAATTTATTATCAAAGTACCACATTATCATTACAATTTCTGTTTGTCTATATGCCTGCATTTTGCCTCACACCCTCTTTACTTCCTACTCTAGTCTATTGTTTGCATTTTCAATTATAAATTTTGTGCAATGAAGTTTAATTGAACGCATTTGAAAGCAATAAACTTAACTATTTAGATATCTAAAATGAATGTGTGCATTTATATCGATACTATAATGTTTAATTGCATTAGAAAAGGCTTTTTTTACTAAATGAATGAGTTGCTCCATCATATTATTTAGAGATTATTTCAATATTTATTAACACATTTCTATAGAGCCTTTAAATAATTAGCATATCAAGTTATTGTTAATTCAATTAAAATACTGATGCAGTGGAACACCTCAGTTGAGTAGTTAATGGACTAGGTGAGCAAACTAATACCAGAGTGTGGCCGACTGAAATTTGAAATAAAATATTTTAAAATACAAATTTCCGTTACGAAGAAAATGAAAGTAACGGTCAATTTTTTTTGAATATTAACGACAGAAAATATATTATTTTGAAAAAAATTAACGGTCGTTTTTAAGAAAGCCACACTCTGACTAATACATAGCCTGACGTCATTTGTGGATGATTCATCTTTAAAGCCTTAATCATACCACAAAAGCTTATTACTATGAATTTATATGTTTATGTATTTTATTTATTTGGGCCGATCCTAGAAGTACTGCAATACTAGGCCAACCCGGACAGAACAGAAGCAAGCTTCTTTGTTTCCGTCAATTTCCAAAAATCAGTTTAACATTTGTTTGTTCTGCTATGCAGAAACTACCAGATGTTAAGCTGATAAGAACAGATACTACACTTTGATCTTAGCCATTACAGCCGAGAAGCGATAACGATGAACAGTCACAATGAAGAATATATATCAATCATTTCTGATAGCACTTGTGAAGTATAAGTTGGAAAAAAACATTTGTATGAAAACCTTACAAATGTTTTTTTTTTGTTGTTGATTTTTGAATATAAGGTTCTGATTTTTTTTCAAATTTCATATTCTCTGTCGTTTTAAGCAGCTTTATTTCTTTTATGGTTTGAAGGATTTGTGAAATAAAGAAAAATGCTAGGAAGCATAAAAATGTGTTATTGTATACCAATTGAGTGTAAAAATGCTAAAATATCTTTATTATTTTATATGAACAAGTAATCTTACTTAATTAAATGGCCGGACAGATCAGCTGTGATCCATAGCCTCCCTCAGATGTCGCCTTAAGCTGGTTCAATCGACGGTCCGCTTAGCTTTGGTTGTCATCGTTAGTTCTCTCTCTTTGCGTTTAGTGTAAGGACTGCGGCTTGCTAGGCCAACGCAACAGGGCCTCGTTTGACTCCGCTTCACTACGTGTCTTAGATTAAAGGTCTCCACCGCGCGAAGGTGAGGCTTGTAGTTGGTGTGGTTAGGCTAAGTGCAATACATGACTGAGATGAAAATCTTCAATGCATGCATCAAGTCAGTGCTGCTCTATAATTGCGATACTTGGCTTGTAACCAAAGAAATGCAGCAAAAACTTAGAGTGTTTGTCAACAACTCCTATAGACGGATTCTTAGAATTTGGTGGAATGGTAATCCAGAAGACTGGGCATCAAATAGTGTATTATTGCAAAGAGCTGACCAGGAGGACATTAATCGCGGGATTCTCATGCGAAAGTACGGCTGGATAGGTCACACATTTTCGATCGCAATTCAGTAGAAAATGTCAACGCGGGGGAAGAAACACAAATTTGTTTTACTGCCCTAGGATGGAATCCACAAGGAAAAACGTCCTGGAGCTCTTAAAGCAACATGGAGTAGGACGGCTTTAAAATAATGTCAGTAAGCTGCAAAGACGGAGAATTTGCACAAACATTGTGATAAGGGTAGCAACAGAGTCAGATGGAAGGCCTTTTTTAGAAACCAAGGCTCCACATCGGAGCATGGTTCCAGGAAGTAAGTAAGTAAGTAATACGTGACTGCATATGTTCAGCATTCGCACACCTTACAGAGACCAATTTGTAGATTTAAACTATTAATTATCCATCCATTCTTACTCAAATGACTCATAAAATTCCCATTAAAATTAACTTTTTCAAAAAATCAATTTCAATAACATCCATAAATCAAACATTTAACTGATTACAATATTCAATTTTCAACACCCATTTGATCATTCATGATTCATACAGTACAGCATCAAAAAAAAAAAAAAACATTGTTGGCATCAAATTTATCGAAAATTAATAAATAATAATCACATTATGGATGGAAAATGGTTCACTCGTATGGTGTGTGTGGCATTGTAAATGCTAGACAGCAACAACAAATAATAATAAATAAAATAAATTGTAAGAGAACAATAGCAAAATATTAAATAGAAGGACTAATAACGTCAAAAGCAGTTGGTATGGAACAAAGCAACAACAACAACAAAAAAAAGGCTAACAGTTGAGATTTATGGGCGTATGTGGAGCAACAAATGATTGTAATGATGAAGTTGCAATGCACAATGATTTACGACAAAATATTCGCAATGGGCATTTTTCCCATTTTTTTATTCCTCTATAATTCTCTCTCTATGTGTCGCTGTCGACTGACTGTATTATGTGCTTCACAATTCACACTTGTACTAAATGAAAACGGATAGATGAATGAAAATTTTATTTAGGGTAAAAAATATAATTTCTTGCGTTATATAATTTCTTGCGCGAACAAATTCACCAAAAAATAATTTTTTTTCTGACATGAAATTTTCAAATGCTTATACCTCCTTAACGATAAACTCTTCTGACACCAAAATCGGTTAAAAAAATACGAATTTTGTGAATTTTCAGATTCCGTGAGAAAAATATTTTTAGGATGCTCCATTGCTTCAAAAATCGATCATTTATACTGAATATAATTTCTTGCGCAAAAATATATAATTTCTTGCGCAATTTTGGACAAGTAGGCGATTGATTTTGACGACACAAAACTTCAATTTTCGGACGATTTACCCATCTTTCAGACGTTGTTTTGCTTCCAAACGGTTTGAGGATTCTTCTTGATCATTTTAAAATATTTCTGAGGTTGAAAATGCGAAAAAATTATCACAACAAATTTTTTTTGTGCTAGCCTACTTGTCCAAAATTGCACACGAAAATTTCAAAATTTTGTTTTGGTAATTTTTTCGCGATATCAACCTCTGAAATATTTTTAAAATAATCTAGAAGCATCCTCAAACCATTTGGAAGCAAAACAATGTAAGAAAGTAGGATAAATCGTCCGAAAATTGAAGTTTTGTGTCGTCAAAATCAATCGCCTACTTGTCCAAAATTGCGCAAGAAATTATATATTTTTGCGCAAGAAATTATATTTTTTGCGCAAGAAATTATATTCAGTATAAATGATCGATTTTTGAAGCAATGGAGCATCCTAAAAATATTTTTCTCACGGAATCTGAAAATTCACTGTATTCGTATTTTTTTTAAACCTTGTTTGGTAAAATTCATGCTTCCGTTCAAAAGTTATGAGCATTTAAAAATTTCAACTGCATTTTGCGCAAGAAATTATATTTTTTACCCTATTTATTTTTGTGCTGTGAAAATATTAAATTTTTGCATTTTCCGATTCATGCAACTTGTTAGGGAACTTATAGACTTGGAATTAAAGCGCACAAAAACTATTTGGAAAGTGATCTTGAGGTAGACCCAATGCAAATGATAATGCTGTAGCCGGGAGAGAGACAGAAGCTTGCTATACTGCCCTTGGCTAGAATCCACAAGGGAAATGGCATCCTGGTGCTCCAAGAGCAGCATGGACGGATATGAAGGAATGCTAGTTAGATGTCAAAACTGAGAATTTGTACAAGCTTTGACAGCACAGCGGTAAGAGGTCGTGATAGACGAAGAACTTCTGGAAGGAAGCTGTCAATAGAGACAGTATTGCATTTGGGATTGGCAATTAGCAGGCGGAAGCCGGCGATAGTACCAGAACCAGACGACATCTGAGGAAGGCCATGGATCAAAGTTGATCTGTACTACCAGCGAAGTAAAGTGAGTAAGAAATTAAGCTCAAATGTAACAGACATATACCCAAAGTTAACATCACATCAACCACATTTCTCGAAATTGATGCTCTAAAAAAAAAGGAAAAACTGTATATGAATCACACATTATTAACAATGAGACTGTTCAGAATCGTAATAAAAATATTTTATGTAATCATCATAATTTTAATTCTCAACGCGCCATAAATTGAAATATCACAAATGTGTGTGAATTTTCATTAAATGATTTACAGTCGTCATTATTTGAATGCATTTGAGATATATTTATGAGTGCGGTATTAGAAATGAATGTGAATTTCTAAAATTGTGAATTGTTAGCATTATTTTGTGGTGGATTTGCTTGGTGTTTGAATGGTTGTAACAGAGTGTGGCCGTCTCAAATTCGAGTTTTTCGACATTAGATTGTCGAAAAATTCGAACATTTTGAACTCAACTTATTTTAAAATACAAATTTCCGTTACGAAGAACAATAAAAGTAACGGTCAAAAAAAATTTGAAAATTAACGACAAAAAATATTTTTTTAAAAAAATTAACGGCCGTTTTTGAGAAAGAATTTTTATGGTTTTTGTCTGTCCCAGGCACCTTTTTTGCAACTTTGGTCTAGAACTCCTAAAATCGTTTCAATTTCCCATCTCAAAACCATCCACAACTTGTTTTTCAATTATAAAGCAATGCCAAAGATAGCTCGAAAAAGGAAAGGAAAGGAAAAATGATGAAAATTGTTGTTTGCTTATGTTTGCGATAATTTGTTCACCCACATATGACAATGATGAATACTTTATGACTTCCTCATTTTCATTGTCATAATTTTCTATCAAGTTCTCACACAAACCCGTGTATATACAAACCCATTGCATGCAACTGCTTTTCATAAATTTTTACAATTTACATTTTAGCAACTTTTCATTTTGCTGATTGCTGATAAAGCACACAAAGTTATAATTTCAAGTGTCGCTGATAATATTTGCAACTCCATATACATGCAGCAGATACTTTAAATTTCCGTTTTGTACAAATTAATTTTCACTTCCCCGAAAAAAATACTAAAACGATGTTGATGACGATGTGAGGAAGATTTAAGTAATTGAAAGTCATTTGGCAGTTGCGGTACATCAATTTTTAAATTTATTCTTCAACTACACAATGTTCGTGTGTATCTTTATATGAATGTGCATGCATATTATGTGCCATTAAACTCGACTTTTACGTTTCTTGCGGAAAGCATTAATATGCCATAAAATACAGAGAAACATATTTGAGATTCTTGCTTGGAGACACCTTTACGTTATGATCCGAGTGTTGTAGGATTGAGATAGGGATTATTTGATGGTTTTGTTTGGGGGGATTGAGTGCTTCTTAGAATTGTACTTCCAAATACACAATTCCCGGCCAGCACAATTCGGTTAATCTATCAAAAAATTGGATCCTAGGCACGGGTGACACTGGATTCATGCCGAAATCGGTGGAACCATCTTTCCTGAGTGGATACAAACATACATTCCTGCATATATTATAACTAGTTAATGGCAAGTTAACGGCCAAGCGATGTCTAGTTCTAAGCATGTCAGAATCGCTGCTTGGTGCGAATCGATTGACCGACTTGTGCTATTCTAGAGCGTATCGCCAAATTATGGTCAAACCAAATCCTTCAGATGTGTTACAAAGTATATGAAATTTATGATTAATCACACCAAATTTGCCATAGAAAAGTTTGAAAAACACAAACTTAGGATTTCTGGTCATTTTGATATACCGGCACATACAACGAGATGAGAGGCTCAAGAAGGTAAAATAGAAGATTAACAGAGTTCAAAGACCAATTGACTTCGTCACAGTTTGACAAGAATCGATTAAAATTTGTATGAAATGATATACTTCACAAGTGAATGCAGAAAAAAATTCCATGCAATTTCTAATCGAACTCAAGTCGACTTCGACTATAAGATACAGTTTCGCAGCATCATCAATAACAATCAGTCAGAGTTGCAAAACAGGTGCCTGTGACAGGCAAAAACCGTACAAATTCTTGATCATTTATATGGTTTTCTACAAAACCATACAAATTAACAAGAATTTGTACGGTTTTTGCCTGTCACAGGTGCCTTTTTTTGCAACTCTGCAATCAGTCATCGCTCGGGTTTTTTTACTGATACTTATATTTTTTTCTTTGGATGGAAATACGACATTTATCAGATTTATTATATTTTTATTTCTAATATGACTCTTCTGCTATAGATGTGTCGCTCATAAATGGAAGGAAATAGGAAATAGGTAGAGACGATGAAACGAGATTGAAGAAAATAAATCCCGGATAAGAATTTCAATTTTTCAGAATTATTGCTGTCGTTGTCATATGATAGAGTCATATGCTAGACACGTAAGACTGAGCTGGAATTAAATAAAAAAAAAAAGAAATCAACAAATTCTCAATATGCAATCAGATCCATTGGAAAGGAGAGTGATTTATATGTTGTCTGGACAACAGACTTGTGATATATGTTGAGAAAGAGATACGTAAGTCTTCTTGTGGTTAGAACTGATCTGTATTTGATTCGAAAATTGAGGAATTTTTGAGGAAAACGGAAAGTTACAAGTACTGGAAGTGGATTTATCTGATTGAATTTTTAAGTCTTGTCATGGCCAAAAATAAAGAAGACATCCAAAGAATTCATATTAAGAAGCTGTTGACAGACCCGACAGGCAAAGATCATGTTCTCGAGATTACTAGATGTGCATGCTCGCGACCGTTGCTCTTTGCTTCCTCAGCTCTTGAAAGTACGCTCTTTGCTTGCTAGCGAGAAACACACATTAGCTTTTCAGACCTTAAAGGTCTATAGCTGCGCGTTTATATGCGTTCCATGGCTATTGATAGTTTAGTGAGTGAGGATTCGCCATATCTCGCTCGAACCTAAAGCTACAGTTTTTATAGTGGAGTCCGAACCACTTCTTTGATGATACTGCCTGTAGCCTTCACAGGGAGGCTGTGAGGGAGGCGTTTCCACTACATATGATTCGAAAAAGGACATGTGAAAAATTTCCCATGCCCAGTCTCGAACCTATGATCGCTGGATCGGTGTTGCAACAATTATGTACCGAAGTACAAAACCATTCCGCCACCGAGCCACTTCGACTCACCTTGCTAGGGAGTGACAGTATCGTAAATGGATTAGAAATTGGTAAGCGGATGCCAACGATAGGGCGACAACAGAGAGAGGCTATGAGTTGCAATTGATCTGTACGGCAAGCGAAGTAAATAAGTAAGTTTAAGACCAAGCCTTGATGCTGAAAAAGTCATCAATTTTATGCTAGTCTACAACTTTAAATCATCACTAACTTCAACTATTACTTTCTTCAGCACATACAATTCAAAAATTACTATCATGTCCTCAACAATTCAAAAAGAATCTCAACTTTAACAACAGTTCGTCGTCGATGAAAAAGTTTCTTAACATTTAATAATTCCAACATATTTTTGCTCATTCCAAAACATTTCCTCTTCTATTCCTTTTTTTATGTTCAACTCTTTATTCAATATCATATTTTATTTTCATTCGCAATGCTTAAGGTTCAGTATGAAAAACTAACTTTTTTTTTCATACTGCTGCTGCTGCTTCTGCCATGTCGTTTATTTGATCTATTCTATATAATTTTTTTTTTTATTTCATTCTATCACAATTTATCTTTCTTGCTTTTTAGTTGTGACTTTTTCGTATGTTTCTAGGCATGGGATGGAACGTTTATAGTAATTTTTTTTCAAAAATAAATCATTTTTTGTTGAAATTCAAATTTTTTTTGACCGTTACTTTTAATTTTTTTTTTTTGTAACGTAAATTTTTGATTTAAAATAGACTAAGTTCAAAATGTTCGAATTTTTCGACAGTCTAATGTCGAATTTAAACTGATTTAGTCAAAAAGTCGATTAATCGCTTTAAGTAATTGAGAGATTCTGGATGAAATAGTCATATTCAGTAAGGTACATATCTCTGCGAATACAGAGACTTGAAATACAAATTAAATAAAATTTGGAAGCATTCTGGTTGCTTTATCAGAATGATGGAAGTTCAAAGCGGAACTGCTTCGTTCCAGCAAGCATTTTTTTGATGACTGGAACAACAAAATAAACTTTAAATGCATTAATTTACCTCTCTGCAGATATTACTACTTCATCCAGAATCTCTCAATTAGTAAACGGTTGGAATTGAGGAAGCCGAAGTCTGACTAACATAACCTCAATATGTTCCATTTTACCATCCCTAGGATACACAACTATTTATTTTTTTTTGCCTGATATATGCAAGCGTAAGAAAAATTCATACGAAAAAAAGTTTGAGGTCTTGCCTCATTTTTTTTTGTCTCCTCTATTCTTCTTCCTTCCCATGCTATTCCTTTATTTATTTTCCATTTCACATGTTTGGTATAATTTTCATCACGTTGACTCTTGCATTTCTCAAAACAAGTTGTGGATCTTACTTTGTTCCTATCATTGAAATTTTTGTCTTTGTTGTTGTGTTGCTATTCATATCATCACTTGCATTATGTATGAATTTTTGTACATACATATAGAACCTATACGCCAGAGTTGTAAAACAGGTGTCTATGACAGGCAAAAATCGTACAAATTCTTGATAATTTATATGGTTTTGTTGGAAGAACCATAAAAGTTATAAAGAATTTGTACGGTTTTTATCTGTAATTTTATGGTTTTGTAGGAAAACCATACAAATTATCAAGAATTTGTACTGTTTTTGTCTGCCACATGCACCTTTTTTGCAACTCTGCTACACATCACCATGATTCTCTCATAGTTCATTCAATTCCGTTGCTTTATTTTTTTTTTCCTATGATTTTATAATTTCCGGTCCATAGCAGTGGCATGTCACGAAAGATAGAGACACAAACATGAATACGAAATAGTGGGCAAATGAAAGAGGACATAGAAAATTGAAACGGAAGAAGCGGAAAAAAATTGACAGTCATACAACATAACATTTTGGCATTATAAATTGAATTGAAGTCTCTAAATTGTAATTTCAATGTTTTTCAGCTTGTGTAACAATTGAAATGGAATGACTTGAATCAGGAAGTGCATTGAATTTGCTTAGTTTTGCTATTTTCAATTAAATGTCAATTTACGATTGGATTGAAGTGGTTCATGATGATTGCATGTGGGTTATTTTGTTATGATGTCACAGCTTAGAGCTGTGGTGGGCAACCTTTTATGTTTCGCGGCACATTATGTTGGTAAAACTCGATCAGAACCGCACATGATATACGGTTTATGCCATATCCAAACACGTGTTGCCCGCGATTGGTTTAGAGGAACTTCTCTATTTTAAGTACAGTTTTAACTCTGTATTGGGACTGAGGATCGATCAAGTATAATGTTCAATAGGTCTGGCCTGGTCTGGCATTTGGCCAGTTTGGCCGTTTTTGACAATTTTTGTCGTAAATTTACTGATTTTTACATCGATTTTTATAACGGCCAAAACTGTTATGTGCGAACAGTTGATGCGGACGTTGATTCGAATAAATTTGAATCATATTTCGAATGTTTTTTCGGAAAAAATCCGCCATCTTGAAAAACATCAAAACTTTTAAAATTTTTAGTTTTTCATGATTTTTAGCTTGAATGTTTCATTTAAATCAAGATAATCAATTTAATTATGTTCATTGAAGCTTTTTTAATCATTTAATCGAAGTTTAAAGCTAAACTTATCAGCCTAAAGTTAGTTTTTTCAAAAATTATTCCAAATTTTTGGTTTTGTTTTCATTGTTTGTTTACAAACATTCTGAGAAAACAATGAAAAACTTAAATGTCTTTAATTCACTTTTCTTCGTTATTTCAGACTTTTTCTTAAATTTTTTACAATTATTTAGTTTAGTTTAAGCAAAATCTTGCTTTAAAATTAATAATTAAAGGCTAATCTATAGCTTTTTTCGTTTAGATTATTAACGTTCATTTGAAATTTAAATTTGTTTCCGAAAATAAGAACCATTCGAAATTAAAATTCCGAAAATAAGAACTCGTTCGCACATTACAGGGCCAAAATAAATTTAAAATTTCGACTCTTTTTGAATCCTTCGACATTCAGTGTCGAAAGATTTCGACACATAGATTTCCACAGTCTTCATCGATGAATCAAACTTCGAACAGCGCAATGTAGCTGCTAAGGTACAGCTACATCCCCGCGTTGACTGTATGTCAATAGCTAGCCTGACATTATCGTGACAGCTGTTTCTAGCCATTCCATTTAAACGGCGAATACTGAAATTTACCGCAGCACACCATCCACAACCCATTGTGACTTTAATTTCATAAAAAAAGTATCAATCACCAACCAATGCATTCATCATCAATTTAATTGTATTTATTTTCAGCGTACTTGAAACCAATCAAGTCTTTCAACAATGCAGTAATAAATTAATTGGATAACAATTGAGCCACTTATGATTAAAAAAAAGAGGAATAAATTCCACAAACAATAAACTACAGCAATTATGTTATCAATTGATGTCAATCGCGAAATGAAAAGATTTATTTTCAATTTAAAGCATAAATTTCTCACACAATGAATATTTATTTTTATTTTAAAAAGTATTGAATTAAATTTGTGCTTGTTTTACCATCCCGAGTGACACTCACTTACTTACAGCAACCATGTTCCTGGGTGGTGCTTAGGTTACAACAAAAGGCTTTCAATCTGGCTCTGTCATCTAGATTGTGCAAATTCTCTGTCCGCACGTTGAGCTGACATTCTTTCATTACTGTTCTGCGCCAAGTAGCTTTTGGAGCTCCTGGTCGTCTTTTCCCTTGTGGATTTCATCCAAGGGCTGTGTAACTAACTTGTGTTTCTGTCCCAGCAATGACATTTTTCTTCCGAAGCTTATGCCCTATCAACCCTAGTGACACAAACCCTGACAAGTAAACAGCGTGCTCTCAAAAGCAGAGGAAGCTGTGAGCAACGCTCACAATCTAGTATATTTAATGTGTGCAAGCTCTCGAGAGAATGAATAAGGCATTGACGTCACATAGAGAAGGCTTCCAATTGGTCATCCATATGATCTGAAGTCAACTCGACTACAGCTCTTGTCGCAGCCCTGCTGATGTGATATTTACAACGTAGTTTAAGCTGTACATGTAGAAACTTCACTAAATAAGGTCTTTAAATCAGACTTTGTGGTAGACCGAAGAACTCCTGGAAGGAAGCTGTCGATAGAGACAGCATTGCATTTGGTATTGGCAATTGGCAGGCGGAAGCTGGCGATAGAACCGGCGACATCTGAGGGAGGCTATGGATCACAGTTGATCTGTACGGCCAGCGAAATAAGTAAGTAAGTAAGTATGCTCAAAAATGCATGAAATTTCTGGGGATTTAATTTAAAAGATAGGATGTCTTATGACAATTTTGTCAGAAATTTACCTTAATAATCATTGAATATCGATAAAAAGCATTGACATGGATGGAGAAAAGGTACAAAATTGGAAATTATTTTACCTTCAACCTGAATCTTTTCAAAAACTGCCAAATACAAAATCTACCGACTATATTCATCTACCAAAAATTCTCCCATGACATTAAGGATAATCACACAATAATAATATTGTCATTATTATCGTCCTCATCCATGGATTCACATGCTATCAATGTCATTATCTTGTTATTGTCTATCTAAATGTGCCTTTTAGATCTCCATATAGGATGGAGAAATTATTGTGGCTATTATGATGAAAACATTAACACACATATTCACATAAAGCCGCTGAATGGTGAAAAAAAATGTGAAGCATCTATGGTAAATCATATGTACATCCTCACATCCGTAGATAGAAAAACCTCAAAATTTTCACAACAATTTTGTACACACAATGTAAAGGGTGTGGGAGTGAAGTGTTGAAAATGTATTGTATACAGTCATAGACAGTAAAAACTGTGAAATAAGGTAGGATAGAATGCAGCTATGGTCGAATGATGAAGGCGCAGATAAATTGTTTCGTTTCAACTGTCATTAAATATTCAAATTATATTTGCAACACTGATTAGTTGATTTTCCCCTTTTCATAGTTGCTGACCCCTTCTTGTAAATATTTTAGTTTGTTTTTAACTTCAAACAATAAACATCATTTTAAG
Source organism: Chironomus tepperi (assembly GCF_022539635.2). Classification (NCBI taxonomy): domain Eukaryota; kingdom Metazoa; phylum Arthropoda; class Insecta; order Diptera; family Chironomidae; genus Chironomus; species Chironomus tepperi. The sequence goes on from NW_027226415.1 coordinate 181,327, forward strand.
TTTAATCCGTAAGGAAGTTCTTTAATTATACTTATTTGTAATCTCCTTAATAGGATCCTTGATGGAGATAAGCACAGCAGAGTTGTAAAGTAATTCTGCAAACCAAAATTTTCGAAAAATATCAGCTTGTAAGTAATAAGAAAAAGGATATAAAGTAAATGGTGATTTTTATAGCGCTGTCATTCAGGATATTTCATGCTGAATACTTCTGAATTTTATGGCATTGACTTTAGGTGAAATGACTTTTTTTTGTGTAGACGCATGGATATTTCTATATAAATACATGCATGTGTATAGACAGCAGAATAAGAAGAAATAATGACGCTATGCTGTTCTTCATAGAGCATCTCAGAGTGTGGCCGTCTCAAATTCGAGATTTCCGACATTAGATTGTCGAAAAATTCGAACATTTAGAATGCAACCTATTTTAAATCAAAAATTTACGTTACGAAGAAAAGTAAAAGTAACGGTCACAAAAACTTTGAATTGTAACAAAAAATGATATATTTTTGAAAAAAATTAACGGTCGTTTTTGAGACAGACACACTTTGGAACATCTCATACCATCAACTGATTTTTAATGTATTTCCATTCACGGACCGTAAATTTTTATGAGTAGTTAGCTCATAAGCCACTTTAATAATTATCATTAAAGTTCAACATTGTAATTTTTTATTTTACACATGCCCATTATACCATTCAATCGTATCGCACACTCACTCGTCGACTTGTTCCTTCTTCTTTCTCTTTAAAGCTATTACACTAACTGTTATTACTTGCGGTAGCACATAATGTGTTGTTTATATAGAAAATGGAATTTATATGCTCCAACATTTTGAATTTTCACTGTGAGAAGTTTAAATGACAGCAGGAACAAAAATTTTCGCACACGCAAAAACATAAATTTTCATGCCTTTTCAAATAGGCGTTGTTCGTATGTTGTGTAACATTAGGGTTTGGTGGAATTTATCAATTTCATTAAATTTGAGTTTTTGCACGTTAAGTTGGGCACTCTAGTGTGTCTACCCTCTTACTCCATTGGCTACTCAGTTGCCATTAACTATCAATCACTCGTCTAGTTACTCAATGGCGTACTTCTACTACTAGAGTATGGCCGTCTCAAATTCGAGTTTTTCGACATTAGATTGTCGAAAAATTCGAACATTTCGGACTCAACTTATTTTAAAATACAAATTTCCGTTACGAAGAAAAATAAAAGTAACGGTCAAAAAAAAAATTAAAAATTAACGAAAAAAATTAACGGTCGTTTTTGCGAAAGCCACACTCTGGGCGTACTGTTTTCAATACTGACCGAATTCATCCATACTTCAAAATTAAAGCCCTAATTTCAAATTAACTCCAAATCCTGAAAATGTTAATGCATTTGGGTTTCTTAGCTTGTAATTAAGGATGACGGCTTGCTAGGACAGCGCACCCTGGAATAACCAGAGCCTCATTAGATTTTGCCCCATTAAGTGCCTTAGATTAATGGTCTCCTTCGCAAGAATGTGAGGTTGGTGTATAGCGATGCTAATCAAGGTGCAGCATAAAGTTGCAAAAATTGCACCAGAGTGTGTCTTTCTCAAAAACGACCGTTAATTTTTTTCGAAAAAATATTTCTTGCGTTAATATTCAAACTTTTTTCCCCCATTCCTTTTATTTTTCTTCGTAACGGAAATTAGTATTTTAAAATAAGTTGAGTTCGAAATGTTCGATTTCTTCGACAATCTAATGTCGAAAAACTCTAATTTGAGACGGCCACACTCTGAATTACACCTTATGGTGACCAATTTTCGTACAATCCCATCCAAAAGAGAAGCAGAAAAAAAATTTACCTTCTTGTCGTTTTCATGAATTTTTAGCACGTCTACTCGCATGATATAAATCTACGCACATAAATACATGTGATGTAGTGACTTCATAGAGAATGTAAACACAATAGATTTATGTTATCATAAGCTTGTATTTTTAAATATAACAGCTTATAGTTTATGAAAAATATAATATTGGGAAATAAAAAAAAAGGCAAAAGAAAATGTCACGGGTTTGCTTTTATGTGAAAATGAAATTACGATAAAATCTTGCGACTTTTTATGTGCACAGATCATTATTGTAAAAATTTATGATAACATAAAAATTCTTTTCACATAATATTCGTTGAATTTTTTATTATTTATCTAAATTTTGTATCAATGACCTGAAAATGGAAGCTTATTAAATAAAATGAATTTCATAAATGTGTGGCTGCTTTTTAAAGGATTTTCATTGTATTCAAGACAACTACACGAAACTTTCTTAACCTTTCCTTATACTTTATCGCTACCGTGTTGCTAATATCATTTTTGCTTGATGCTAGCTTGCCCGGATACTGATGACTCCGATTCATCTTCCTTACGCGATGCTGTTGACTCTGGTCGACTGTCCTTAGACTGTACTGTTGACTCTGGTTCACTTTCCTTAAGCGATTCTTCCGTAGTCTTGACACGAATACTGTCCAATACTCCCTTATACGATACTATTTTATGTATCACTGTATTGCCCATAATGGCGTCTTAACTCATATAGAGATTGGATTATAAGGACTTTAAGTGATGTTTTCTTCTATTTTCCGACATTCAATAAATTAATATGTTCCCTTAAAAACGTTTAAAAAAAATATTGAAGTTGAAAAAAATAACAGAAGTTCAAAATTTAAAAATTGAGTTCAAAAAACCAAAACAAATCAAAAGTTAAATTTGATTGAAAGTCTGACCGCAAATATAATTATTAAGGAACAGTTTAAAGGTAAGTAAAGTCATAAAGCTCTTGAAACAAAGTAAAATAATGATAACTTTGCTTAGATTGGACCAAAATTACTAAGGTAAACTAAGAATTTTAGTTACGCTGGTAAGTAAACATGCTGAAAGTTTTAATGAGAAGAGCTCTTTAGGCTCCACTAAACCTCTTTCATATCACTAAATGATTAATTAGTCAATTCCAGACCTAAAAAACTAGATCCAGTTGAATCCAGGTCACTTCACGATCAACAAAACAAGATCCAGTAGGATTCAAGTCACTTCCAGACCCACAAAAAAAGATCCAGTAGGATTCAAGTCACTTCCAGACCCACAAAACAAGATCCAGTAGGATTCAAGTCACTTCCCTACCCACAAAGCAAGATCCAAAAATTCATTTATATTCAAATGCATGAATGCACACTCGATGGACTACGGACGGCAGTCAATTTAATGATGATCATTATTCAGTAATGAATGTATTTAATTGAAAGACATTTTCATCGTGTGATGCTTGATTAGTGCCAATATATATTTAAAGCTTCATACATATTCATTATCTGATTATTCATTATAGAGCGATTCCATGAGTAAACGTAACTGAAAAATTTTTAGTACAAAACTTTGTATTCATTTTTCTCTTAAGTTATGCATTTTTAGTTAACTTTTGAAACACATTTAGGATTATTTTTCTATTTTAAATGTGTTTTTAGTGTTTAAAGATCTTAACATAGCTTAATTATGGCAAAAAATGTGTTTTGTGTTTTGCAATAATCGGTCGAAAGTTAACCGATTAAGTTGTGTTTTCTTCAATTTTCTCCTTAATTACAGTAGTTACAGGCACAAATAAGATATAATCATAAAGCCTAGGCGTTTTCAAATGTATTTTGTGTAATTTTATCACACGAAAATGTATATTTAAGGAAATATTGACAATTGAAAATTTAGAATTTTTCGAAAAGTTAACCGATTAAGTTTAGTTTTTCAGAAAAATCTTTTGTTATATGCCTCTTTGTAGTGAATTTGTTATTCTTGTGGTTAAATATTACAATAATACATAATATAAGTTCATAACATTGGGGTAAAAGTAGTTAATTAAAGAAATATTCATAAAAAACTTTTAAGACAAATTTTTTTTCACTCATGGAATCGCTCTATAGATAAAAAAAGTAGGAAAAAGAAAATAAGTTCTTAATTTTCACAATTTACTGAGTTCACACCGCTATCGTTTTCGTTATCCAATCAATCATCCAATTATCGACAAGGAGCTTTGAATGCATTAACATTTTAAATTGGAATTTTTCATGCTCTACTCCATCCACAATTCTACCATAATTCCCATTTTTATACATTTTCCTGCTCATTCAATTTCCACAAAAAAAATTAATGAATGGCTGAATGGATAGAAGATAGATGGAAATGGAAAATTAAATTATACATGTAAAAAGTTTTTATTCCTTATCAAAGATCAGAACATTGAGTTATGGATATTTTTTTTGTCAAAATTGAATTGAATCTCGATTGAATTTGTAGATTAACAATAAAACTAGTTGTTCATCATCTGTGAATTTAAGATTAAAATAAATTTCCAATTTAACATGACAGGAAGTCAATGAGAGAAATTTGAGAATGATTTAGCCTTTGGCTGATTTCATTTGTCTTGTTGCGAAGTAGTTTTGGTTGTCTTAATTCGAAATTCGTCTGTTCCAAAACTGTCATTTCCAAATTTTGTGCTTTTCAGAAGGTTTGATAAAGGTTTACCGACAAATTCTCGAGACCGAGACCGAGACCGAGACTTCCCGGGTCCTTAATCTCTAGCTTTCGAGATCAAGTCAGATATTATCCGGGTAAACTCAGACTCGAGAATTAGTCGAAAAACCCTAATCTCTATTTCTCGAGACCATGGCTTCCCGGGTTCTAAATCTCCAGCCTTCAAAATCGAGTCAGATACTTCCCGGGTAATCTCGGTATAGGTCTCGATTTCGGATACTTATCCATAAACCTTAATCTGTAATTGACGAGACCGAGTCCACACCTTGTTCCAAGACTACTCGTGAAGTCTCAGTCTCGGTCCCGGTCTCGAGATACCTTAATCAAAACTTCAAAAAGCACAAATTTAAAAACGGAAGTCTTGGAACCTCTGTCGCAGTCTTGGCATCAGGAACCTTTAGTTCTGACACTTGAATTGCTTAATGACCGACGAAATTTGAGCTCTAAGCATCGTTGGATTTGGAAACGGACCAAGAGCAGAAAGTTTAGCACGAAAAATCAGAAGTAGAACTATATTACCACTGTGGCCCTGTGAAGGAAGGAGAAGAATACAGGACTAGACATAATAATGAACTTTATCTGTTATTCCAGGATGCAGATATAGTGACAGTACTACGTGCGAATCGCTTGAGATGGGCAGGTCATATATACAGATGTCCCCAGTCCTTAAGGTAACTACTTCAGACTTTGTGGATGGCAAGAGATCGCGAGGAAGACCGAAGAATTCCTGGATTGCATGTGTTGAAAAGGACGCTAGAGTCCTTAATATCCCGCTCGGGAAGGTTTCGAAGGATATAGCTGACATTCCCTACGTGCGGCAATGTGCCCTCGTGTGCCCTAGCCAAGGAAGTAAGTAAGTAGAACTATAAAATTAGCTTACGAATGGAATATTGAAAGAAGTGACTATAGGAGAATAAAACGAGAGTCTAAATCTAGTTATGGAAATTGCAGAGCTTGAAGTCGACTCGAGTTATGTCGAGTTCTGCAAAGTTGCATTCTTGATCCAACATCATCAATAATCAGTGTGAAATGTATGATGTGTTAAAGCACACTGGAAATGTAACATTGATAAACAATCACTGGAAGTATACACTCTAAATCACCGTTCATTAAATGACAACTAAACCTTAGTATTGGATTCATATTTCTAAGCCCAAGTAACCCATACCTATCATTAAAACTTCTATGATTCCATCCCCGTAAATTACTAACAACAAAACGATCATAATCATCCTCATCATCATGGATTGTATGTGCATAGATGGCATACTCAGCGCAATTATGTCTCACATAATATATTGTTAGGCTGAATGTTAAGGCTATTAAAGAAAACCATCAGTGTCTAACGCAAATAAATGGTTATGAGATATTTTTGAATAGAGATTTATGCTTCGTAAATATCTTTCTTCTTTTTTATGTATGCTGATATATTATGCCATGCCTTTTATTTGTCTTTTATTTCTTCCTCCTCAACTTGCTCAGCTTGAGTGCGCTCGTTTCACAATTTTATGTATGAAATGTGGTAAACAATGTGAAAATTACAATAAATTTTCCACTAGGAAATATGCCACGGTTCTGTTTTTCTTTTTCACAATTTCCATTCATTCATATTTTTTGGAACTTTGTTCTTGTTTTGCTTCCATATTCAATTATGGTGTTTAGTGCTGTTTTTTTTTGTTTTATAAATTCTACACTTGGGAATGTGATTGCATGAAAGGAAAGTTTGTTGATTTTGATTTCAATTTCTAAATTTTGTGCAAATTTTAGAGGTATGCATATATGCCACAATTTCAAACAAAATTCTAATTAGAATTGTGATGGATGTCTAGCAGCAAAAAAGCGACAATGGTCCAGTTGGTTAGGAAATCGGGCAGTCAACAAAAAGGCCCGTGTTCGATCCCAGGGAAATTCTAGTTGAATTCGGATGCTTTTTTGCTGTTCTAGTTACATCAACTCGGTTTGTGTGATTCGCGACACAAAAATTATTTCTAGGTCCGTTACATTGATAAACTCTGGGTCATGCAGCGTGCAGAGTTTTCAAAACATCTCATATTGAATTAATACACCCCTGTAGGGGAGTTGGGAGGTCGTCGATCTGACTCGGTGACTGACCAATCGTCAAGTTTTTCACCTTCTCGTCTCGATCTGAACAGATTCTCGAGATTACTTCCTTACTTCTTTGGCAAAGGCGCATGAAGACTCATGTCCTAATTCTCTTTATGTTTCATAGCTATTGATTTTTTAACGAGAGTAGGCTCGCAAGGGTCTCACTCAAAATAACCTTCTCCGTTGTTACCGCATCGCTTAAGCGATTTGGCAAAGCCAGAAATGCACCGCGAGGAGGTGGATGTAGGTATACCTAATATACTTGGGTATGAGTGGCTATAGGGCGTTAAACAACTGCATTGCGCATCACCACCCTTTGCAAATACGAGATTACGTCTCATTAATTCACCTCATACTTACTTCCTTTAATCGACGTTCATTTCTCCAAAAAAACATAAATTTTCTCCAACAAGAATTCCAAATACAAATCTAATCTTATCACAAAAACAATTTTCTTCAGACATTTTCACTTTCTCTTCTCCACACCCACCGTCTTAAGTGCCTCGACCGAAAAAAAAATAACAAAAATGATAAGTGAATTAAAGTAATATACGAGGATGTCTGAGAAAATTTCATTTTCATCATCTAGTGCCCACAATTCTCATATAGATTAAAATAAAAATAGGAGAGGCAAAAAAGGGAGGATGAATGAATGTTAAATCGTAATTTAATCATAATGAATGAGCGCGAGAGCAGAAAAAAAATCCACAAAACAACATTTTAAATTAATTTAAAGCAATCTCATTTCATATTTCTTCACAACTCGCTATTCTCTTAAGTTGATTCTCTAAGGTTATGCATTCACAATTCCATCTGTGTGTAATACACTTTTCGCAAGCTTAATTTGTATGATGAGATTTATTTTCATTTTGATATTTCGAGAAAATTATTCTTTGCTTGGCTTTTCTTATGGTTCTTTATGCTTTATGCTCAGGGTTGTTGATTTAGGAGTTTTGGAAGTTCGTGTGATGATTGTTGTTTGGAGATTAACGAGAACTTTAGAATTTGCGGGATTTGAGTTCTCTAAGTAATACTTTACAAATGTTGTTGTTCTTTTAGATGAGCATATTGTGCTGGTGCTTCACAATTGTAATTGTAATTTGAAGGAACAATGTACAAATCTATAAGGTGTATAAAGAGGCTGATGTGGTAAGACGAATTAAGATGAATAACCTTCGATGGGCTGGACATATTATAAGCAGATCCGTAGAAGTTCCTTCAAATAAGATCGTCAAATCTGACTTTGTAGATGACAAAAGATATATAGGATGACTCAACAACTCATTGATAGAAACTGTTGATCGAGATATCATTGCATTTGATATTAGAGATTTTGAAGCAGTAGACTGCGAGTGATCTTTCCGGTGACATTTGTGGGAGGTCATGAATCACAATTGATCTGTACGACCAAGAGTTTCTAAGTACGACAAAGGATATCAAAGTCCCTAAAAGTATAAACTTTAGTTATTCAGATCCAGAGCTGAAAGATCCAGAGCTTTTCGTTATTTGCGTCTTAAGGCAAATGACAGATTAGCGAGTGAAGGTTTGTCAAGCCACCGCACTCAATAGAATAGAATATAATGTAGGGTACGCTTAAAGCAACGGCACTGGAATCGATGATCTGTTTTACCATCCTAAATTCTTTACAAAATGCCTATGTCCTTGATGAACCACTCAAACCTTGACCTAAAATTTATAGTGAGATCCCAATCACTCCTTTGACGACATTAAAGCCTGTAGCCTATAAAGAGAGGCTTTGAGTAGCGTTTAATACGTACCAATCTTCGAGCTTCTCATTAGCTGACAAACCCAGATCTAGACTATGTTATTTGACGCTTGAATCATTATTTGCTTAAGCTCATAGATTTACAGCTTATCAACAGGAACTAGACACTATCAACTTAAAATCTTCAAACCATGCGACCTCTTCAAGTCGATCCGCAAACTTATCCACAGTCCAAAAAGGAAGTAGAAGTAAAAAGACAGCATAATGTACACCTCACTTATACACAGCAAAATAGAAACAGGAGAAATAACGTAAACATTAAATTAAAATGAGATGAGATTCATGTTACCGTGACTGCACTAGCAGCTTCTGCTACAATCTTCTTTCATTCTCAACACCGGCGGCATCATCATCATCATCGTCTTAAATTTAAGCATAATTTTTATATTTTAAGAAGATTTTGTATTCCATTCAAGAACTTTGAGTACAATTTGGTATATTCACATCGTTTTCACGTGCGAAAGCTTGGCCTACCTGCTGGAGCCTGATTCCTCAAACATTCGCCAAGCGAAGCTTGGCCTACCCACGAGCATTTTATGGAACGGTGTGGATATATCTGCATTAAGTTTCTACCTGATACACTATATTCACTTTTGTCTAGTTAATTTTATTATGATTCCACCACTTGCAGTTATTGCACATTTATACATAAAGTTAAGTACGGATTAATGTAATAATAATTCATATGGCTATGAAAATCTATTTTCATTAAGTGAATAATTTTAATTTTTACTTTTATTTTATTTACTTTCTTTTTCGTGTATCTTATGCCTCTCTCATTATAATTTATAATTCATCCTCACTGCACATTTATTATATATGCTGTATATAATATTGCACATGTATTCGTACTCATAATTCTCTTTGCTTTTTTTTTCATAATAATCATACACATTTCTTTTATTTCCCATCTTTATTCTCAACTGTTTCTTTTGTGCATCTTAGAAACGGAAAAATCATATTAATAACAATTTAAAATTATTATTATTTTTTGTTTGATTCCCAGTGGGTTTTAGGTGCCAAATTTTGACAATTTATAGCAGTGGACAATCTGTGTGCTGCAGCACACTAGTGTTTAGACCTAACAAAGCCTTAGTCGAGATCTAAAATAATCATGTATTAGTACGATGACCCCTGCCACACATATGTGTACATTTTTACTTTACAGAGTAGAAAAATTTAATTATCAAACACAAATTGCCCATCTAAATTATCAACTTCTCATACAATTACCTACACCATCGTGCATCTCATCAAAGTGAAATTTCCTAACGTTAAAATATATGATCGTAATTGATTCGTCTATTGAGCATCAAATGTGGTCTTTTTTGCCTCATAAACCTGCCCTATTATAAAATATTATATTTTACAGTAAATTTAAAGCCATAATTTTTTTTGTTCAACGTGCATCATCATCACTCCCGCATGGAAAATTTTCATAATTTTTCCTTTCTTTCTCGGTTGAGGTACGATAAATGAAAATTGCAATATGCTTTATGAGAAATGCCGTTGCGCTTTAAATTCAGTTTTAATTTATTTGAATGGCTTCGCCAAGTCTAGCGGCTATGAAGTACATGAATGTGAATTTATATCTGCCGATGTATTCATAAAGTTGTGCGTATGAATGAATGATTCACGTAGACTTGATATTTTTTTTCATTATAATTATGACGATTATGGCAATATTACCGTGATGATGATTTTAATTAATGAAATTTTGTGAATGAATTGCTTTAAGTGTTGTGGATTGGATATTGGTTATTAGGGATTTTTTTAAATTAAAATTAAGCTTTATTGAAGATCTTGCGTTCCAAGATTAACAATTTTATTAAAAAATCACAATTTTTCATGATCAGCTCTAGGGTTATAGCAAAGAAATTTGGTAAGGAAGGACTCCAACAAGGTCAACTAGCGAAAAAGCAGCAGTTGCGTAGTGGTTAGAGTGTCGGCCTCTCATTCCAATGACCCGGGTTCGAACTTTAGGAAAGTCTAGTCGAATTCGGGTGCTTTTTCGTTGTTTCTAGTCAAACTAACACGGTTCATGTATTCGCGACACACAAATCGTGGCTAGTTACTTTGTATTGATATACCCTGGGTCATGTAGCGTGTAAAGTTGGAAAAAGCAAAACGTCCATTAGTAGGGCGGCAATCTGCTGTATTTTTGCAGGGACGCTGCTGTACTTTTCTACTTTGCTGCTGTGTTTCGACAAAGCCTCAAAATGTCCCGAATTTTCAACTAATCATATCACAACACAATAGACAAAAACAAGTCATCACTACAAAAACCGTCATCACGAAAACCCGTTCCTCCAAATCCTTCTGCACCGGCTACGTCCCTTATCAACTCATTTAACTCCTCAAATGAGCATCTATATTATAAACACCCAATTTCTTTGCTGAAACAAGAACGGAAACCGTATAGCCGAAAATTTAGGGGTCATGTGAAGTTATGTGCCATGTAAATCCATTTTATGAAGTCGTGTGAAGCTGAAAATTCTGAAAGTAGGCACCACGGGCGCTCCCGTTACTCTAGTACATTAAATAATTAAAATCAATTTACAAACTACAATTAAATAAATATCAAATTAAGCAATTTTCACAACTCAAATATATCATTGCAATATGTAACCAAACACTAAACAACGCACAGATCTCTAAAATTCCATTTAAATGAAGAGATAAATTCACAAATTCCATTCCAACACTTTATCATCATTTTAGAAATGTCTCAAATGCAATTGCACAATTTAAATTATTTATTCAGATTTATATTGGAAAGAAATTGAATGAAATGATAGTTAAGGAACATTAGAGACGGACATATGTTGTGTTTGTGGCATTTTATTGATTGTCATCCCCTTCGATTATGATTCGCATTTTGTACATCAATTTGCTTGCTTTTATTGTTTTGAGAGATTGAATAAATTCCCAAAATGATTTTCTCTGTGTGTGCATTGCAGTTGAATTTTGTGGAAATTGAGGGGGGTTTAGTGGACATGAAGCGCATTTTGACTAGATTGATTAGAAGATCTAGTAATGATTATTAACTTCCGCGTGGAACAGGAAAATGGTTAAGTGGATTTGAAGCACATTTCGACTAGTCTGGTTAGCAAATTTGGTGATGATTATTAACTTCCGCGTGGACAGGGAAGTGGTTTAGTGGACATGAAGCGCATTTTGACTAGTCTGGTTAGAAAATTTAGTATTGATTATTAACTTCCGCGTGGAACAGGGTAGTTAAGTGGTCTTGAACCGCATTTTGACTAGTCTGGTTAACAAATTTAGTAATGATTATTAACTTCCGCGTGGAACAGGGTAGTTAAGTGGTCTTGAACCGCATTTTGACTAGTCTGGTTAACAAATTTAGTAATGATTATTAACTTCCGCGTGGATGACGGAAGGAACTTTTTAACATTTTCCTTTATTCTTGATAATTTTAGCGGAACAGCTTGGAATCGACTAAAATTTATTATAGAATCGCGATTTGGCTTTTTTATACAAAATCCTAGCTGACTTCCAACCTTGAATTAAAATATGAAAAGTAAAAAGATTAAAATTCCTGTCAACAGTCATTATGACTCCATCTAAACACATATAGCCTCAAAATATTGTCTCTAAAAAAAGAAGAATCATCCGAAAATCCAAACGAATGATTTTTCCTTAATTTTATTGCATCGAACATCATATTGATACCCATTCAATATGATATAGTTCTTCATTAAGCACCATAAAGTTTGTCATACAAAAAAAAAATGGTGATTTGTGATTTTTTTTCATCATTTATGGCAGTGCATGTAGGGGTAAGAAAAAAAAGGTAATAAAAATCCCTCGATGAAAGAATCATGAGCACCGATAAAGAAGTAGAGAAAAAAAAGTCATAAATGAATTCCAAGCAATCAATTCCATAATCCATCGACTGAAATCTCTTCTTTTCTGTTCAAATTTTTATTTTGTGTGTCTCTATTTTATCATACTTTATTCATCAGCAGTTCATCTTCTCAATGTTCTTTTTTATATTTTTTTTAGGTGGTTTATGATGATGCTGCTTAAAAATTGTGTATTGTCGGTCTGTTATTGAGTTGTTGGTTCGGGTATCATATGAAATTTGATTCAATCTTATTTTAAGAGATCCACAGTTAAAAAAACCTATCCGTACTTACTCAGAAGTCAACAAAAACTCTCAGAAATTCATCAGAAGCTATCAGAAATCCCTTCAAAATTTTGTCCGAAATTCGGGCGAATTTTGGTCGGTCCTATGAACCAAGTGTATTTTAGGGCGTTAATAAACCGATTTAACAAGTTTATGTTCCTGGCTAAAATGGCTGCTTCTGCTAATTTCTTGTGTTGTTGCTTTGGCGCCTTCTCTAGGGTTGACTTACTTATTTTACTTACTTCCTTGGTTGGGGCGCACGGGGGCCCATTGTTGCGTTTAAAGAACGTCTGTAGACAGCTCTATCTCTAACTTACTTACTTACTTACTGGATCCATGCTCTGATGTGGAGCCAAGGATTCTACAAAAGACCTTCCATCTGACTCTGTTGCTGGCCTTATCACAAAGTTTGTACAAATTCTCCGTCTTTGCATCTAACTGTCATTCTTTTAATACCGTCCTACGCTATGTTGCTTTTGGGAAAAAGGCAAACTTAAGCTGGTTTATTGGAATAAATTCATGTCTATGACTTTTTATTGCTTTCGTATCAAATTCCTAAATTAGCAGTGATAATTGTGCGATTCTCAAAAATTCTTGTCCACGAGGATAGCTAAGAATAACTTCCAAGAAAGAGAATCCCCCTGTCCCTAATAATTTGAAGAATTCAGTCCAAAAAAGGATGAGGAATCGGGGTTTAAGGGGTTCAATGACATACATTTCAATAGAGTCTTGATCTTGTAATGAAACTAACTATATAAATAGATAAATATCAAAGCACTAAACATGTAGAATGATCAGTGATCGTCATATGTTCAGACAACGGTTCATTTCTCATCAGATTTCAAGTTACTGATCAAGTTAATAGGCAAACAGAAAATTCAGAAATGATAAAAATTAATCAACACAAAAATGCTCACCAAAACCCACAACACACAGTATAGTTCCCTACTATTTCATTCTTATTGATGATGCAAGGTCGAATGTCACAATTTATATTACGACGCAGCAGTAGTGGTACCAGCATCAACAGTAAGTACCATACATTTACATGAAATATATGAATAGAATGAAAAAAGAGTCGTAAGTATGAATAAAGAAAGAAATGTAGCAAGAGAGAGAACCAATAAGAGCTATTCTGTATAAAGTTATCATGATTATAGAGGAGCAATATGTTTGAAATGAAATGAATTGCTAATAGATTCCGGTAGAATCAATAAAAATGTAAAAATCTCTCACATCCCTAGTTGATTCATTCAACCCCAGCCACGATTGAATGTCTGTTATGTGAGCTTAACAGTAAAATTCCTGAATCATCGACAAATTTTTTTTTGTCAAGTCTCGCAAAAAAGAAGAAATGATGAAGATATAGACTCATATAACAAAGCGAGAGAAAGATTGAAGGAATGTTGATATGAATGGAAAAAAAGGAACGCTGAATTGGAAAAAGTATTATTGAGACAAGACTGAGGAATTCTTTTTTTTGTGTGATCGACAATCTTTAATCTGAAAAACTATTTTGAATCTCGTGATGCTGACGACAATGATGATGATGATGTTTCTGAGTACATGAGATTATTGAATTAAGTTAGTGCTGAAGAATTGTTGATTTTATTGACATGTTGATGTTTTAGAGTTTATTGATCTAATCGATCAATAAATGTTTGTTTAAATGTTGCAGAACAGTTCAAGGCTTGTTATGGTTCTTAAAAGAGAGAATTCCGTTTTTTGGCAAATCGGATCCCGAATAGACATAAATACATTTGATTTAGTCATCAGAGCTTGAAGTTAAGACGAATCAAGTTGACTTTTCCTTACAAAATCTGAGTCGCCTTAGAGCTCTGCTAGTCATTAGCAGGAAATTAACTTGGCATCAACTAGTTTTAGTGTATTTTTGTCCATTCAGGCCTTTTCTGTATTTTTGGTACTATAAAGTCGTCAAAACTATGCTTTATCGATACCGGGACCTGGAAATCCCGGGACAGTCTCGTTCCGATTCCGTTACAGTCCCGTTACAGTCGCGAGGATTTCGGGAACGCATATTCAAAACGCCATTACAGAAAAAAATATTCTCTAAATGAAATACTAAGTTTATGTCCCTAACATTAAAAAAGTCCACTTTTAGATACTGAAGTGGCGTTTTTATAAAATGAAAGCATGCTCTTTTCCCGAGCAACACAAATGAAGAAGGCTCCGCAAAGGAACTTTAAAGGTTTTTCTAAATCTCTTTTATTAACACCAAATGGAAGCCGTCTAAAGTTGGACAGCTATATGGACGTCAAATCGAGTTTGGCTTTGGACTTTAAAGTTAGTGGCAGAGTCTACTTCATTTGTGTTGCTTCCTGTTAGTGTTTGCTCAATTTTATGTTTTATAAGCTTGTAAAAGCCGAAATTAGCATTTATAGCAAGAGACTTATGTTCGCTTTTTAGGGGGAAGGGGTGTGTGCGGATTATTAACATAATAAGTGAACAGCCCCTAACAGAATAACGAACTTTTTTTTTAAAAAAGTATTACAGACTATCTTAGGACTATCCTTTGTTTAAATCAATGAACATTATTCTTACAAGCAAGAAGTCCTGTGTTCAATTTCCCAGGTCTAGCCTAATTTTTGATTTTTTTTTTTATTTTACTGTTCTAGTTAAGAAACTCGATTTATGTGCTTCGTGCAGCTATGACGTCTTTAGCTAATAATGAGTCTCTAAATCAAGATATATTCCAGAGATCGAAGCAGCTGATTTTGTAGTCGACGGGGTTAGAAATCGGTTTAACTAAGGGAAAAGGTTTAGCCGCTGACTTGAGCGACTTCGAACTCTGATATATCCACAAAGATAATACCACTTTGCAGAGCTTGCATTAAAGCTATTTATAAATTCTAGTTTCCAACCATCTCAAATTAAGACACAATTTCAGAATTATAACATCACAATTTGCACACCAACAAGCAACAGCCAGACGGCTGCAAATTGCACTGTATTAAAAATTAAAGTAACAAAAGAAAGCAAGCTGAGATTTTTTTTATTTTATTCCATGAGATGTCTAACAATAAGCTAAAAATTATTTTACGACGCTACGAGAATACAAAAGAAAAAAATCATCATGCTATCCACTGCACACAGTATCAAGTAAGAAAAGGAAACCCCAAAGAGGATGAAAATTTTCATAATTAAGATGATATAAATTTAACGAGAGTCAAAGAATATTTTTTCGAGCATAAAAAGAAATTTCTTTTGCAGCTCATCATTGAAAATAAGCAGCAAGTAGAATAAAATGATAATTTTTCCCTCGTCTGTCGTTGATGCTTTAAGCACATAAACTTTTTTTTTTATTATCACTCTTGAAATGTGAGCGTGCGGCTTTTTGGTGTTGTGAATATAAACTGATACAGGGATTTCTTTCATGCACAAAAACTATTAAATTCTTTTATCAAGTACCAACAACTGAACGGAACTGTTTGAACAGTCGTTTCTTTTTTGTTGGAAGCAAGCAGTCAATATTTATGGTAGATATATTATTTTAGGACAGTATTGTCCAAACTGTATTGCGCCGACAATTTTGGGAAACGCTATGAACCTTATGCTGTGTGACCTTGCTTACTTACTGGAACTATGCTCCGACTTGTTTCCTAGGTTGCTACAAAAGGCCTTTTATCTGACTCTATTGCTGGCCAAATCACAAACGTTAAACAAATTCTCAGTTTTGAAATCTTTTACGTTGTGAATTCCAACCAAGGACAGAATAGCAAGCTTGTGTTTCTGGACCCAGCTACATCACTATTCCATTTTCGAAGTGTGTGGCCTATCCAACCATATTTACGCAATTGTACTTCACGATTGATGCTGTGTGCTATGCTTTGTCGATATTTCGACCGGGATTTCGGTCAAGAGCCAGGGACCTTCAAGAGTCCCAAAAATCGTCCGGGACTGGAATGTCGGGATAGCATACTGTGTACGGTTTTGGTTGTGGCGAACAAATTTCCGACCAACACAAATGAAGAAGGCTTCTACACGGAGCTTTTAAAGCTCCGCGAAGCTGCATATGTCTATGTTTTGGATAAGACTGAACCATTGTGAATGGTAACCTAGTTGCAAGGTTCTTGCGTTCCTCTAACCTTCAAATCAAATTTTCATTTAAAAAACAATTCAATTCAATTTTTGATTCCAAATATCAATCAAATATCAATAATCCTAGCCTATCACTAAAGATAATGCAATACCGAAAATAAAATTCAATTAATCTCCAAAAGGACCAACAATTCCCACCTCTAGATTTCCATTTATTATCCCAGGAAGGTGCAAATCTCATCCCATAATTTACGACGATACTCTCAGTCACAACAGGCTGAATGAATTTAAAAATGGCACAAAAAAAAAATTTTTAATATTCAGCGTCGTAATCATAAAACATTTAAAAAGCGATTGCTTTAATGCCTCGTCCCTTCTACGAAATATAAAAATACGATGAGATGTTTTCATACAACTGGGCTAATTTTATATCACGACAGCCTCTGAATTCCTAAAAAGATAAAAATATTTATTTTTTTGTTGACTTTAACCAAGAAGATTCAATTCAGGAATTGCCTTTTTATACAAGAAACAAGAAATCTTAAAAAATCATAAGAACACGACATTCAGCACAAACATTTTTTTTATTTCAATGCTATGACTCAAATTCATAACTTTGATGACTATAAAGATAACAAGAAAATAGTTCATAAGTATCTCATGATTCTAGTATAGAGGCAAAGAAAGAAAGTCATCATAAAATGACCACATCATATTTTTATGATGGACACCAATTGTAAGAATTTTCATTGAAAATAATGAGACAGTCGTTTGGTGACGATGATGATGATGTGGCTTTATTTATACATGTTTACAGAGCTGTGGGCATTACTGGAACCTTGACATTTGGACATAAAGTCTAAAGAAGATTATATAATGATTGAGTACCCAGTCGGCCACCCAGTCAGTCACCCAGTCAGTCACCCAGTCAGTCACCCAGTCAGTCAGTCACCAAGTGAGTTACCCAGTCAGCCATCCATTCAAAGTGAAATTATTAGCGTCATTAAAAAAATGCGCTAAAAATTGCTGAATTAATTAGAGCAAGTGCAAAAGTGCTCTGCAGTAAACTTTAGTGCCAGTTTCGTTCCTGATTGCAGTACCAATATTTCATATAAAATCATTAAGACGTAATAATTTAAATCAAAATATCTCACAACTTAATTCTCTTTATCAAATTTCATGTCAATAAAATCCATCCAGCCAATGAACCTCAAGTGCCTGAATGTCTTATTCCTCGTTCATGCTGTTTAATGAATTATGTAAACGTAAACTGATATTTTATAAAGAATTAAGATCCTTCACCCTCATAATATAATGTCGTCTTCAATTTCACCTACTATATATTGTGCATTTATCTTCCAAGCATACCACATTCAATAAGCTAACACAAAAACAGAAACTGTATGTGGATGAGAATTGAGGGAGACATCCATATGAAGGATAATAAGTAATAAGAAAATCTGAACACTTATATACATGAATATATATCCACATATTCATATCAAATCCTATTTGAAATAAAAAGATTTATTATCTTCTATTACTCCTTATAACTGGATTAAACGTTGTGCATTCTTGAAAGTCTCTCTTGCCTCATTCCATAAGTAAATGTGACTTTTCAACAGACGAAAATATTTTCTCTTCCTTTTTTTTCTGTGTATTTTGTGTCTTTATATTCATACAAATATACACATTTGAGTTTGTGTGGAAGCTAGGGATGAGCAATTTGTGCTAGTTCTTGTTCCTTATAAGGTGAGTCGAGGTTTTGCTTTTCGGTACATATATGATTCCTAGTGTATCGCGAGTGCCCCTGGTGTCCATCTTCAGAATTTTCAGCTTCAAACGGCTTCTCAAAATGGATTTACATGGCTTCACAAGACTTCTCGTGGCATCACATTAAACCCCCATACCTTCTGATACCCCTAAATTTTCAGCTTTACACGGCTTCACATGGCTTCAGTTCTTGTATCAGCAAAGGAATTGGTTGTTTATAATACAGATCATTGGTATACCGACCTAGCAGTCATGGGTTCGAAACCTCGGCATGGGAAATTTTTCAACATGTCCTTTTTCGAATCAAATGCAACGGAAACACGGCTCATAGCCTCCCTTTGTAGACTAGAGACAATGGGCTGATAATAGCGTCGTGAAAGGAGTGGTTCTGGTTCTGATCCCACTAGACTGAGTGCAGAAGTCTAGCGCACCTTCACTCGTTAATCAATCATTAGCCATGAAGTGCCCTAGCTGATCTCAATGATCTTAATAGCTGAAGGTTCTGTTCCTTATGTGAAACTAGGGATGATTCTATCACCAAAGCATTTATATTATAAACACCCAATTCCTTTGCTGATACAAGAACGGAAGCCATGTGAAGCTTTGTGAAGCTGAAAACTGGGGGTATTAGGGGGAATTTGGGGATGTAATGTAAAGCAATGTGAAGTAATTTTGTGAAGCCGTGTGAAAATTCTTAAGATAGGCGCTCCCGATACTCTAGTTACAAAATAGTTGTCAGGGTACCGCTTTTTGATCGGGAAGACTGCAAAATTCTAAATGTCATTTAGGTGGCCTGACACTAGCAAGATGACGAAAAATTCAAATTTGTCATAGTAAGTTACTCGAATCAATTGTCAGAGGACTATACTTGATTCCCTTAATTTGAGAACTAGTAAGTTTGGCAGCAGTAATATTCAAAATAACCACAAAATGCCCATCGCTTTACACAAAAAGAAATTTAATTCGACTGTATGTTAAGCTGATATTGCTGGTGCTTCTGCTTTTTTACTTCCACTCTCATACTGTCGCCGTGAGGGGATTAAGGTTTGAGTGCGGCAATAAATTTATCACCTGAAATTCCCCATTCGATGTGCAAAAAATTCTCGAATGTGAGACATATACACATTTTATTCTATGGCTGTTGATGCCACTTTTATTTGGTGTTCCACCCACCAATGATTTCTCATACCTTCCTATTATTCTTACTTACTTCCACTTCAATATTACAATGTGACAAACAAAATATGTGAACGGCAGGAGCTCAGGAATTTTCACATGAAAATAGGAAGGGAAATAAAAGCATGGAAAATGTTTATTCGCATTGATTCAGTTCGAAATTGCTTACGATGCGGACGAGAAAGGGAAGGGCGAGAGTGAATGTTAGAGCACATGATGATTATGGGAGGCAAAGTTCTTATTTTGATTCTGTTACTTTTTGAGTTGTTCCTCAAATTAGTTTAAGGTCAAAATTGAAGTTCCTACATGAAAACGTTTAAAGTTTGGTCACAAATTGATGATTAAGGCACAAAATATATAAAAGCGATGACAGAAGCGTAATCTAGAGGCTTCAGGCCGAACCTATCTTGTGCCTCATAAGTCAAAAACATTTCGAGACTCAATTTTAATGTATTAATTCAACTTTAAATCAATAATTTTATACTTACACAAAGAAAACTTTACTTCCAAGAATACAGACCGGACATCATTATCAGTTCATCCGGATAACAACTCTGTGAGCAGATTTCTCGCATAACAATGCTTAAATGTATCCAAAAGAGGAATAAAGATGAGATTTTTCTTGTAACAAAAGTTGTGTAAAATGAAAATAAATCTGTGGATGAACATCGAGTAAGGAGGAGAAGAAAATTGACAGCTAACAATTTGTTTCCTTTTTATTACAATTAAATGAATATCTGTTGGCGGTTAATAAATTTCAATTTCTGGCTTGTTATTTGTGGAATGATAATTGCAAATATTTTGTTGTTGCCCTTAGTAAAATCCCTGTAAATCCACAAAAAAGACACAAAAAAAAATGTCAAATGAATTTATTGATTTATAGCAATGGATATAGCTACTTATTATTTATTGTCACATTTCATAACATCCAACTTATATCATCTCATGTGGTGGATTTATTTGTATCTATTTACACAATGACTTTTTTGCTGTTGAGGACTTTTATTGTAACTCATGAAAATGTCAATGATACTTGCTGGTTTTGTAACATTCCGATTATCTCATTCAGTATGTATTCAGGACGTTATTCATGAACGGAAATTTAGTTTATTGAAATAAATTGATTGAGTCATATGGGGGTCATTCACTTGTTAAGTACAGGAGCAGGAAGGGTGGGTGTATGTGATTTACATAATGGAAATTCCGTTCGTAATAAGTCAAGGTAGACCGAAGAGCTCATGGAATTACTGTGTGAGCAACGATGCAAAAGTGCTGGGAATTCTGGATCTAAAGATAGATCCAGTAAGGAAGTTAAGTATGAGTCATCGGTTCTAATGATTTTGAGAGTTTTGAAGAACGTGCTATGCTTTTTGGATTGCGAAATTGAAGCTTATTCCTTTAATTTTGTATTTGTTCTAAAGCACAATTGGTGATTTTAATGTGCTGAATGTTCAGCTATTATTATGTTCAGCTTTGATATTATTTGAAATTTAGTAGCAAAATGATTTTTATGGCAAATCAAAGTATTGTCCTAACCAGACTTTGTCATCTCATTTCGAAAAGCTTTGAAATTAGTTCCGAAAACTTCGAAATTAAAATCGAAAATTAACCTAAAATGATGTTTTTTACATTTTTCAACGGTCAAATTAAATTCAAAATTTTGGATCAATTTTCAAAGTTTTCGGCACTAATTTCGAAAGTTTTTGAAATGAGATGACAGTTGTCTTTTCATAAGGTGTATTTATTCACCAGGTATTCCTTAATCTACACAAATGAATGATATCCATCAAAGTATATCAATGCAATGTCCTGTTTACCTCTTATAGACTTCTTTGTTCAATTAATTTCAGAGATAGTTGGTTGGAAGTCCACTATTTTATCCAATTTGGAGTGCTGCCATCCTAAAGGCGAAGTTTTTGAAAAGGCTTTAAATTCAATCTTGAAGGTAAACACTTGACATTTGGTCCAACAACGAATCAGATCAAAAGCTTCTTCAACTCTTCAATCAATACAATTTTTCCCGTATATGAGCGTTGTGCAGTCACAAACTGCTGTCTAAAATCGAAAATTCACACAATTTCAACTCTAAATTTCTTTGGATTGACCCCAGAACTGTTGTTGTAGAAATCCGTCATCACTAGCTCTTCTCGACTGTTTCTCAACTTTCCAATCCTTCCCAAAAAAATTAAATTTCCATTATGTTAATTACCCACCTTGATTGCCCCAAAGGAGAATTTCAAAAAAGGATATAATATTTACATTGCATAAAGGCATGATTTACAATCATTTACAAAATATCCCTTTTTTTCTGTTGCTCGTTTTTATTTCCATTTCCATGAATAGCTGCACCATCATCAAAAAAAAAAGGGAAAATGATCGTTTAGCACCGAGTATGAGGATATAAAAAGAAGTGTGAAAGATTTATTATGGCCAATGAAGTCATAAAAAAGAATTCACTTAGTTGAGTGCATGGGACAAGCTTGTAGAAAAAATCAGGAAACAGAACATGAGAAGATCTAGGACAACCCAGAAAATTCACGTGTTTTTGTTACTTTTAAAGGAAATGAGAAGTAAAAAGGTTTAATCTCACCTCTTTTTGTATTTTATTTTCAATTCCGCAATGAATTTTAAGCATTAAAAAAATATTATGTTATGTAGGACATGGGTGGACTGGAGTATGATGACGGTATGAGGAGGATAAGTGTTAGATCCTTTTTTACTGCACATCAGGTACAACCCAACCATTAATATTGTAAGTAAACCTTTTTCACTCCTCTTTCATCTTTCTCACTTTTCAAATACAATGTTTTTGTGTCTTGTGGGGATTATTTTTGCTGTTGCAAGGCTTTTATGTTGAAAACGATTAAGAATTAGGGTCGTTAAATGAGAAATGGAATGATTTTTGTTTGTATTCATTCATTTATTATTCTCACATATACGTATTTACGTGTGAAACAAGGAATGGATGCTGCAGAGTTTGGCCGTCTCAAATTTGAATTTTTCGACATTAGATTGTCGAAAAATTCGAACAATTCAAACTCAACATATTTTAAAATAAAAATTTACGTTACGAAGAAAAGTAACGGTAAAAAAAAATTGAATTTTAACGACAATATATATTTTTTTGAAAAAAAAAAAATTAACGGTCGTTTTTGAGAATGTTTCACTCTGGGTTGCTGTTTCGATAATTTTGAATGATTAAAGACATTTTCTAGAATTTATTGGACTTGATCAGTTATGACTTGGAATCAGTTTCAATCAGATTAGTCAGGTTTTAGTTAAATTGATTCGACTCGAGTCAACATACTTTCTGAAATACTTACTTCCTTTGCTGGGGCACAAAAGGGCCAATTGCCGCGCGTAGGGAATGTCTAAAAACAGCTCTATCCTTCGAAACCTTGGGCCTGGCGAGCCCAACATCGCATAGACAAACGAGTCAACAGAGTTGTTTTTAAAGATGGCGGCATTCAACTCTAGTCGACTTCGAGCTCTTGTCAATTAAGAAGCCATGAATTAAGACCCAATGGCAGCATGACTTGCATTATGCCAGATTATGCCAAATACAATTCAAAGCCAGGGTGGGGGCCACGACACCCTGAGGACACTACTTTCCACCATTTTTTACCCTTTTTTCATGTTACAGTATTTAAATCGAATCCGACACCATCCCAGAGTCACTCCAACCTGCTGCCAGCTTTTGAATCTCTTAACCTACTTGTGCTATTTGGATATTCATAAATTTCACATAAATCTCTTCATTACAAGCTCCAATATCCCATTAAATATCCAATCCTGGCTTAAAATATTCCATACTTCCGCACACACGTAATTCCATGCTGAATTGAATCTATAAGGAAGTAATTTTCACAGCCCACACCTACATGCTTACTCCTTCCACTCTTATCGATTTTCTCGTCATTATTCTTCTTCCATTGTCGATAGCCGAGCAGATTAATTTTTTTTCTTCTGTTTCTACCTTTTCTCGTATTCGGTCTTTGTATGTTGTGCTACCTCATTAATTGAATCAAATGCTGAAAGCAAAAATCATTCTTATTATATATATACACACCTTGTTTTAATCTTCGTCTTGTTCTTTTCCGATTTTTTTTCTTTTTTTCGCACTTCTAATCATCGTCAATTCACCCAAACGCCAACCTTCATTTCATTTCACCTTTCCTTCCTGGATTAATTTTTTTTTATTAACTTTTCTGATTATCTGAAACTTGCTTACCTTTAATGTAGACTTTTTTTTGTTGCGTTGCTTGTTATCTGCTACTTTAATTAATTGACTTTAATCCTTTTTTGCGGGGTTTTGTGCTTCTTAAGCTGAAATTGTATACTTTTAGGGATATTTGGCTTGTTTTTGAATAAATCACTTTTTGATGAAGATTTAGATTTAGTTAAAAGGTCAAGATTGTCAATTCCAGTTAATTCCATCTGTCAGGGTGGACTTTTAATTGATGGTAGGATAGTTTGACTCAGATTGTGGCTGTCTCAAAAACGACCGTTAATTATTTTACAAAATAAAAAAAATTAAGTCGGTAAATTTCAAATTCTTATTGACCGTTACTTTTACTTTTCTTCATAACGGAAATTTTTATTTTGAAATAAGTTGAGTTCGAAATGTTCGAATTTTTCGACAATGAGACGGTCACATTCTGGTTTGACTCATGAATCATCTTAAAGTTGTACAATTAAGTTGCTTGAGAATTGCTTCGGCGTCATGTGGACAACAAGACGTGAGGATGCACTCATGGCTAAGTGACAGTTGATTTTACTTATTTTACTTCCTTGGCGAAGGCGCATGGGGGCCCGTTGCCGCATTTAAAATTCGTCGAAAGCTGGATATGTATTTAGATGACCTCTGCCTGCTTCTAATTCCTAACACTTTTGCATCGTTGCTCACACAGCAATCCCATGAGCTTTTTGGCCTACCTCGAGATCTCTTTCCATCTAGAAAGTTACCAGTTGTCACTTTGAGTATTGAGGCATCGTCTGGCCTTCTATTCACTGGTCATGTGTCATCCATTTTAAACGATTTATTCGCAGAACTGTAACTATATCTGTCTCCTGAAATAACTCATCAAGTGCACTATTGTATCTGCTTCTGAATTCAGTTGATTTTCCCGAATAGCACAGCGTTGCCGTCACGTTGACGCTACGTCGAAAAAGTGCGGCGCGACGTGCATTTGACGTAGCGGTGACATGACGTCTACCTAAAGACGGATTTCGTCTTTTTTGCCGCCTTGTGCTATTCGGGTTTGGTCCAGTTTAAGTTTGAAAAATGGATTGTAGATGAATGCTATGAATTAACTTATATGGACATGATCCTGTTGGATTGAAAGTTGAATTAAAGGACTGATTAACCGATAAATGACCCCAAAAGCACAACTATTGGCTAGGACATCGCTACGTCACCGTATCTACAGTTAGACTCAAAATTGCCCTAACGAGGACTTGACAGCAGACTTCTGAACCATATTTACGGAGAAAAACGCAGTGATCCGCATTGTGCTGCTCAGAATCACTCATTGACATTAACTGAATTTTCACTCCAAATTTTCAATTTTCCCCAACTTTTTTTACAGTCTTAAATTCTATCATTATCTCCTAAACATCCTCTTTAAGTGTCTGCCTTTTAATTCTTCCATCAATGCTCCGTAATCAATTTTCCGCCCTTTTTTAAAGACACAAGTACATTCGCACATAAATACGAATTTTAACAAGGAAATGAAAATATTCAGGAGGAAACGAGAGGAAGAAATTATAGGCTAAATTAATTACGTTATGTATTAAAGTTTTGCGATGCGAGACAGTATAAAAAAAGTTGTCGTAAACTGTGCATGTGAAGATTCTCAACTTTAACCTTTTCTCATTCCCATTTCCTTTCCCACCCTCTAGTGGATGTAGATATAAAATTATATTTAGTGACATTGTGTGACACTTTTGCTGCTCTCACATAAACTTTCAAGTCATTTTCTGTTCCAACCCAAATCGTGTTTCGTTATGTTGTGTTATGTTATGCTGCAGTCAGATAGAAGCAGTAATGACATGATGTTATGTGGAAATTAATTATAAACATAATTTCTTAATTTCCTCTATTTTTTTCTTCTCGTCTGTGAATATATCTGTGTGTGGAGATAAGTATGATGTATAAATTCAGTCATTGACATAGGGAATATGGTGTGGATAATTTTATGTGATATTTAGTTCCTTGAAGGGATGTTTGGGAATATTAGATGATGACAAGCTTGCTGGCACTAGTATGGGGACTAGGCAAGGGGACGATAGGAAATTTAAAAACGGTTAGGCAGGAGGGAGGGACTTTTCAATATATTAAGGAATGCAAATCAAATCTCGAAGCAGAGTTGCAAAACAAGCGCTTGTGACAGGCTAAAACCATACAAATTCTTGATAAATTGTATGGATTTCTTAGAAAAACCATAAAAATTATCAAGAATTTGTTCGGTTTTTGCCTGTGACAGGTGCCTGTTTTTGAGTCGAATTGACTCAAGTCGACTTTTCCATACAAAAGTCCGAGTCGAGTTCAAGTTCTGGTGCAAAATATGATTCATGATTTTATTTCAAAGCAATACGATGGGAGGATCGGAGAAGGAGGTCTAAAACTTCTCTTTTTAGCGTTACACAGCTGCTTAATGTTCCTTTATCAATCTGAGAATCCATTGATTTTTGTACCGCTGTAAGATTGTTGACTAACATAATATGATTCTCATACAGGACCAGTTACTCGATATACTATTTTTGTCGTTCATTCTACAGAAGGCAATCATTTAATAGAATGCAAGCAATCATTAGGGCGCTCCAAGAACTCATGGAAGGATGCTGTCGATAGATATAGTAAAGCACATGTCATCGGTAATTGGCAGGCGATAATGCAAGATTCAGACGCAAACTAAGGGAGGTCTTGGATCGCAATTGACCTGTGAATGTCCAGCGAATTAAGTAAATAAGTCCTACATCCTCCAAATTCCTATTCTGTACCAAATAATTATTCAAAATTTCAACAAGGATATCCAACAATTATTTTCAATTTTTTCCTTTCTCAAATTTGAATTTAATTTGCAATATTAAATTCTGCAAATGGAAGTGATTCACTTTTATTTTTGTGCATACGAGACATAATCTGACATTTAATTTTCTACAAGCACTCTAATTTCCTTATACAGCACGACATGCAATAAAGTGAGAAAAATAAGCCAAAAGTTTTTCATTTTGAATATGCAAAATGAAGTAAAATTTATTTTTTCAAGTTTATCTATAAAAAGTATGAAATATTGCAGTATGTGCTGATTAAGATAGTAGAGCCAAGAAAGACTAGACAAATTGAAAGAGTCGAGCATGAATATTTTCAAAATAACTTTTTATTAAAGTTTGTGATTGATTAAAATTTCATCAAATTCGAATGGACATAAATAATTGGTGTGGAGGTGTAGTATGCATGCTGCATGCCGTAGCACACTTGTTGTTCATCAATGCTGTAACGTAATAAGTGTACAGTCTCTTAGAGAGTCTAAACCAGAGTTGGTATAACCAATTGAAATCCAAAGTCAAAAAGTTAAGTCCGAACTCCATGAGTCCAAGATTCGGACTCAAAAATGGAGTCTTGCCTTAATACTCACAAAGTAAGAGCAACAGGCGTAGGACACTAATGAAGGAAATCCAGTTAGATGTTAAAACTAAGAATTTGTTCAAGCTTTGTGATTCAGCCAGCATTAGAGTAAGATGGAAAGCATTTTGTAGCAACCAAGGTTCCAAGTCGGCGCATGGTTCCAGTTCTCATACGGCGTTCATCTGGAACCACTTTTGACATAACATAAAAATAAAATTCTCAATAAAAATTTCAATTCTTTTTTTGACCATGAAAATTAAAACGTCCATTATAAATGAAAGGATTGAAACTCCGCATGTACTCATGCATATGTAAAATCCAAAGGCAACATCATCCATTGAAAGAATAGTTGGTTCATTTGATGGTTTGTCAATATCCGTTCTAAACTTCATCCATGTGTGAAATTCAAGCATGTATTGTATTATTCCCATTGGAATGAATCGTTCGATAACATCCTCAGTCAGGTCATATAGGAAATGATTAGGAAGTAAAGCAATTCCACATTGATATGAATAAAGACCTTGATTTAATATTTTTGGTACACATTTACATTTCTTTCTTATAAAAACTAATTCATCACTTGGAATGTAAAATGCAAGTCTTGATGAATGGTTCTTCCTTTGGGATATGTAATAATTGTAAAGTTCTGACATGTCGTTTGTTGTGATGATTTGTGGTCTGAAAAGTGAGAGCTGATTAATATCTCGAATAGGGCAATGTGCTTGCTAAGGCATTGCTGCGTCGCTGATTTGACGGTATGACGCAAATATGTTCTGATGACTAATTTTGATCCATTTTTGCGTCAAAATGTCTTTCGTCGCATTGTGCTGCTCGGGATGTATTTGATGAATATATTTTTTTGGACATTTCCCGAGCAGCACAATGCGTCGAACTTTTGCTCTAGAAATGAGAACAAACGGCGATATTAATCGATACGGTGCCGTCAGGGCATCCTCCCGTCTTTTCGTCGAACAACTTGTCTAGGGTTTTCAATACCGGTATCAAAATGCATGGAATACCGGTATTGAATACCGGTTTTTCATAAAAATCAATACCGGTATTGAAAACCCTACTTGTGTCCTAACGAATATGATGTGCTTTTTATTCACTGCGATTTAAACTTGTTGTACCACACCCTTTAGACCTAATGTTTATAGTGGGATCCTAACGACTTGCATACTCTGAACATTGCAAAGACGCGAGGACGTCATAAGACCTGATGTTTGCTGCAATATACCTAGTTACAATTCGTGTGCCGAAGATTTCGTAAGGGAAGTCATTCAAATACTAGTATATCCTTAAGGGCGAAGGTGGGTCCATTGCCACCACGCGAAGAGAAAGTCTGAAGACGGCTAGATCCTTCGAGAACTTCGGTCAGTTTGGAATGATAAGAACCCTTTTTTAGTGTCTAGCCGTGGAGACACATTATGAGCCAAACACCTCAAAACTTCACTCAACACACGAACCGAGCTTCATAACTAGAACGATGAAATGGAAAAAGAGCTTCGAAAATCAGACATGACCTGAGATTAAACATAGGACCTAGGCTCTACCATTTAGACCGACCGATCTGCGAAGGAGGCTGTCGATAGACACAGCATTGCATTTTTATTGGCAATTGGCAGGTGATGGAACCAGTTATAGGCGACATATGAGGAGGCTATGGATCACAGTTGATCTGTACGGCCAGCGAAGAAGTCAAAAGATCTGCGATGCCTTTTTTTGATTGTCAACTTTAAGGAACCCGTTCACTTATTACGTTATGGACTATAATCATACCTTTTACTCCTGTCGATCATATTTATTAATGCTGTAATCACATTAGGATAATTCATTGTGTGAATTATAAAATTTTTGTCATAAAGTTCATCAATTGTTAGTGGTGATGGCTTCCTCATATCTGATGTCATAAATTCAAATAGCTTACTTTGATAGCATGTCCGAAAAATTAAACAAAACAAGATAAATGTAGTAAGAAGGAATCGTGGAAATGACTTTTGTGGAATTTTCATCTGTCCAATTCCAAAGAATATGTAGAAGATATTAAGGACTGGAGTTTTAATTCCTTTTCCAAAAATTAATTTTTGAAATTTTATGGACATAAAGCTTGTTATGAAAATGACAATAAATGCAATCATGAATGTAATAATCAGCATGATCCAAGTGAATTCATCAAATGGAAGGAATATCTTCTCAGTTATTGTTAAAGGATCGTCTGGAGTTATCAAAAATATAAAATTGGTCTGTTGGAAAGTCGATGTCACATGATGATCATATCCATTTGCTTTGACTTTATGACTTACTACAAAACTTATTTTGGATCTTCTTTTTTCTTTCTTTTTCGTTTCATGCATTCAATTCCATAATATGCAGTTGGTGTGTACTTGTAGAAGAAAAGTCTTGAAAAATTGCCTTTTTGAGCCATAGCTGTGAATAAATCAATCATGAATCCTTTAGCTTGACCGGAGATTTTATCGTCGTATCTAAAAACAGCTATTTTCTCTGATAAATCAGAAACCAGCAAGCAGTTATGAAAATTTCTAAATTTTTGATACTTTTGAAATTTTTTAATCCATGTCAATGATGTGGAATTGAATTTTGACACTGATGCCAATTTTGGGGTATTACAAAATCCATCACCAAACCATTCAAAAGTTATTAATTCTAAAGTTTCATTTAGTTCCAACAAAATGTATTCAAACAATGACACATGACCTGGATTATCATGAAGGAAATGCTCAATATTTCCAAATGATCCCACATCCATATCGTCCATCCAAATCAAAAATTTAAATGTTTTTGGAAATTTATTTGTAAGTCGGACAATGAAATTGAAGTCATTAAGGTCAGTGATGTTATTAACGAATATTACAGCAGATTTACTCAAGTCATAACATTCTGTGATGAATTTACTGCTGAATATTTTGAGATCGTATGGAAAAATATCGAAATTTTTTAATCCAAGCTGATCAATTGTGGATTTATTGGCATTTCCGTAGATTATCACATCAAATTCGATAAAATTTTCAATAAAAAGCTGTCTTATTGCATCCGAAAAGGCAATTAATCGTGCATTTATGTCTATTGATATGTCTACAAAATTATCATCGATTGCCATCGCAGAAACTGTCAAAAAATTAAGACGCAATAAAATTTTCATTATAATATCGATTTTATTCATCCTTTAAGGCACCTCAATGTATGTCCTATATTTCTCGCAACTTAAAATAGACTAAATGTTTAATTGGAAATGAAATTTTATAAATGTCAAGTTTGAAAAGTGTGTTTACAAAAATATATAACAAGATTAAGTATCTGACCAAGTAATTAAATACAATTATTGCTTCCTACACTTGAAAATCTTGTAGCTTTCATGGTCATGCTTCCGGAAAATAAAATGTATGTCTGCGTTTCAAGGTAAAAGTTAATTGTCTTTAATTTATTTTTGTGACCCAAATATCACAATGCATTTGCTGGGGCACCAATTTGTCACCGTTTTAACGGTAAGACTCAAAATTGTTTTGATGGCGCCGTGGCGGCTAATTTGGACGCGGTTTGCCGCATTGAGTCCCTCCGGTCACGTACCAGAATTTAAAGCATTCCACCTTTAAAGTTGATAAATATGACACTGTCCGGTAATGACTCGGATTTTGTATGAAACAGTCGACTTAAGTATGTATGGCTCTATTGCATTTCTAAAATATCAATAATCATATAAAATTCAATCTACTTAATGTTGAATGCCTCTAAAAGCGGTCTTCTTGCCTGTTAGGGAATATATAAACTAAAGAGTAAAATTCTACTTGAAGATGCTTAAGCAGCTTTTGGTCCAAATTTACATTTTCGTTTTTCATATGAAGAAAAATTGTTTTTAATTTGACTATTTCAAGCAAACGGCTCGTCAACTACTAAATTGAACAGCTCATTCTAGAATAATATTGACTGTTGAGATTATCAGCTACAACTGTTCTGAACAGTATGTTCATCAATTCTGTAGAATTAATCATTTATTTGTTTTTATAGGCGGACGTGACAATCGTCTTGAACCATTTTCTCTAATTTTAAACTTCAGGTTTGAATATGAATGAATTTTAATGAGTTGTTGAATATCTGCGCAATAGCTGAAGTCCTCATTCCGTCTTATCGGTTTGATGGTTTGAGCTTCAATGACTAGTAATAAAAGGAAAATAGTCACGTTGAATATTCGAGATATATATCTGTTTCTAAGAATGATTCTTGTACTTTATCACTTACTCGACGTAAATCACACTCTTGTCCAGTTGAGGGGAACTCCAGAAAGTTTCTTCTCTTTCGGGACAAACTCTATCAGCACACATTGAAATTTTGTCACTACGGCGACAGTTTACCTTTAATCAAGTGGCAGTTACTTGCCAAAAACCACCAAATTTGCCAACTGACTGCCCTTAGTCCTCGTCATCGAGATGACAACATTTCAATGTGTGAAAATCTCTCGAAAAATGTTTACGTTCCATACAAAAATAGTTCAAAATCTTACCCTCATAAAGTTTCTGATGTCACTGCTGAGGGCTCTTTTTAATGAGATAAGGCATGACATTGTGTATACATCATAGAATAATTTTTATTGAAATAAAGAAGCCACTGATGGTTTGCGAAATAAAGAAGTTATGGAAAAATATGCCAAATTTTCCACAAAAAAGCTCAAAATTCTATAAGTTATAACTTCTATTAAGAATCCTGCCATTGATATACAGCACATCATCATCCATATATGAAAACCAAATGCTAAGTCATCAAGTGACAGAACTTGTGGCTCATTATCGTCACTTTTTAATTCAGTATGGAATAACAGCCACGAATGAAAATCATAAATATATTGAATGATTCCCATTGATATGAACTTCTGCATTACATCCTCTGTGAGATCATAGAGGAAGTGATTGGGTAGAACTCCAATTCCCGCCTGAATTGTAAATAGCGGTTGTTTAAGGATTTTTGGTTCGCATTTACATTTTTCTCTAAACACAACTAAGTCATCGTCAGGTATGAAAAATGCAAGTTTTGCTGAATGATTTTTCCATTGCAAGT
Source organism: Chironomus tepperi (assembly GCF_022539635.2). Classification (NCBI taxonomy): domain Eukaryota; kingdom Metazoa; phylum Arthropoda; class Insecta; order Diptera; family Chironomidae; genus Chironomus; species Chironomus tepperi. Next base: position 213,618 of record NW_027226415.1, read on the forward strand.
AGTAAGATTTAAAGAATAATGAATAAGATTGAAACGCTATTATTTGTGGTCTAAAAAAGAGAGAAAAAAAGGTTCAATTTAGTTTATGCTGGCCCGAAGGCATAAAATTAATCATGGCATTCAAATGGCAGTCAAACAACGGCAATATGGCAACCAAGTTGTAATTTATGTGACAGTTAACATGAGGGGAACTTGTGACAATAGATTAGGACTATCCTAAGAAGCCATTCACTTATTACGGTACTCCTTAGTAAAAACCCAAATTCCAAGGTCCGTTTCCACTTTTACAGTGCAATGTCGTGAGAATCTTGCAAATCCTTGCCATATCATCGCACTTTTCACAATGATTGAGAAATAAATTTCTGGTGGGAATCAAACCTTCGTCCTCTAAAGAGGGTGATACACATATCTGGTCTGCTGCCTAACCATTCAGCCTCAAAGACCTTACTCTCGCATTGACAGAATCACCAATATATGACATGACACGCAAGATACGATTCTATTTGACCACATGCAGGTCTGACTATAGCAAGTTGTGCCACTAACATACAAAGAGCAAACTGCTATTAATGAGCATACTCAAAGTATGCTTTTTGCATACAAATGAGCACACTCAAAAAAGTGACTATACTCAAAGTATGCTCTATGTCTGTTAGGATTGACTTTAGCTTTGACACGTTTTTTTTAATAAGCCTTGTCTTTGGATTGCCTATACAAGATCTTAGTAGCACTGATGTAAATCTATGGATCAGTGGGGAGCACATCTGAGACTTTTCATGGCATAACAATGTGCTACAACACACAGGTTGCCCATCACTGCCATAAACTAAAAAAAATACAAACATACTCCAAACTAACCTTCTTTTTTCATCAATCATCGAAATCAAGGCATCAATCAAACTTGGAATATTAAAAGCATAAATTGTAAAATTATTTTCATATAAATCATCAATTGTTAATGGCGATGATCGTCTCATATCCGTTGTCATAAATTCAAATAATTTACTTTGATAGCATGTTCTAAAGATCAGACAGAATAAAATGAAGAGCATAAGAAGAAATCTTGGAAATGATTTGTCTGGAATTTTCATTTGTCCAATTCCAAAAAATATCAAGAAAACATTAAGTCCTGGTGTTTTGATTCCATTACCAAAAACTAATTTTCGGATGTATTTTGGCATAAAATATGCAATAAAAATTGTCAAAAATGTAATTCCAAATGTGATAATTAGCATAATCCAGGTTGAATTATCAAATGGAAGTAAAAGTTTCTCAGTTATTGTAATTGGCTCACTTGGTGTAAGTAAAAAGATATAGCTAGTCTGACGAAATGTTGATGTTACATGATATTTAGCTACATTAGCCTTAATTTTATAAAATACATGATACTTAGTCTGTGCCTTTCTAAACTGCATTTTCATATTCATACAATAAGGCTCAGCTTGAGCATGTGTTGCTGGAATTGGCGAATAATATGCAGCAAAATTTCCTTTTTGACCCATTGCATCAAATAAATCAACCATAAGTCCTTTAAATTTATTTGCCTTATAGTCAACATAAGCATTAACCTTATATGTCTCGGCCAAATTAGAGATTAAGGTACATTTTGAAAATTTTCTAAATTTTTGATATTTTGTTAAATTTTTACTCCATTTTTGTGACTTCTCATTAAATGTATCAAATGAGAATAGCTTTGGCATGCCACAAACTCCTTCCTCAAACCAATCAAAAGTGAAAATTTCAATATTTTCATAGAAATCAGCTAGAATATATTCATATTGAGTAATATCGCCATAATCATCACTTAAACGTTCAGCTTTAATTTGACCCATTGATGTATCATCCAGCCATATTAAGAATTTTTTAGTCAATCGAGCATTAATTGAATTCATTTAATGACATTTTTGAATTAATGCTGAAAACATGTCAATCTAGATTTGATACTTAAAATATATTTCAATTCGTATGACAATCTGCCAGACTTTAATGCTTCAATTTCATCAATTACTGATTTATCTGCATTCTTATAAATAATTATGTCAAATTCCTTAATATTGTCTTGATAAAGTTTCTGAATAGCTTCTGATAATGCCTTTAATTTGATACTTTTTTCAACATCTATTTGAAGTTCTAAGTCGTAGCTTTGTGTTCTAAAAAAAGAAAGAAATATCCACCAATGCGCAATTGTTGAGAATCTCATTTATTGAAAAACAATCAGTCTTGCTGGTTCAAAAGCTCGTGCTGTACTGACAAAAATAAATGAAATATAGAGTCACGCTTACTTTTTTGATATTATCTATTCATGAAAAGTTGTAGATTAATCTGTAAGGCAATTAAAGGTTGACTTTTTTCTGAATGAAACATTTAACAAAGTTGTTCGGATGTATTGAAATATATTTAAATAAAGTTGTGGGTATAATCGAGTTCAACAGCCCCTTTTTTGATTTTTGTCAATCAGCTGTAACTTGGCTGTAACAACAATATTTAATATTCAATACTACTCGATGATTAAAGCTTAAAAATGACAGTCTACTTTGTTATTATTGTTCGTTGTCGGTTATTTGCTATGTTCTGGATATAAATTTGTTAAAATCACAACAAAAACCTAGAAATGAATGAATTCATTAGGATATTGAAGACTTCGTCCAAATCTTGAGGACTGCAGATGAAATATGCAGCCTTTGATCCAACTCACCCGAAAACTCAAATCTTACAGATCCAAAATGCATAAAATGAAGGCCTCTGGTTCTTGGCCGAACCCTAAATGCTCAGTAATATTGTCAATTTAACAGAAATAGGATAATTCCGAATAACGGATCCCTAGCACGACTTGAAACCCACGCTCTACAATCTTTGGTTGGGAGCTCTTACTACTGAGCTAGGGAGAATATTCGACTATATGGCAAAATGTCAAATTATACATTTTTGTATCCCCTTACTTCTGCACTTAGAATGATATACCGTTGATAGGCATTACAGGAATCTCATTCCAAAAAATAGTATCAGATAGTTCAACTACAATTGAACAGTTCAACATTATTAAATGCTTTTCAAATGGCTTTATTCCACCAAAAAATGATTTTAGCTCAAATACCCGATATAATCTTCGCTGTACAATTTAGTTTCGAATATAGCAGGTTGGAAACCTCCTCTATTTAGCCTATTTGTGGGACTGATACACTACAGCCGAGGAGTTTGAATAGGATTTTAGTCGAACCTTTAAAGTGCTTATCCCAGCACAGATTTGGTCTCCAACTGTGTTCTTAGCGAAAACAGGAGAAACCATGCGAAGGTGAAATACTTGGTATTTGATCAGCTACCGAGTCAGATTGACGTTCAACTCTCTAACTCCGCAATCAGACCGACAGCCACCTCAACTCCCCAACCCTCTAATGTAAATCATTGAAATCTTTTAAATTCAAGCATTTTAAATCACAACTATGTAAATTCCAGTCAAAAATTAAAAAAAGGACAAAACAATAAAAAATGATATTTTTTTGCGTCATAAAAAATAATTTTTTTTTACAACAAACAGGAGGAACATTTTAAACACATTTCTTTTATTTCTTTGAGACCTAAGCACATTTTTATTTTCATTTTTCGTGAGCCTTTTTTTTTTGTGTATCACACACAGAATATTTATTGCACCGCCACATATGGCATTTTTATGAAAATAAAGTATGAAAAAAATTTTTGGCTTTAGCTTCCGGGCATCGTTAAATTTTGTTTTTTTTTGTGAATGTCTCTCTATATGCAAAGCATGCCACCATCATATTGTAATATTGTTGTAGAGTTTAAGGACGAATAGAATAAAAAAAAAAAATTAATGGACAAAGAATGAAGAATTTTTTTTTTCGGTCTTTTTTATTTTGCAAGAGAAATTTATTTTTTAATAGTTTGTGGTCTAGCCTTAGGTACAGGTGGAATGCAGAAGAGATTCTTATTTTATTATTTGGTAGTCAGTGAAGCTCGTTGAGTTTATATTTAGATTATTAAAGGATTTTATGAGACTAAATTGGCAATTATGTGGAAAACATCAACTTTTGGAAGGAAAATGTCGATAGAGACATTATTGTACTTGGTATTGATAACTGTCAGACAGAAACCTGCAGAAATCAGTAATATAATCACTATTAGGTGCCACCTGAGGTAGGCCATTGATCACAATTGAACTTTTCGGAAGAGATTGGAAATGTTTTTCAGAAACCCTAATTGGAGCAGCCGGATTCTGATTCCGAACAAATGTTAAGTGTGTACCTTCACGTGGTATCTCTTGTTACCACCAAACACACTGCTGGCGAATGAAGCTGTGCCGGGATATGTACTCGAAAAAGGAGGTTAAAATAGGGTTCGGAAAAATACTAACTGAATATATGCAGTTACTAACATGTAGATAATATTCAGAATATATTCAGTTATCTACAGTTTACTAACTGTAGATAAATTTTTTGAATACAAAAATTCCGTTAATTTCAAATTGAATATTTCTGGGCATTTCTGAATTTGGCACTATTGAGATTCTTTTTTATTATTTTGAGTCTTAATATTGAAGTAACTAATTAAAATACGTTAGGAGCTGGCAAAAAATTCAGAAATTAATTGAAATTCTGTAAAAAATATGTTCAGTCCTGGGCTTGAACCCGCATCTTCAAAACGAAAATGTTTCGAAATTTGTCAAAAATTCCAATATTTGTATGGAGTTTTCGACTTGTTAAAAAATCGGGATATTTTGGGGCTTTGTCGGGACACAGCAGCAAGGGTGAAACGTACAGCAGTGTCCCGGCAAAAATACAGCAGATGGCTGCCCTAAGTCATAAAAGAAGATCCTAGAGAAGAAAATTTACGCATTTCAATTTAAACGGTCATTTTAAATTCAAAAAATATATTCAGTTAGTTATCTACAGTTAGTAAACTGTAGATAACTGAATATAAGTGTAGATAACTGTAGATAACTGAATATGGCCGAACCCTAGTTTAAAATCCTACTCAAACCCTTTGCTTGTAGGGTGACAGCTCCATAAACAAGCTAGGGATAGGAAGCTTACAACTTGCCATCTCCAAACGCAACCTGTACAAAAATGACTACAATAGGACTACGGGATGCGGGTCATGGAATTTCCAAAAACTTTCGGGGGCCACTGGTGTGACGTGGCACAAACATTTGGACAACACTGGTCCAAGAAGAATCCTTGATTTAAATTTCTATGTATTATCCAAACTATAGTTTAAAATCAAAAAGTTGCATGCATTTCTAGTTCCTGAAAGTTAAAGTACTTCTGCAGTCAAAAAGACTCAAAAATTCAAAACACATCTAACTTTAATGCCATAGTTAAAGGCTCAATCATCCATTCAACGTACATTCAAACATAAAATTCCTCTTATGTTGCAAGCAATCAAACTAAATCAAGTCTCATGAGGAATGAAATTGAGATTTAATTCGAATGACTGAATATGTTGCAACAACAACAAAAAAACTTACGCAAAAATGTTCACAAAAAGCACAAATACCGCTACTCGTATACCCAAAAAAAGGAACGTAAATTTATAGCACGATAACATGTTGTTCTGATGTTCTGCAATTTTTTTTTCTGGCATTTTTAATATGTTTTTACTTTTTTCACTATCCTCTGTCATGTTCAGCTTTGTTTTTGTGCATTTGTGAACAATTTCACACGATAAAGTGCCTGGTTGTGCTTTTAACTGCGTAAATTGTCCAATAACAACCTCTGTGTAGCAGATTAAATGGAAAAGTTGGTTGTGGTTGGGATTTAAGGCGCATTTTATGGGTTGGAAAGCATTAAGGTTCTGATTCGCAGGTGGTCGTCGTCTGCAGATGAGCCCAGAGGAACTTCATCGATATACGCAAGTTTTAAAGCAATCATCGGCAATCTGTGGAAGGAGCCACCTCTGGAAGTCGTATTCCGACCATCGTCAGACACTAACTTCCGATTTATCACTACTTGAACCTTACAGTTAGGCCAAACTGAACATTTAAATCTCACTTCCATTCAATAATATTTCAATATCCCTAAAAAAATACTACAATGTCCTCTTTCATGTGTAATTTATTCAGCCCATTGTGGACATGTTACAAATACAAATACTGACCATCCTTACATGTTTGGACTGAATTACGAAAAATCCTCTCGGTCAGCTCCACTCTGTGTTTTTGAGATATTTTACATAAAAGCACTTATTTTTTTTTTGGATTTTAAAACATATTTACATGTTAACAAAATAATTGCAGGAGTTCCCATAAATTATTTGGAATGGAATTTTTGTAATGGAGCATTTCTTGATGTCTAGGATGGAAGGATTTGGTGGGTTTAGTGAATGAACATTATATGGAAATGAAAAAGTTTGGAGAAAAAGTGGAAATTCTGTTTTTGTGGATATATTAAGAATTAAATTAGGTCTCTTTGATGTTTCATATTCAAAATTAAGTTGAGTGTCTTGAACAACACACCGTGCTTATTAATACATAGCTTCATCGCAGTATTAACGGTAAGAGGCGAAGTTGTCCTTTCGATATCGAAACGTATGATTTTGGTCCATTTTAACTGCAATAAATGCAGTTCTAACAGACAAAGAACACAAGGAACCATCAAAGAACTCATGAAGAGAAGCTGTTGATTGAGATAGCAGGGCATTTGGTATTGATAATTGGCAGACTGGGCTGTAGCTCAACCTAGCTCAACTCCACCATGTACCAAATTCATCTTCTCGCGGTAAAGACTGTCAATCCAAGCCACACAGAGCTCGAAGTTGAGTCGAGTCGAGTCGAGTCGATTCGAGTCTACTTCAAGCTCTGAAGCCAGACGGGAGGACAGAGTCGAACAAGCCTCTGGTTAATACAGAGGCTAGGCCAACTGCCATCCTTAACTACAAGCCAAGAACCAGATAATGAGCATACTTATCGAAATGATCATGCTCATGAGTATAGTGAGCTGATTTAATTCAATTTTTGATAGTAAAACTTGAGCCATAATGCATGGTTAAGCCTAGACATGGCTAGCAATATGCACCAATAATACAAACTATGTAGCATTATTTTGCTTGAAGGCGGATCTATCGCTATCTTCTGTCTGCCAATTTCCAATACGAAATTCAATACAGCCACTATCAACAGTCTAGCTCCATTGACATTAAATTCTTTAAGATACAGACACCAAAAATCAAGCACAATGACCAATTCACAGCAAACAAAAGTCAAAAGTGAAAGCATTCATTTTCTTTCCATCCCACAAAACTACAAAAAGGCAATTAAGAATTCTCGAAAAGTAATTTTTATTATCAATACGATATCTTCCATTACTTACAGTTCTCAAAGTACATTCAATGCTTTGATCACGCAATCTATTTGATATAGAATGTTATATATTTATAGAAACCAGTAAAGTGCAAATAGCTACATGAGAGTCCTTAAACTGCACCATTGTTCACGCTATCTAATGAATATCTCATTCACGTTACGGTACACAGAAAATTGTGTAGATATAGACGGCAAAAAAAAAAATTATTTGTAGCCTCCCTCATCTGCCATTAATTTCAAATGCTTAGCTCTTTGTAATTAGAACATCAACAGCCGAGTGTGTGTAATATCAATTAAGTAAAGTATTTTACCTATTATTGCTGTTGCTGCTGGTACTCTTACTACGTTTGTATTGTTGTCATATGGAAAACATAAAAAGGCATTTAATAATGATACTATGTATGAAATGAATGTGTTTGTGATCCTTAGGTGGAATTTTGGGGGATTTTATGTGGTGAAGTATAATATAATGTCATGATTTAAGGGACTAGCCTTATGAGTTGGGGAATTGCGATTAACACACAATATTATAGCATATTCTATAGACCTTCATTGTATATTAGAATCCAAACCATGTGCAAGCTCTTCACCTTGCAAAGACACGAGTATCTCATAAGATCTGATCTAACCAGTGATATAATATAGTTTGTTCAAAATATGGAGATTCTGACTACCATTTCCCTGTGTCTCATAACTAATGAATTTAAGATACTTATTCAGAGGCTATTACAGCTCAAATGCTTTGTGTTGCCATTTGAAGGTGATAAATTCCCAAGCACATAACAATTGCAGGCATGATTGAAATGTATTTGACTATAATTTGTGAATTGTGAATAACACAAATCTAGTTGATAGGTAGAACATATACTTTCTCACTATCGGGATCATTATCGGGATTTCCCGATCCCGAAAAATCCCAGGAAATCCGTAAAATTTCAATCCCGATCTGGATTCCGAAAATTTATCGGACCAGGATTTCGAGAAAAGTAGAACATAGTAGAACAGCAAAATTTCCAAAAACCGACTAGTCTTTCTATGGGATTTGACTCAGGTCAGTCAGATCGGTTATATGATACTCCACAACTCCATTGCTTCTTATTCGCTGTTTTTGTCAAGATCAAGGTCAATATCATCAGTTTCATCCATAAATTAATTACGTATTGCAAAACCATTTCTAAACCCTATTCAACCCCCGGTAACATTTTGCAGAAAATTGCTAAACCCATTCCCCCCATAGCGGTACGTAATTTACAAACGCTTATCCCTGGGGTGTATGGATAGAAAAAATTAAGGGGAGAGAGAAGAAGCTGGATTCATCAAAACAAAAATCCTGACAAAATCATCACAAAAGCTTCAACAAGCATCAACAAAATGTGTCTATCTCTAATGTAACATGTTAAAACAAAAAAGGTACGAGAAAAAGGTCTAAAAGGTGTTTCGAGAATAAAAGCACACACACAGATATTTAAAGGTAAAAATAATAAGTTAACAGAGTATTTTCATGCTATAGCAACCCCGTTCCATACAGTAGTAAAATGTAAAACCCCAATGGATCAACCTAAGTTCATGTACATAACGAGAAATGGAACTAATCAAATTAAAAATCGAATGTGACAATGCGAATGGACATGAACGTAAAATAATTTGGTTTACTGTCAAGTTATACTGATTGGAGGGATAGTTTCCTTTACGATGACTTTTGTTGGATTTTAATGTGAAATTTGAATCAGCTTGAATACTTAATAATAGACATAACAGCTGAATAACCTCAAAAGACTCAAAACTACCTCAACAAATTCATTACAAGGGATTAAAACAGACCTAAATGTGTCGATACTTTGAATTGACTTCCCATGTTGCCTTTAATTGCCTGTCATTTTTCTCTCGTTTCTAACATACATTCACTTCTACATCCTGCCTGTATATATATACTTTAGGGTCATCACATAGCACAAAAAGTTCAGACAATCTAATGAATTTGATATATCCATGTGATACAAATTCGATGAATATACATTGAGATGGAAGAGCATGCATAGATGTAGCAAATCAGCATCAGTATGACATGCCTATGTTAATTCCATAGAGAGTGTGAGATGCAAAAAAAAAATAATGCTTTGAAGCAGATTAGCAGACACCATATTTTGTCGTGTTTTACAAGATGTGCATATTAATGAAGTCATTCCTGAATCACATAACTCTTAATTTCCATACTATTGCCAGTGGCTTTAGCCCTTTTTTACATTATTTACAATTTTTTATGTCGCAGACAAACAAATCAAGTGGAAATGCGACAGAAAAAAAATATTTTCGGCACTTCCGTTTTGTTTTTAATTTTCTAGGTGATGTTGATTTTGGAATTGTTGGAGCTCACACGTTAGAGGAATTAATCATGATGTTTATGCAATAGGATTCCACTTAGGGGAAAATCACTCTTTTGTCATTTCAACATGTGTGGCAGATTTTTTTTGAGACACAACAGAAGTAAAGAGCATGTAAAATTCCTGTGCTTCCTTCTGATTCTAGTTTCGCAAAGTATTGATTTGTGATGAATTTTTTAAGATTGAGATCGGTACTGACAACAAGATAGAGATCAAGAGCGAGACTACAAAGGAATACTTTGAATTCTAGTCTCATTAATCTTCTTTCTGATATGCTGTAAAAAATTTTCAATTAAAAATTTGTGGAATTCAAGTAAAAGTCAGAGCTCGAAGTCGATTTGATCCAAGAACGCTTCAAGCTCTGGCTATAACTCAAAGCAGAGTTGAGCAGAGCCAGCTTGAGCCTTTTCCAGGTTGCCACTTTTCAGGTTGCATGTGGCAAATATACTTGATATTTACATTAGATAGATCCAGATATAGGCGACATTCAGGTCTTGGATCACAATTGTATGACCGTACTTACTACCTTCCTTGGCTGAGGCGCACGAGGGTTCTTTGTTGCGCGTAGCTCTATCCTTCGAAACCTTCTGCCAGTTCGGGATATTAATTACTCTAGCGTCCTTTTTAACACATCCAATCCAGGAATTCTTCGGATCATCCTCGTGAATTGTATGACCTTAATGGCTAAAAATTAAAGCTAAGTCAATGAACTTGCATCGAAATAAAATCTCTTTCCAAAACATATGGATGACAAACACTTGTTTTTACTTTGAGTTTGACGTATTTCCACATGAGCCTACCAACATCTTGAAATTTTGTTTTTATTTGTTCAGATGAATTTGTATTTTATCATATTTACTTTTTTAATGAAGTAAATCGATGACTTAACAGAACTGGTATTTATTAAATGCATTCCTTCGATGAATATTCTGTGTACATATTAATTTAAGTCATAATAATGTTTTGGGGCATTTTGATTCGTGGATTTTGTTCATAAAATCTTCAACCGGAATTAGGTATGACTCTGAAGAGATGCCGGATGTGGTTCAAATTTCGATTTGTGCCAAATTAGGATATTCTAATAGACAACTTTAAATCGCACCCGAGCAAGATAAATAAAGAACACTCCGCCAAGGAGCCATATGGACGCCATTTAACCTTCTAATCGAGGTGTCTTCCATTTGGTATTAGTAAAAGAGGTTTGGTGGAGTCTTAAGAAGACGAGCGAAGCCTCAATTATGTCGCTCGGGCTTGGCTCGGACAACATTCCTAAATTGCACTTAAGTCTGTATAGTCAAGTCTTTATTATTTAAGATTTAGAGGAATAACAAATAAAAGAAACAGAGATTTTGATGACATGGCTGCTAAGCGATGGCCAAGGATATAGATTAGGAGCAAATACAAAAATCCTTCACTGAATTTAGTTTTCTTTTTTAAACTCATTTAGCTCATTATTTATTTATCAATATAATATTTCAAAATTTTTATATCAAAAAACTGACAAATTTCAAAGAAATTGTTTAAGCTGGAACAATTGGTTCTGGTGCTGCAGTTCCTGGATCAACTGGCGGTAATGGTGCATCAGTTGCTGGTGGTAGCGGTGTGTCAGTTACTGGTGGTAGAGGTGGTGCAGTATCTGGTGCAGCAGTTGTCCAACGACCTTTTCGTCCATGTGAATTGTGTGCACTACGTCCTCCACTACGTCCTCCTCTACCATGGCCAAAACCAAAACCATGACCATGACCATGAGCGAAGATGCCTTTTTAAAATTTTGGGATATTGAAAAATTTCAGAGATAATAATAAACATACGTACCGCTGATGAAAACAACCAATAATAATATGCTTAATAACTTCATTTTTACTTCAGAATTTGGAACAAAACTTGAGACTAAAATAAAATTGTCTTCAAATTTATACAAAAACAGTTTTTAGAGGAACGAAACTTTTAACGAAATTTACCTTTGAGTTTCGGAGTGGGAATTTATTAACTTTATCTGTATTGAGTATAAAACACATTTAGTGTCTAAAGTGAATGTTTCAAGAAACAAATTTGGAATTTCCAATGTTTTAATAATCGAAAGCTCTAGAAATACGTAGAAATTTAAAAAGTACCATACTTGCTTACTTCCTGAAACCATGTTCCGATTTGGAGCCTAGATTGCTGAAAAATGCTCTCCATCTGACCGTATTGCTAGTTGAATCACAAATCTTGTACAAATTTTAAGTTTTGACATCTAACTGGCATTCCTTCATTACCGTTCTACGCCATGTTGCTTTCGGAGCACCAAGACACTTTTTCCTTTGTGAACTCTAACCAAGGGCAGTATAGCAAGTTTGCGTCTCTCCCCAAGCTACAACAGATTTCGCTTTCAAATTGTGTGACCTAATAAATTACAGTAGGGACTGTTCAATTATTAAGGAACGTAGAAAACTACTTTTTGACCCCCAACCCCTTTACTCCATCATAATCAATTTTCCACTGCGTAACAAAATTTCAGATTAGATCCGGCGCCATACTTTCTATATCAGTGTTGTTCAAACTGTGTACCCCGGAACTTTAGTGAAATGATATGAACCGTATAGCATCAAGATGGAGGATTTGGGGAAGTTACCGATTTGACTCGTTGGTGGATCAATTGTGAAGAGTTCGGCAAGCGTGTCTGAACTGAGATAAAGACTTTAAAGAATAAAAACTCAAACTCTTCACTTGTAAGATGGCAGCCGCACAATCAGGATATGAATGGTAGGCTTACAACCTGTTGTTTTAATTGTACAAAGAAGTTTACAAGATGTAAAGATAATTAGATTAACAAAGACGACCCAATGGAATCGGCAACGGGTTCCAAAGCAAGTAAGAAACATCAAGGCACAGCAAAGCTTGGACAACACTGCCCTATTTCTCTAATTCTGTAATTATTAATCAGTACAATTAAAAATAATTAAAAAAATAAATCAGAAATGAGTAAAATTTTGACTTTTAAAATTCCTTAATTTACTGTACAGTGCAACTTGATGCCATTTTCCTCATTCCCTTCGTAGTCATTTTTCAAGCAGATTTTATTCATCTTTTCGTTCTTTCTCATTTTTTTGCGATGCAGACAGCCGTTTTCGATCATGATATTAATGGAAGCTTAAATTAAAATAAATAATTCCTGTTTGAATGCATGCCAAGTCATATGATGAATGTGATTCTCATCTTTCCACTTACTTCCTCCTCTTCATTTATTTATTTTCTCACTCATATTTTTATTTTTTTGTGCATGAACATTATTCCTTTGAAATTTATTTTCTGCTCAACGATTGTCGCTGCATAAATTTTTTTGAGATAAAATTTATGGAAAAAAAATTGAATTTTGTTGTTGCCGTTAATGTAATTAACCATGACCTAAAGAGCACATACATCTACAGACATATTTCATTCTAGCTTGTTCATTCACTTCTTCACTCTGAAATGTGAAGCTAAATGAAAATTGACTTGAGCATGAGAGACAGAAATTATTTTCCAAATTTAATTCAAGTGAAGCGATGGAAGGTTTTAAGTATTAATGAGCAATTACGATGGGTTAAGGATGATGGAGGGAAATTAGTGATGTAGATATAATGGCGCATTTTTGGAAGCATGGGAAAATGTCATTTTGGGGAATTTTAGAATCTGAAGTTTGACTCTGAGACTGACCAAATTTCAAGTGTATTCCTGCACTTGGTTTTCCATGTTACCACTAAATTCACTACTGGTGACCGAGCTAGGTGTAGGGATAAGTACAATAAATATTTAAATAACGTCTATAGACATCTCGATCTTTCGATAACTTCTGCCAATTTTGGATATTGAGAACTCTGGCGTCCTTATCAACAAATCCTATCCAGGATTTTCGGCCTTCTTCTCGATACGTAAAGACAATAAAGCATGGTAAGTAAAAAGTCTATTTAATGCATCTTGTCCGAAGAGTCTCAGCCTCACAACATTACTTACTTACTTACTTACTTCGCTGGTCGTACAGATCTGTTGTGATCCATGACCTCCCACAGGAGTCGCCTGAAGCTGGCTTTATCGCTGGCTTCCACTTGCCACTTTCCGATACCAAGTGCAATACTACATATCTTTATCAAGCGAGTTTCCTTCCAAGAGTTGGATTTTGGACGTAAACGGGTTTTCTTACCGTCCAGAAAGTTAGGATCACAATCAGACTAGCTTATTTTGTAAGTTGAAATTGTTAGTTTATAATCTCTAAATGGCTTCTTAAAGGCATAAAGTAGCAATACGATTTGAATCTCTTAGGAAACGTTACGTAGAGCTTATGAGGATTGAATTGGAAAGTCTACAATTTTGTTTGAGTCCAAAATTTGATTTTTGACTTTCTTAAAAAGCATTACGGAATGGGAAACACGAAGGTGGGTCACTATTTTCGATTTCAGAAATCGCAGGAATTTCCTGCATTTTAGATGAGCAGACTTCCAGTTTTTAGCTTTACCATATAACTCGTCCAAGACTGAATATCTGCGTTTTTGAAAGCAGGTTTCTACTTTTTGAGCGTTACCAAGGCATTGATACACGTTTAACCATGAAGCATTCTTAATCTCCATACAAAAATCCGGGAAAGCGGATGAAGAGTGTCAATGCCTTGAGCGTTGCAAAATCGAACGCTTAGTCCTAAGTTGAAAATCACAATCTTCTGCTGAGCCGGTCGGTGTTGCAATATTTGGATCAAGCAGTTAAGTGGGTAAACCACCAAATGACACTTTCCGTCCTGCCTTCATCTTAAATTCCTTCAAAATTCGTCCTTCAAATTGCTGCAAACGATTAATCTATTGCTAACTTCAACTGATTTTATAGATCGAAATTCACTTTCGAGACATCAAGACAAACTGACAACCAGCTATATCCTGCCCACATCAATTACATTTTAATACCCCCTTTAAACATTTATATGATGATGAAATTTATTTTAAGGTACTTAACGAAAAAATTTATGAACATTGCCTCGAGGATTGTAAATCATGTTCTAAAATTGGAACTAATTTATTTGAATAATTATTTTTATACAGAAAAATGTTCTCATTAAGCTTCAAAAAATAATCGATAAAGGAAAATTTCTGCGGTAGACATTGCGAGAATCATTAAAATAAATAACGACGATTATCTTAGTATGAAGGCTGTTGGAATGAGGGAGATGAATTCTTTTGTGTCGTTAAATGAGGGGAATGAGGATGAAGGCAGAAAGCAGCAAGAAGAAAAAAAAAATTAGCATTTATAAGTGTTTCAAAGTCCTATGTAATCACAGTGTTAATCAATTCACTGAACCCTCTACTCTAAACACAGTCAGCATAAAATGAAAATTGAATACAAAAGTAGGGGTAGGGATGGAATTGATGACACAAAAAAGGGGGAAAGAAAAGATGTCGAAGCAAAGATGATGATAAAAGATGATTTCTTTTTTTTCTCGTCATTGAACATGCAAATGCATTGAGATGTGTGAGTGTGGGATGGATTGGTAATAATGTGTGGTTCGGAAAAAAATGTCCAAAATTTTCTTAAGAATTTCTGAAATTTATTTGATTTTTCATTCTTGTTAGGCAGTTGTTGGTAAGTCACGACCGGGACTGACATAGCATGCGGTTCTTGATATTTGCAAAAAAAATTGGAGGCATACAGGCTGTTCACCACTGTTTTAGATTGGGTTAGTCGAAATTAGATGCGCAGACTTGCGCATCTGTATGCGCATTTAAATCAATAAAAAACACTGACGCAGGAAGTGATTGTTCGAATATTGCATAACCTTTTTTTGCGAAATGAAGGCTTAAGAGATGAGCGCAGACTTGCGCATCGATATGCGCAGACTTGCGCATCTGTATGAGCATTTAAAACAATAAAAAATACTGGCGCAGGTAGAGATTGTTCGAATATTGCGTAACTCTTTTTGCAAGATGAGGGTTTAGAAATAACTTTAAATCGGTCCTCTTAATTCACTTCAATTTTGCTCTCAATTCCAATTTTTCGCCCATTTTTTCCGGTCCATACTCCATTTACATTTGATTCTAATTCCTTTGTCATTCAAAACATTTCTATGTCACTTTGAATATTACTTCCGACTATTATTAACATCAATATCTATATTGAACACATCATCAAATGAACTGTAAATAATTCAGTATAAAAAGGAATCATGACTTAATACATCCACACAACAAAGACCCATATCAAGTTATTACCATATATGTCATCAAATGCCTTCAGTCAGCATAAAAGTTCGTCGGCAATTGTGTTGAGAGTTTTGCATAATAATGTTAAAACAAAAGAATTGTATCAACAATCGAGGAAGTGCATCCGCTTTACATTATTAAATTTAAGTATTGCACATCTTTGTATAATATGTGTTAAATAAAATGCACGACCTTTAAGAGGTTGATCGTGCCATTTTTATGAATCACGTTTAAGTGCACGGAAATAATGAAAATAAGCATTTTTTTTTCAACAGCAATTTTGTTTTTCTCGAGTAAGCTGCTTTGTGTGGTATTCAGACCGTGTAGATTTTAAATTGATTTTTATTTAGTTTGTTCAGTTGCATAGCAGTTGTGGTCTGGGATTAGAGCGTTGAACATCGAAAGGTAGTTGGTTCGAATCTTCAGCATTTGTATTGAATTGAAAGTTCCTTTAGCTATTCAGATCATTGCTGCGCTAGGTCATTTCGCGGCTACTGGTTGTTTAACAAATGAGGGTGCGCCAGACCATGGACTCAGTAGACCTACAGTTTAGGGTTTCCAGAATTCCCATTCCCGTGAAATTTCGGGATTCGGGATCGAGAATGACCTTCGGGAACGGGAAAATTCCCGTTTTTGGAAACCCTACTACAGTTGATATTGGGATCAGAACTACTCTTTTGAAGACGCTTTCATCAGCTTATGGTCTTAAAACTACAAAGGGAGACTGTGACCAGCATTTCCACTGCATATGATTCCAAAAATGACTGGTGAAAATGTTTCTCTTGCCGAGGTTTCGAACTCATGACTGCTTGGATCAATAATTATACCACAATAATTAGGAAACCGACAAGCCTTAAATTTAGACCATAGCAAAACTTCTGATGGACATTCACTGAATTGTTGCCTTTAGAAACTTTGCCAGTTTTAATTCCCAACTTTTATAGCAAAAAATTTGTTTCTGACCAAATCCAAGTGCTGTCATGACCCTGAGCCTCTTACGTATAATGAACTCACACTGTCCACACTTTTATGGCCACAAATATCTTATCATATTCTTGACATAGAACAATTTATAGTCACACATTGTATACGGTCTGAACTCACCCTCAAACACCAAAAATCCTTCAAATAAAATCATATCCTTCATCCCTTCTTTCTTTATAAATTGCTGCACTTCACATACAGCACAGTGAATAAAAGAGAGAAATTGTTTCTTCCGTCGTTCTCCATTACCACCAACAAACTCGTCCTATATCTCTTTTATTTTTGCGTTTAAAGCGGGACACAAAGAGAATAAGAAGTAGAAAATTATATTAAGAAGGAACGATGAAATCTAATAGAATGTAATTATGTACAAGACCAACTTAATGCGGTGTACTTCATTCTATATCCTCGTTCAATTCCCTACAATTAAACTCTCCCGTGCTGCTCTAAAGACAAAAGTAAAGCATAGTAAGGAATTGTTAAATCCACAAAAAATGAGGAATAAACCAACAAACATAAAATCGAGAAATTGTAGATTGTGGCATCGTCGGCGGTGGATTGTGGATTAAAAAATTGAAAATAAGATGCAGCCAAAGTAGACGAGGAAGTAAATGAATTTGTTATGGCATGAAAATAATAAAAGTTGTGATTGAGATTAATTTTAATTAATTATTTATTATGCTTTGCCTTCATGATGTTGTAGGTTGGATACAATGTTGCAAATTAGATGAAAATTAATTTATTGTTTTATTGCTGTAAATGAGTTATAAATAGATGAAAATATCATGTCGTTGACTGTCTGGGATCGAAATCATTCATAAGATTTATTCTTTATGTTAATAAGAATGTGAAATAAAAAATTATGTTAATTACTTTGTACGTTTAGTGAACATTTCTCGGTGAATATCTATTGTCTATTAGACTTGGTGATCTGACAGATATAAATGGTAAGCACATGCAAAGATGTGATCTTGCATGTATAATTGTTGGAATAGAATTCCTGTAATGGCTAATATCATTGGGAGTGTAGTATTAAGGAAGATATAGAAGGTAATTAATCGTATTTTTGAATAACCGTCAATAGCTCAGTGGTAGGTACATGCGACCTAAAATTGTAGGATGTTGATTCAAATTTGATCTATATGAGTTGAACAAACTAAAGAGAAGAATAAGTGATTATGTCTTAACAGACCATCGTATGGATCAATATTTTCCTGAATAGCACAAATCGGTGAATCGATCCCGAATAGAACAACACAACGTGCTTCCTAGGGTACCAATACATCGTCGTATTAAAGACACGACGCATAGTTATTGCGGCCATCTGCTGTATTTTTGCGTATTATTTTCCGCACACTTTTTCAAGTTTCTAACCTAATTCGACTAATTCTTTGAACATTAAGACTCAAAATAGTCAAAAAGAACCCAGTTAGTGCCAAACTTAGAAATGTACCAATTTGTTCCAAAATCGTCCCGATATTTTGAGAATATCCTCTGGACACCCTACGCATAGGTAGGTCCTAACGTCTCCGTGATCGGCTGATATCACCTGCATCTGGTTCCAAACTGGGATGACTCTGACCAGAATCGATTCTGGTCTGATCCAGATTCAGTTCAACGGGATATTCGATCCCGGTCCCGGCACCAGAGCAAAGAATAGCTTGGTGTCAGAATCACCCCGATTTTGATCAACAAACTTGTGCTATTCGAGCTAAATCATAATCAATTTCATTAAGGCCAAAGACTTTCTATAGAACAGTGGTGAGCGACCTGTGTGTCACTCAACTCTACTTGTGAAAGGTTGCTCATCACCGCTATTAGAGGCTTTTGAATAGTGCATCAGAGCATCAATCGCAATTTCAATTTTATTATTATTCCGCTCTAAGCAAACTAGCTATAATAATCTATTCATACTCAATTACAACTTTTATAAAAGGGGACGTTCACTTATTACGTTCGCTTTTGGAGGAGGTCTACGATTTTGTAACATAAACAAAAAAATTTTTTTAAGTATTTTGTCAAGGGGACGAGTGGGGTCCAGAAAATTGCGTAACGTAATTGAATACAAAGCTCATGCACGAATGGCTAGAAATACCTTAGAACCAGTCATTCACTTTGAGATCTAATCAGAATTTAAATGTGATCAAGAAAAATGAGGCAAATTAAGTAAGACATTTCCTTAGAATTAAGAAGCTTTATTGGAAATTACGGATTTTTATGGGAAACAGAACTATTGAAGACTCAATTAGTTACGCCTACTAGGTATGAAACACAAGTTAATGATAACACGCAAGTGTTCAGACAAAATATCCATGAATTTCCATTTAGTATGCTCATTTAATGTAAAATACAAAATAATTTTTTTTAAACTGCTGAAAAAAGACCTCATTATTTTTACGTTTATCATTCCTAAATATCAAGTCACGCAAATCTACTTGATTCTTATTTTTATTCCATAAACAACTCAATTCCCTATTTGCATTTTAATTTTCTCTCTCTCTGCTATTGTACACTGACTGACTGCTACTTAATTTGCTATTATTCTTGTTCTTCTCTCTATGTGCTGCTATTGTGTTGCAGCAAAACGATTTTTGCATGGAAAAACATAATATGAAAATTGGCTTTTACATGCAATTGCCATCAAACTCATCTCCATTTTCATGCGACTATATTTTTCTGTTCTTTTTTCAACTCTTCAAACTGGATTTTATCGTGTTTTGAGGGAATAGCTAAGAGCAGTTTTGGTGACTACACATGGGTAATTTTTAGCACTAAGATTAGAAGCAGACTTGCAAAACAGGCACCTGGCATAGTGATAATTTGTAGCTTGTAAGAAAAACTTAAATTAGAAGCAGACTTGCAAAACAGACACCATTATTCAAAAAATTCCGTTGTATTTGAGTTATTCAAAGAGTCATTTCTTATCGTTTTTGTGAAGTATGTAATTTCATACAAAAGTTGATCAAAAATCCTTTTTTTGCATATTTCAGGCAATTCTCAATAAAATTGCATTAAATCATCATTCATTCATAAGAACATTATTCCCATAGATACATGTTTTAACACAAATTTAAGATTTTATCATTTTTTGCCAAAAATAAGCAAAAAAAGGATTATTGATCAAGTATGAAATTACATACTTCACAAATTTTAGACTCTTTGAAGCCACAACTCATATTAGGTACGCATAAAATACATTGATGATACGAATACGATTCTGCCCAACCCTATTTTTGACTGTTTGAGATGCCTGTTTTGAAACTCTAATTAAAATGTTCGGCAATGAAACCTGAGCTTGCTTATGAGTACACTTTATCAATAGAATTGAGCATGTTCAATTTTGTGAGCCAACTCATGAACATGCTCATTTAGGAGAGGATGTTTATTGTCTGTTAGGGATCTCGCAAATAAGACGAGAAAGGAACCGATTTAGTATCCTATTGGGAGCCTAGAGCCTTCATACAAACGATCTTCATATTAGGCTACAACCAGAGGTGTAACCAGAAATATCCTTTAGGGTGGTGGAAAGCTTTGATTTTTCCGTATGGATCGTCAACATTTACGTGGGAGAAGAAACCCCAAGAAAATTGAACAACTATTTTCAAAAGGGGGGCTTTTACTCCCGAAACCCAATCTGTTTCTGAGTACGCACTGGGTACGACCAGAGTGTGGCCGTCTCAAATTCGAGTTTTTCGACCTTACATTCGAGTTTTTCGACCTTAAATTCGAGTTTTTCGAACTCAACTTATTTTGAAATAAAAATTTCCGTTACGAAGAAAAGTAAAATAACGGTAAAAAAAAATTTGAAAAAAAATTTTTGAAAAAATTTAACGGTCGCTTTTGAGAAAGCCACACTCTAGGTACGACATTGATGATACCGGAAAGCAGTTATGGACAACCTGTGTGCTGCCAAAAAATTCTGGAAATGTTTTGAACCTTATGTCATATACGGTTTCGGTCAAGGCTTACCACCAAGATGTGCCGCGAAAAATACAAGGTTGCCCACCACTGCCGTATATCAACAATTAGCAATTGGCAATATCAAAAATGAAGGCGTAAGTGTTTCTATATCAGCAATTTCCATTCCCTAACAAACGCGCTTATTTGCGAGTCCCGCGAAATTTTCCACATCGCTTCCCTCCTCCAATTGTTATGTATTTATTTTATTTTTACTGCTCTATCGGTCTCGGTTAAAAGCATAAAGTACACTCACATTCATGCACAAATAGTGGAATTTATTTATTATATCTACATTATTCGAATTATCATTTATTTTAGCTCATGGTGCATTGGTATTGCGGACATTGAAAATGAAAATGAAAATTCACAATTGTTATAAAATCTGAAGAGATAGAGTCGATATTGTTCAATAATATACTGAATACATTAACAGACAATTGCACTAGTAATGACTTTAAAGTGCCATTTAACATTACCATGAAATTATTTTAATTAAATAATCAGCAATATTATATACCATAAATTTTACACTACATCCTATAGCATACAGTCGATTCACGTATTGAAATTGTTATTATTGTTGAACTTTGGTGTAGATTACCTCAAACTTATAATATGCTAGATAAACTCAATGGCAACTGTTCGAGGAAATAGACTTGCATGATATTCCTATATAGATAGATAAATTGATGTGCAATTATGCAGAAATTTCAGATAAATTGAAATTTTATTGCTATGTGAATGGTTTTTATGTACATTTACAGCAGGTCTGTTGGAGGAATTTAATCGGCACAGCAGTTTTTGTATGAATTTTTGAACGCAAAAAAGAATTTTTGGATGAAATCAATCCTCTAAAAAAATATTCAGTCAAAGCAATCAAAAAGTTTGAAATTTGATGAAAATTCTTGAAATATTCGTAAAAAAGGTTAAATTGCTGTAAATGTTAGGCCTGTTGGAGCCAGATCCCATCCAGTAAGTTTAAAATATTCACTAAATTCCATTAAAACATACTTTTTCTTGTATTTACTTACTCACTTCACTGGATGTAGAGATTGACTGTGATTCATGTCGTCTGAAGCTTGTTCAAACGCTGGCTGTACTTCACAAATTACGTACTTACTTCCTTGACGAAGACACAAGAGGACTCATTGCCGCATTTAAAGTTAGTCGAAAGCTGAATTTGTATTTAGATAATTTCTGTCAAATTCTTATTCCCAGCACTTTTGCATCGTTGCTCACACAGTAATTCCATGAGCTCTTAGGACTTCGCAAATTCCCAATACTAAATGCTTCACTTATAACTCGATTAAATAACTAGATTTAAATATTTGTCACTTGAAAAAATCAACTTTGTTTACTTTTCAAAGCCAACTTCACGTTATTCACTGAAAAAATTCTAATTTTCAAATAATCAATAACCGTTACATGTACTAAATTGAATAATTTGATTTAAACACACAGAACTTTATCTTTTATTATTCACTGCATGCAAACCAGCATTTATCTGTTATTAAATCTTACCATAAAATCACTTTAATTACAAATGCTTTTATCTTTTTCATAAAATCTTTCCATAAAATGCCAGGAAAAAAACTAAATTAAAATTTAATTGAATATGAAGGCACAGAAAAGAAAGCAATTTAACAGAAATGTAACAAACAAACCTATAATCATTAGCAATTGATTTTAAAAGAGGAGCAAAAACAGTTTTTTTGTTCATCACCTTTTTTTCCATTTACGAATGATTATTGTTATTATTATTGTTATTACAGTCATGATGACATCCAATGAAATGGAAACAAAAAAAAAAGTCGAGAAATTTGACATCAAAAAATAATTTTAATTTTCTAGGCCACACAATCGGCAAGACGACACAAAAAAAATTGTTTAGGGAGGAAGGCACAAAAAAAAAGTTTTACGATTATGACGACAGCAGAGAGGAAAATTCCTTCATTTTTTTTTCAGCGACATAAAGGTAAGTTTAATGAAAATTTATTGATTTTCCATTATGTCTTTCGATGAGCAGCATAATCACATTTTATCATGTTGTTTTCCTTACCATTCCTTCTTTTTTTATCAAAAGGCAAAAAAAGTAGTTAAAGAAATGGAAATCGGAAGGAATAAGTGAAAAGTTATACAATGTGAATTATTGTAGCGGATTTTTTTTATTTGGAAATGAATTTAAAAAGAAACTAAAATCAAGTTTGAAAGGAAAGGTAAATCAGAAATGCTGTTAGCAGTAGGGCGTTTTTTCTCGAGGAAGATTAAAGAATTCCTTGATTGGATGTGTTAAAAAGGACATTAAAGTCCATAACATTTTGAATAGGAAGAAGTTTTCTAAGAAAAAGCAGGCTTTAGACATTCTCTCTGCGCGGCAATGAGTCCAATTGCGCCCTATCCTCGGAAGCATGTAAACAAGACCGTTTGAAAAAGTGTGTTAACTCCACTCGGAGTTAGATGTAGTAATTTTGTGGATCAGGGTCTGGACACTTCTAACTTCACCAAGCATAACATGATAATTTAAGTACTTCATTCTTTCAATATTCCATTCGTAAGGTTTGTAGCTCTCGTTCTAATTTTCCCTGTTATTCTTCATTTTCCAGACGTCATGTTAAATTTAATTCTTAGCAGTTTAAATGAGCCAAAAACACCCGACAAGACAGTTCAATGTCTTTTGTTTAAGGTAGTTATGGGCAACTTGTGACACACTAGTGCTGCGGTACACTAGTGCTGACATAAAATTTTGGAAATACCTTTCCGTGTGCGGTTTATTTTTTCCAAGATGTATCAAGATTTCTGAGATCCTTGCCAACTTGGTACCATTCCCATTTCAATCTCTAATTCGAAAATCCGTCTGAACCGAGACTTCGGAGAACCCTACTTCTCTATGTTTTGTTGTTAATTTTGCTATGGTAGTGACAATGTTATGGTACTCGACTAAGTAAGAATCCGTAAGCACAATAACTTAATATCAATTGAATTAAAATTAATGAATTAAGTAACAGTCAGAATTGTGAAACGGCCTGATTTTATCAGTCGGTCAAAGACGGTGGCAGATAAAATACGGCGAGCGATAAAAAACAATGGCCGGTAAAATTAATGAACGGCTGGCCGATTCTTTCGGTCGCCGTCATCGGCAATCACAACTATGGTAACATTATAAAAATATTCCAATAAAAATTGCGAAAATCGCGCTAAAACAACAAAAACTAAGCATATATAAAAGCGTCGTATATGGAAGTATATGAGTGTATAGTTTTTCAAATTTCTTCTCTATTTCCTATCTACATAGTTTCATTTCTTTATGTGAGAAAGTCATAAAAATGAAACTTATTCATAATGAGAAAGCTTTTTGAAAGTATTTGCCAAAAAAAAGGCATGCTTATGTTAAACTAGCAATTCATTTTTATGGATTTACCTGCGTTTTTATCCCTAGTTCATAATATAGTGGATACGAGGTAGCATGGAAATTTTTCTACCTTCCTCATTCTTTATTTCTTTTCTGCATGTATATATACACAAAAAAAGAAACATAACTTTACGTTGTCGTCGTCGTCTTAATGGAGAAAAATATCGTTTTGGATGATGCCCAATTTAGAATGAGTTTGAAGACGTTGAGGAAGGAGAAAAAAGGAGGAAAAACTACACGAACTATTGAATTTAATTTATTAGACTTTTCTCTCTTCGTTAGACTCACATTTAATCGCTTTATTTTCTTCTTTCTTTATGGCTCATGTTCCTTTTATGTGCATGTTCTCCTTTTTTTGAGGTATGACAATTTTGTCTGCTGTGTGGTGATTTTTATGCTGCAAGGTGTAATTTGTGGGACTGTTTAGTTATAGTCTTGGGTCTTTTAATGTGATAACAAGTAACAGTATTTTTAGAATAATTTAGGAAGTCACATTTTGGGTTTATACAAGATTTTTGAGGTCAAGACTCTACCTCGATATAATATTTCTTCAAATTTCTAGGTTTTTTATTGACAATTAGTTGATTATGTTCCTGGTTTAGAGGTAAACTTACTTTACTTACTTTCTTGGCTGGGGCGCACGAGGGCCCATTGCCGCGCTTAGATAATGTCTGAAAACAGCTCTATCCTTCGAAACCTTCTGTCAGTTCGGGATATTAAGGACTCTATCGACTCGTTTCCAATCCAAAAATTTTAGAGATAAACTTAGTAACATTCAATATGGAGCAACTAGGTTTACCTAAATTAGTGAGTATTAGCCTCGACTGGAATGAACACGGCATACGATTTTCAGTTCCCAAAAATTTTAGAGTGATACAGAATGCTCACCACTCTAGATGCTTCTTAAATGGATCGTCTCTGTCTTCGAGTAAATTTCCTGGTTTGAATATCCTAAACAATTGAACTTACTTTATTAATTGGCTGACCGTACAGATTGATTGCCAGCAATAGAGTCTGACAGGAAGACTTTTGCAATCACCTTAGGCTTCAGTTCGGAGCATATTAAGTAAGTAATTAAATCAGATAGATTCGTTCACGACAGCCCATAGACAATGGCTGAAGCTAGCTCTATCATTGACTTCATCTTTTCAGTTCCCAAATCCCAGTGCCAAACTATCTCGATTGATTACTTCTTTCCATGCGTTCTTAGGTTCTACTTTAACACCAATTACAAGTCAAGTATTCCCAGATTTTCTCCAGGTAACTACAAGAAATGGCTAAATGCGCTAAAGTTCTCAATCATCATATCCTTTTCAAAATAGTTCATCACATTTCTCTCGTGATGAATGGCCTTAATCTCTTATTCTTAAGGACATAAAGTTTTTTTCTCCTCCTTTTTTTATATTTGGTATTTTAATATACTCAGTTAATTTCTTCATACATTCTCCATATCATGTCATGCAATATATTCTTCATTCTCCGTCGTCTTTATGTTCCTGCATATTTGAGATGTTTTTATGTCTAGCAAAAGTATAATGAATTATGTGTTTACAAAGAAATTTATAGTGCTTTAAATAGTTGATGGATGAGAATATGTTAGGGTTCGGTCAAGAACAGCAGGTTTGTATATTCTTCATTTTAGAGAAGCAGACCTGTGTTTTTTGCATTTTAGATGCGCAGGGCTGCAGTTTTCGGTTGTACCATATAGTTCGTCCCAAGCGACATAAATGAAGAATGCGCGCAATGGAGCTTTTTATGGTTCCGTTAAATCTCTTTTGTTAAAATGAAATGGAAGTTTCTTAGTTTTTTTCAGTTATATGACTGGCGTCCGGTTGTTGGGAGCTTTTGATGCCGTCGATCTGATTCAGTGGCTGACCAAACGTCAAGTGTTTAACTTTCCTGTTTTCACAAAGAACACCGACCTTTGTGATGTGGTGCCAGTAACAGAGTCAGATGGAAGGCCTTTTGTAATAATCTAGGCTCCAAGTGTGGAGCAGCCTCAGGAGTTCCTAGTAAGAAGTAAGTAAGTTTGACGGGCGTCAGGTTTATTGCAGTGCAGGACAACCTTTTTTGTGTCACGGTTCACCTCAGCTCTCAAAAATCTCAGCGCATCTGAGACTCACACCAATGTGTCGCGACACACAAGTTGCCAACAACTGGTTTAATGTAAAGAACTATAGCAATACATCAATTTAAATCATTATAGGTTGTTTGAGAATTTAAAAAATTTCAATTAAATTCCTTTTAAAAATTGTCTTTAAAGGATTTAAAAATAATCAAAAATGTTTAAATTGCAGACTTACTTTCCATTTATTTTCACCTAAATTTCCCTTTAAAATTTTTTAATTTATTAAAAAACTAATTAAAATAAGTAAATTGAAATTTATATTTTTAATGGTAAATTATTCCCTTCTGGGACATTAATTCTCATTCCAATCGATGCCATTAAATAATTTTCCCAAAAAAAAAGTATCGAAGAAAAATTCCCAAAGCTTATTTTTATGTATAAGTACTTACCATGAAAAATAATTTCATTTTCCTTCATACTGGAACCAATTCATTTCTGGGGGGCGAGAAAAAATTGCATTATTAAGTGTATATCGGAGGTGCTTTCAATTTTCTCTGGCATAGTCGACCATCATTTACTCAATCGAAAATGCCCCATTTATCATTTTTAAAAAAATTATTTTTTGTTCCATTTCCACATTATTGCCTTCAACTTTTTTGTGTGTGTGTGTGCTTCGTTCCATCTACTTGTGTATATAAGCGATTGGTTCCTACACAATATGATGGTGATGGCTATGATGATGATGATGGTAATATTTGTCCCCTTGGGTGATTATTGTTATGAATTGAGTAAAAATATCAAAGGAGGATTGGAGAGGCTGAATTAGAGAGGCGCTGCTTAACGATCAGAGAAATGATAGGAAGTGTATATTGTGATCAAAAATAGCAGTTAACTGTGCCGAGCAACACAATGCGGCGAACATCATTATTTGCCATGAAATGGATTGAAATTAGCTGACATGTTACCCACCAGGGCAACTTCGGTTCTTACTGCTAAATACAGCTATTTAGGTGCTTATTGTTATTTGATTGGGAAAATGTAATTCCAAACAATGGAATCATGAGAAGGATTCGACCCCACGTTCTACGATTTTCAGTCACATACTGCTATCACTGAGCTATCGGAAGTTATTTGACTAGATGACAAAGTGACATATGTAAGTATTTTGTATTTTCCATATCACTGCACTCCCAATGATATACCGTAGAAAGACCATTTCAAGAATCCCATTCCAATACCACTACTTTTGGGTAATCTTACTTACTTCCAGAGCTCGAAGTCTGCTCGGATTTTTCATCCATATTATAAACATCCAATTCCTTTGCTGATACAAGAACGGAAGCCATTTTGTTAAGCCGTGTGAAGTTGAAAATTCTTAAGATGGGCGCCACGGGTGCTCCCGATACTCAAAATATGAGTCGACCTTGAGGTCTACTCCTTTCGCTGGTCATGCAGAACAATTGCGATCCATGACAACCCTCAAACGTCTCCAAAAGCTGGCTCTATCGTCAATTACCTAATGAACTTCAATTACCTGATGTCTGCCAATTACCGATACCAAATGCAATGCTACACTCTATCGACAGCTTCTCTTAATGAGCTGATATTGAATAGACTTCTAAGGGACCGTTCACTTATTACGTTAAGGGGGGAGGGGGTCCTTTATTCTGTAACGTAATAAAAGAACGATCCCTAATATTATTTAGATGTTCCTGATATTGCAGACATATAATTCCTGAAGCATCTTAGTGCTATGTACTTAAATGAATCCTCAAAAAACATATTAAAAATAAGATTCCTGATTGATTCAAAAAACATGACATAAAATCCTAAAATTCTCTCAAGGGAACCAAAAACCTCTGAAACAGTAAGTAGCAGTTGCTGTAGCACTACAACAACATAAAAAAGAGTGAATTATTGATCGATATTAGCCATTAAGGGTTTCATATTAATTTTAGTTTGTGAAATTAGGCATTCCAACAAAATGAATGAACGAGATATATATTGAATGTAGATGGAGGAGAAGGCCATTAAAGCAGACATATTCTCACAAGTGGGTCCGCAATTCGCTTAATTACTCTGAAACACAAAACCTTTTCATTTTATGTTCGAGCACAAAACGACGATAAAATTTCTGTTATCATTCATTTCAGTATATTTTTTTTTCTGGTACATCCTTTGTTCCTGCTATTGTGTTGTGTAGGTACAGCATAATTTTCTGTTTAGGCGTAAATTACGAAAGGGAATGGGAAAGCGAATCGAAATGTGTAGTATTTATTATTTGAGAAAATGAGAGCAGATCTTGATGTTGAGTAAGGCTTTGCATGGAACTAGAATTCTAGTTCAATTTGAGTCGACTTTAGGCTATGAAGGCAATGAAAGACGCTGATGAGGATTCATGAATTGATTTATTCATGGGGATTCATTCCACTATGAATCATAGGGCGTTTACGACTGACGGACGCAACTTTGTTATACTGTTTGCCCTGCTGAGCCGCTTAGTTAAGGACAGACCATGATTAAGGAGCCCTTAGTCTATCAGGGTTCCATTTATCCTGGAGATTCCAGAAAACAGAGCTTTTTCTTATCATGTGCTTACCTTTAGCTTTCTCGATAATCGCAACAACCAGACATATGGACATACGTATATTCATATACATGAGGTGATTTATGGTACACTGGAATTTATCTTGATTTGGTTCCTTTGATCCATTTCGTAGAGCGTTAATAAAATTGAACAGGTCTCTGTTAAGGACATATGGCCATTCTGCTATATTCATATACAGTAGGTAATTTAGGGTACACTGGAGTTTAAAACCCGGAGGGAAATGTAACTTGCGGTGATTTGTCAAATTGATTACTAGAAATTCGATCGATTAGTAGCAGCTTGACCAACTCATAGTTCCATAAGCCACTATCCTTCCTATTGAGCATACTAGCTGTAATTAACAAGAATATTTCAAAGTTTCAAGAATGTGGCATGCAAAAATATTCAGCTACCACTCCTAAATCACCACAAAATTGAATCTGATCCATAACTTTTAGTTCAATCACATCCACAAAACATTTTCTAACTTTAAATACAATTCCATATCAGTCCACTAGAGAAATATTCATATCCAATACACAAAACAACCAAAAACTTGTCAATCCCTTTCTTCAGCATAAATATCAAGCAAATGTCTCAAAAGGTCAAAAGGAAAATTCTTTTTGTCATTTTTTCAATTTTATTCCACAGCCCATCGTCAATTTAGAATAAAATGGAGAAGAAAGAAGTAAAAAAG
The DNA here is from genome assembly GCF_022539635.2 of Chironomus tepperi. NCBI lineage: Eukaryota > Metazoa > Arthropoda > Insecta > Diptera > Chironomidae > Chironomus > Chironomus tepperi. The sequence continues at coordinate 243,219 of NW_027226415.1, forward strand.
AAACGGAAAGAAATTTCCTTGAACGATAAAAAGCCGAGTCAAGTGAGTGAAAGGAAACATTTCAGTGCTCAACTTAAATGAGATTTTGTTTTCTCTGTCAAATTCCTTTTGTATGGTTAGGATGGGTTTGGGGGGTGGAAGAAAGTGATAGAATTTTATCGAGGGATGACAATTGTCATGTCGGAAGAATTGCGGAAGACTGTGTCATATCGATAAATGATTTTGATAAGGAGGTTGACCTATGCCTTGGGAATCGAACCTGGGTGTTGATTCTGGTTTTTCTGATCTTTTTTGGTCGCAGATGCTGAACTTTCTTAATTGTAGATACTTGATGCTTGGAATAGGAACGTTCAAAATCTGGATTTTTAGAATTCTGTTTCGTTATTCGAGTTAATTTGAGGGAAATGACAATAATTTCGATCGGAAAACTGCTAGCAAATTGAAGAATTACTGAACTTACAAGCCATGCTTCTCCTTGTACTGCTTCCTGGATCTGGATCATCGTTACGTCGCAGTCAGCTTTTTGCAAAACAGGTGCCTTACAGCTTAAAAAATACAAATTCCCGGATGGAACATCGAAAGTCGCAAATAACCTTGAGGCATAAAATTGTCAAGACGCACCTGTTTTGCAACTCGGCTAATTAAGATCCTTTTCTAAGGCAAAGAATTTGGTATTGCCTCTTTGTGCTTGCGTCGACGTTTCGCCCTGAAAAAAAATACGTTAGAACTTTGCATCGATTGATCATGACAATGCAACTGATTTAGATACCATTAACTAGGTACAGCATATTTTTGTCAACTAACTTCCACAGGTCATGTATGCAGAAGGCCACGTGACGCCCCAGTCCTTAAGGTAACTACTACAGACTTTATGGATAGCAAGAGATCGCGAGGAAGACCGAAGAATTCCTGGATTGGATGTGTTGAAAAGTTATCCCAAACTGTCAGAAGGTTTTGAAGGATAGTGCTGTCTTTAGACATTCCCTACGCGCGGCAATCGGCCCTCGTGCGCCCCAGCCAGGGAAGTAAGTAAGTAACTTCCACAGTCCTGATTATCACAAACAAAACAGTTCTCATCCCCTGAACACACCCCATATGAAAAGGAAAAGGTTTACATCGCAAATTGTTACTTCACAAAAAATAGTCACACTGCCTTTCACTAACACAATTGAACCAGAAAGAGCAAAAATGTTGCCATCAATGTGCGACGAAGTGTGAAGGAAATTGTTGTAAAAAGCTTTATAGCTCTCAAAATAGAAAGAGTTGAAAGAAGAGGAATTGACGATTGGCTATTCAGATAACTTGTTATTTTTTGTTGATGTCCTTTCTTGATGTTGTTGACCAGCAGCTATCATATGACTGAGGAAGTCTTCAATTATTTTTTTTGGACTTTTACTTAAATTTGATTAGAAAATGAGTGGTTAGTTTTATGGAAGTGATAACAATTTTTTAGGTTTGAAGACTTTTCAGACATTGTTTGTGGATCAGAATGAAAGTATTTTTGGAAATGGGAGCAGTTGAAGATGTATAAAGTGGTTTTAAAGTTTGCCGATACTTTTTGAAGCAAGAAAGGTTGTTGTTCTTGTGCAATCAATTGAAAGATATGGTATTGAGGAGTAAGCATGGGTCATTGGACTGGAGGCAACATCAAGGATACAAAGTTAAATATGATATCCTTTAAATCTATCTCATAAGATACAAGACGTGAAAAAGTCGGAAAATAGTGTCCTTAAGTTAGCATGACAATGTCATGAAAAATAGAGTTGTCTACAGACGTTCTTATAAACACGGCAATGGGCCCTCGTGCACATAAGCCAAGGAAGTAGAAGTAAGTAATTTGAGCATGATAGTGTGCATTGTCGAGTCTGACTCGTAACCAGAAACAATTCTGGAAACTGAGTTCGCATGCCGGATTAATTAAATGTTCCTAAAACTGGCTCTATTGCTGGTCAAAACTTACCAATTTCCAAAATCGATTGTATTATTGGCTTTTTAAGCAGTTTCTTTCCTTTTTATAGGATTCAGCCAAGAACTTTATGGTTCATTCAAAACTGCAAGCCTGCATGATATTACTAACTTACTCACTTCCTTCGCTGGTCGTACAGATCAATTATGATTCTTGACTTCCCTCAGGAGTCACCTGCAGCTGGCTCTATCGCTGGTTTCCACCTGCCTATTTCCGATACCAAACGCAATACTTACAGCTTCCTTCCAAGAGTTCTTTGGACGTCCACGGGCTCTTTTACCGTCCAAAAATTATGCATGTTATTAGGACAATTATTTGGACAAAAACCTGGTTTATTGTATCTAGATTCGCAAAATTGAAATCAAGGTTCTAAACAATCAAGATCATATCCTGAACCTTTAGCATTAGCTGCTCTTCCACTAGGTTACTAATGTCATTTAATGAACGCTTGCCTTTAACACTTTTAAAATAAAAAAGGGAAAAAATGCTGAACCTTAAATCCAATAAATTTCATTAAAACAATTCCAAATTCTCTCACAATCTAATGAATCGCAGAAATACCTAAATGAAAATCCTAAAGTAAATTGTCAGCTCATTGTGTGACTGCTTTCCTTTCAATTTACTTTAAATGCCATTAGTTCCAACAACAACTGCATTGATTAAAAGAATTTTTACAGCTCCTACAATTTTTCTTACCATTTTTTTTTTTAATTAAAAAAGAATTGGAAGTGCAAAAATAATAATAAAGAAAAGAAGCCAGGACAAAAAGAAAGAAAAGAAATGTAAATGAGTAAATGGAAATAGAATGAGCGATAGAGAGACTTGCTTTTGTATCGTGTTAATTTAATTGAATGAAAAAAATACAAAAAATCTAATTTCCTCGCTATTTTTTCTTCATTACAGCATGTATAATAAATTTGTGTATATGCATATAATACATCAGGCAATTTTAAAACATATCGTAGACATTTACATTCAGACATTTACAGAAAGTATTTCAAGAAGTTAAAAAATGACGTGCTGTGTGTGGAGGAGAAAGTAATGTGAAGTAGAAAAAAGAATTCTTCACGCATTATTTAATTGCCAGTCTTCATAGACTGAGTGTAAGAGAAGTAAATGTTAGACATTGGAATTGAAATTTTTTGAGCGTCTATTTTGGAATGGAATTAGAAAATTATAGGGTTTGCCAAAATTAGATGCGCATAGATGCATAAAGTGAGTTACCAACCGATTAGCAATTTTTTTATTTCCCAAATATTTCCATGAAAAACCATCAAATCTATCATGTGTTATACATTTTTGGATAGGCAATTTACTTTTCTATATTTTGTGAGGAAAATTTTTGGAAAATTTTCAAGTAAAATAGTCATTTTGGGTATAAAACGCATTTGACTTATGTAAAGTTTCAATATTTTTGAGATTTCTCAATAATGGAATTATAAAAAGCCTTGAAACTTTGCAAATATATTGCTTATATAAATGTCAATAAACTGTAAAAGTTTCAGAATTTTCCAATGAGCTTTTCACGACTTTTCCTAACCTGAAATTTTCACTATATAAGTTCAATTATTTTGATAATCAGGAATTATAAATTATAACTGTTTGTGCAGTTTGATTCCATTTTTAATAAGCTATCCATTGATACATAACAATCAAGGATGAAGCATAGGAATAAAGAGAAATCAATGAAAAAGTTCAAAAATCTATGAAATTTTTGCAACTTTTCCGCCATCTTGAAATTTTTAATGCCTTTTCTGGTTAAACTAATTAACTTTTTTGTAATATTCATACCTTTATAGAATTGTTTTTATTAGTACTATAAACTACTGGAAACCGCATGGTTCTGAAATGAACACAACTAAAACTAGAAGAGCTTCAAGTTGAGGTCAAATGAAATATTCCAAATTTTCGAAATCAAATTTTTCAAAAACTCTTAATTCGACTTCTACTTATGTTTTAATGTAATGAAATGTTGAATTATGCAATATTATTACAATTTCAATCAAAAACATATAATATTCTTCATTAAAACTGAAAAATCTAACTTTTAGTTTTGGCCATATGAATACTTCATTTGACCTCAACTTTAAGCTCTTCTAGTTTTAGTTGTGTTCATTTCAGAACCATTCGGTTTCCAGTAGTTTATAGTACTAATAAAAACAATTCTAAAAACGTATGAATATTACAAAAAAGTTAATTAGTTTAACCAGAAAAGGCAATAAAAATTTCAAGATGGCGGAAAAGTTGCAAAAATTTCAAGGATTTTTGAACATTTTCATTGATTTCTCTTTATTCCTATGTTTCATCCTTGATTGTTATGTATCAATGGATAGCTTATTAAAAATGGAATCAAACTGCACAAACAGTTATAATTTATAATTCCTGATTATCAAAATAATTGAACTTAAAGAGTGAAAATTTCAGGTTAGGAAAAGTCGTGAAAAGCTCATTGGAAAATTCTGAAACTTTTACAGTATATTGATAAATATATAAGCAATATATTTGCAAAGTTACAAGGCTTCTCATAATTCCATTGTTGAGAAATCACAAAAATCATGAAACTTCACATAAATCAAATGCGTTTTATACCCAAAATGACTATTTTACTTGAAAATTTTCCAAAAATTTTCCTGACAAAGTATAGCAAACTAAATTACCTATCCAAAAATGTATAACACATGATAGATTTGATGGCTCTTCATGGAAATATTTGGGAAATAAAAAAATTGCTAATCGGTTGGTAACTCACTTTAGATGCAAAAAACTGCAGGCCTGCAGCAGTCCTGAGCATCTGGGCGAACCCTAGAAAATTACTTAGTTCTATAGTAAATAAGAGCCTACACAGGTATTGGTTTTGAATTAACACTTCCTGCTATGGGAGCAGAGATTGATAATTTCACCAAGTACTTCACTCATACTCAACACTCGAATTACTTAATATTTTCGAGTACTTAACTCAAGTCACGAATTAAGTCTCAAATATTCTCTCTTTAAATTCTAATATATTTCCTTAGATCAGTTGTGGGCAACCTGTGTACCACAACTCTTTACCATTTGAGGTATTATCGAGGCTTGACCTTAAAGTGTGTCACGACACAGAATAGCTTGCTTCCTTTTTTTAACTCTCCTAAAATTCAGGACTGCACTTACTGTACTTATTGAATTTATATGAAAGTGTACTTAATGTACTTTATGAATAGAATAGAACATAATGTTGGGTTTGTTTATAGCAACGGCACTGCGATCGATGATCTGTTGTGCCATCCCAAATTTTCTATAAAATGCCTATGTCCTTGAGAAAACCAACAATATCCAAATAGCGCTGTTTTGGTATATCCTCAACAACCGCCAGGACCGTTCCAAGGTGTTTAAAAAAGTACTATATGATATCCAACGGAATTTTGAAAACCATCTTGAGTTTTTACACCTTAACTTAACTCAAATGTACTGTATACTTAGCAGAGAAAGGCAACTGTAGCCCCAGCAAGCAAAGAGAGTGCTCTCAAGAGCAGATTATGTTATGAATATATTTAAGAAAATGTTCAAAAAGTGTGTTAAGACAATAAAGGAGAAAGGACCTAAGGCAGAAAGAGGATCCTAGGACATATTAGACTGAGCTTTCGATCAAAAGTGGCCAAAAGTATTGAAACTCACGAATCGAAGTATTTTGCCTGATTGATAATTGACTCAACCCCATTCAAAATTCGAGTCAAATTCGGGTTCTGCTTTTGAGTCATGCCCTTAATTCAGGATATGTTGTTGGGTAGAAAGTAATAACACTCTAACCCCCTAACTTTACCTAAATATTATTAAAACTCCATTTTCTAATTCATAACACACTACAAAAATGTCAAAACAGACAAATTAAAGCCAACCCTCCTCATAATCATCCTTTAAACATTTTTCAGTCAAAATAAAGTCACATCATAGCAAATTTCTTGTGAATTAAAGCAAAATAAATTCCTACGCGACACTTCTCCTCTCACTTTTTTTTACAGACTTATTTCTTTTTCACTGAATGAAGAATTTAATTTAATTTAATTTTAAAAATAATCGCGAATAATTTTTTTTTTCGTCAGAAGTTGCAAGCTAAAAAAAATGAAAATTCTCTTTTTTCATCTCGTTTGACGGGAAATTTATCGGCACGAAATTCTCAACGAGTTTTGCGATAAATTGCACGGAATGAATTCACTTTATGAACAGTTTTTCTGCTCTCCATTAAACTATAATTTTAATTTCTATGAATGTATTTGTGTGATGTTGTGCACAAGCAATGTCTTATTATATTCTCATTCATCACGTAAGATCAGTTCTTTTTTTGTTGCTATTCGTCGTGAAGTCTTCATTTCTTGGAGAAAATGGAGAAGGATGGAGGAAGCAGTGTTGGTATATCAGTTATGTTGTATCAGGATCAGTCTTGAAATTAAGCAAAGTATCCGTTAGCACTTCCGTAGCACCAAACATTAAAATAGTTGCAAGGGCTTCAAGGAATGTTGCAAACTGTAGATCAGACTTCAATTCCTGATATCCTTTGATTTGCTAATAATCTTCTGAATATTTGGATGTTTTGGCTAAGTGGCTGTGTCACTTGGTTCTAAGCATACTGCTGTTTCGTCGCTATGTTGGCCATATTGCAATTTGTTCCTTTCGGGTCTATATGTTCGGAACCCCTTCTTCTTTTGAGATTCTAGAGAAAATAGTTCCTTACAACATATCCTGAGCATCCCGAGTGGGATTTGAACCTGCGTCCTATGATTTCCGATCTCCTATCACTGAGCTACCGGGGATGGATAGAGAGCGTTACATATTGCACACTTAACCCTTCTTATCCAGAGCTCATTGCACAGTTCTTATCATTGACAATGTATTGCATCACAATACAAATCCAACAGTCGACGAATTCCAGGAGGGCTATAGGACAAGCAACATAGAATATAGAACACTTACTTACTTACTTCCTTTGTTGGGGTGCACGAGGGGTCATTGTCACGCGTACGGAATGTCTGAGACAGCTCTATCCTACGAAACCTTCCGCCAGTTTGGGATATTAAGGACTCTACTAGAATACATTAGGAATTCATATGGACTCCTCCTCCTATTTTGTGTCGTTCAGGAATGCAAGCTCTATTTTAGTACAAATTCAGTACCTACTCCGAGTAGCACAATGCGACGAACTGAATTTTTCGCCGTAAAAATGAGTCAAAATCCACTGTCACGGATTTAATCAGGACAACATCGCGTCGTTAATGCGGCAATGCAGCTTTACCTAGTCTGATCTCGAAGTCGACTAGGATTTTGCATGGAAAAGTCGACTCACATCGACTGGGCTCCAGATAAAATTCGAGTCGGTTTCGAGCTCTGGCTCTATCACACAATCTGTGCTTTTCGGCAATCACAATACACTTTAAATACCCAATTTTTACTCAAAATGTTCTTTATCATCTATACCAAAGACATAATAACAACACTGCGAGAGTAGAGATGACAGTAATGAAGACTATAAAGATGAATGAGGGTAGAAAGATGAAAGATATTTAAAGTAATGAAAAGGATTTTTCTGCATGAGTAAAGGATTCCTTTTTATGAGATTTTTATGCAGAGTAAAGCTGAATATTTTAAAATTTCTTTTCAACTTTGGATAGTTTTACGTTTTTTTTTTTTTGCTGTACAGCATAATGTCTTTATAAGCAAGAGATTTTTTTTCCCATTCATTTATGGATGCTGAAAATTTGCTTTTGTGAGCATTTTTCATTCAATTTTATGCAATGCAGCATAATATTTAACTGAATAGTAAACAAAGCAGGTAGCATTTTTAGGGATGATTAAATATTGGAGGATGTATGCAAATAGGTTATCAATATCAATTTTCAGCATAAATAATTACAATTAAATAAATTCAATTAGATGCGGTTTTTAGACTTATTTGCTCGTTAATTATTGAATTTCATAATTTTGACAACAATATGACTGGATTTGCGGAACAATGAAATGAATCAAACAAATAAGGTCTATCCTGTTCAGGCATTCGATTATGTTATGAATTCTGAATTATTATTGGAATTCATATTTTAAGGATTTATGTTAATTTAGAGCTGAGCTCGAAGTAAAGTCGAGTCGACTCAAATCGATATCAAATGTGTCAGCTTTGAAGACTCTGAATGATATGGACGTGCCGTGGATACTTGCCGGACGGTTTCGACCATCGTTTAATCTTAAATTTACTTAATTACTTCGCTGGCCTTACATACCCAAGTGTCTCCCAGTCGGAGCCTGAATGTCTCTATCGCTGGCTACTGCTTGCCAATTACAAATTCCATGAGTTCTTCAATCTTAAAGTCGCTCCTTAAATTAGGCCGGCCATCTGTTGTATTTTTGCCGGGACACTGCTGTACTTTTTTACCGCCTTAAAATTTCCTTTAAAGCCTTAAAATATCCCGATGTTTCTAGAAGTCTAAAACTCCATACATGCTTGATATTTGCATTTTACGAGTCGAAGTATCTAAGCTAAATACTTAAAATGCAAAAAAAAAAAAAAAAAAAAGCTTCCGAAAAATGACAAATTTGGATTTGAACTCACGACTTTGGGGTAATCCTATCAGATTTGAATCAAAGCACCTTACCTATTCGTCTAGCAAGGCACTTAACTACTTAACTACTTAACTTCACTGATATGGAGTATATGCTTTAGTAATAGTGTCGACATGTAGAAGACATGCAGAGACAAATTACATTAAGCGATAATAGACATGTCCGTGACGAAGCGAAGTCTACAAAAAGAAGTGCCATGTAAAAAGAAGTGCCATGTGATTTAGAGATTAGTGCCGCTGAATTCATCACGGTGTAATTTATGCAGCAGACAAAATTTCATAAATTCTCTTCAAAAATTGTCTATTTTGTAACTATGAACTATGCTTCATAAATTCGTCCAATAAATAATGACAAGGAGATTTCCAAATTTCACTTAAGACACAAACATTAATGTTCAGCTTCTCCAATAAATTTCAATAAATGTTCTTCTTTTTCCTCATTATTGGTCACACAAATTTGTGTATTTTCTTAAAAATTGAGAAATTTTTAAGTGCATCCGCTTTGATCTTAGCTGAAATGACTTTATAAGTGCATTAAAAAATCGTTGATAAGTGTCGAAAATTGATTTTATTTTAGAAGCACCTGCTTTATGCTTAGCAAGTGTTTCCATATTTCACAACTAATAATTTACTTTCTTCCCCTCGTGCATCAAATGGAATCACATTACTGCTTCTTTAAATTGCATGAAAGCATTTCTACCACTAACTTTTACTATTTTATAAAGATTGCTTCTATTTTTATTTTGCAGCAGGTTCTCCTCACCAAAAAATGATAATTTCCACTCATTTTGTTGGGAAATAAAGCAGATAGCAGAACATAATAAATAAATTTATGTGAAAATATTATTTTTGGATGCAAATCAGGATGAGCTGCTGAGAAATAATTTTTGAGGTTTTCGGGAAAATTATGCAGCTTGTAGTGGAGTGGAAAGCATATAGTAAAGCATAAAGCATATGCAATCAAAATAGTTTCTGCGAGAAAAACTAAAATGATATTAAGCTGGAAATCAAGGGTGTGGAACTGATCGATTATAAATTTGAGATTCCATCTTATATGAAGACATGGGCTTAATTCATACTTAATAGTGAGAGTCAGGGGCTATTCAGGAGAAGATTGCTTCTTCCCTCTTTCTTGTGCAAAAAATTCTTCAATTTTCTAGTGGTTTTCGTCCTCTGTCCCTCAAAAATACTGGCTAAACCCCTGTTGAGAGCATGTTGCCTAGACAACGTAGAAAATACAGACCATAACATCCCTAATCAGTCGTTAATTAGTTCGGTGGATTCGGTTAAATTCATGAGTTTTTAGAATTATTAATACTGAGCGGTACAACCGCATTTTTTGTTGAACAAATGGATCGAATTCAGCCGACACGGTGACCTGAGGACGACTTCACGTCTCACGGATAATATGGCCACGAATAAATTTCTAGCCGATCATTTTGTGCTGTTTTGGGACAATAATACTTACTTACTGGAACCATGCTCCAACTTGGAGCCTAGGTTGCTACAAAATGCATTCCATCTGACTCTATTGCTGGCTGTGACTCAAAGCTTGTATAAATTTTCAGTTTTGACATCTAACTGGCATTCTTTCATTACCGTCCTACGACATGTTACTCTTGCAGCACTTGGACGCCTTTTCCCTTTTAGGATTCCAACCAAAGGCAGCAAGCTTCTGTCCTTCCCCCAGCTACAACAATATTCCGATTTCGAAGTGTGTGGCCTATCCAGCCATATTTGTGTAATTGTCCTTTTCGGTCGATGTCCTGGCCAGGTTAATTCTTAATAAAACTTTAATCGATGGCCATTTTGTTAGATTCCAAGTCCACCAGATTCTGAGAATCCGCCGAGACAATAATAACAATAATTAATTGTTCCAGCGATGGGATGTGATTCTAGACAAAGCAAGAGCCGTAAGAACTGCAATCCAGATCGACCTATAAACATGACTCCCATAACCACCATTCCTAACCCATCTTGAGAGCAATTCACATTTTAAAGCATGCCAAAAGAACCAAAAATATCCAGATATAGACCATAAGTCTTAAAGACATCTTCAAGTATCCCCACCTCTATTTTTCATTGCTTAAAAAAATAAACAATAAATTCCATAACTGTCGATAAAATAGAACAATAAAATCCAATGGAACTGGTTTATTCCCAAAAAAAAAAAAAACTTTACAAATTTCCTCCTCGCCTGTCTCTTCATTCCACCTCTTCAGTATCTCAATATCGCTTTCCTTTTATGAATCTATAAGTTAGTTGTGCTTTTTGTTTCCTTCTGATTTTGAAATGTTTATTGTTTACGTTAACTGTTTTGTATAGCTGCTGGATGTGCATTGTGGAAAACTGGGAGGTGAAATATGAAGCTGGGTGTTTATGTATGGGATGATTATATGAGAAACTATTTGCTCACTAAAGCACTTTATCATCTTTTTTTATTTCACTTGAAATGATTTACAAAAAAAGCTGGATATAAAGAATGGAAAGAAGTTTTTCTTATTTAAGGTGCTGGATTTGGAGAGGAAAATGCTGTTGGAGTGGTTGTGTTGTCTATTTAAGGTGATATAGTATATATAACGGTCATTGGAAATTTGAAATTTATTTTGTTGAGTTTGCCGAAACTTGGAGTCAACTTCAGGTTGATCGGAGATTTTTAATCCGTACATCGAGTTGAAAAAAGCATTTTAAAGTGATTTTTAGTGATTTTGAATTAATTAAAGGCTAAAGAATGTTGAGAAAGGAGTATTAAGGCAGATTAAGTCACGAAGGATCTAAATAAAGCGGAAAATAGCAATTAAACGCTTTGAAAGGTGAATTAAGAGGAAAAATTTGTTTACGGAACAAAAACACGAGGAAAAGATTGCTGTGGAAGAAGGAGGAGTTTGATCCTTAAAACGATCATGTTTCTGACTAACTACCTGTTATATGGTTTTTGAACGCAACTCACATTTTTCAAACCTAACTCATATCATATTAACAATTGTACCTTATTATAACATTTGATTTAAAACCGACGAGGTTAATATCAAGCTAGACTCATTCTTGTTCCGACTTATATCATGAATTAAATAAAGGAATATTACTGTTATATGGTCTTATACTCAGGTCCCGAAACAGTTATAATCACAGAAAGAAGTTCCCAGATGCGCTTAAATCTCTTATAATCCATACCTGCTTATGCTTGTCTTTATAAATTCAACCAAAACAAAGAAAATCATCTTCAAAAAATATAAAAGAAAGCAAAACAAAATAAAAAATTTTTAAAAAAAGGAACAAAGTTGATTCATAAGCATTAAATAAAGACTGCAAAAGCAGCAAAGTATAAAATAAATCGCAAAACTTTACAGAAGAAACAAAACAAAAGATTTCATAAAATAATCACTTGAAAATGATAATTTTATTACAAAAAGAATCGCAATAGCAATAAATCTCTGATAATCATTGACACATAAGCCACAGTATATTCACATAAACATCACACAATCCATTAAATGCAGTCAGTTTTGAAAATTCAGCAATTAATTACAAGTTTTTCATTTTATTGCAATTTTTGTTCTCGTAAAATTGATTTTATGCCTTTTTTTCCTGCAATTAAATAAATGTTTTTTTTGATAAATAAATAGTGGATGTGCCAGGGCGCACTTGATCACATTACTGAATTATTTATTGTTTGTTATGAATTGAGAATTTAATTAATAGTGAATGTTGATGTTATAAATTAATACAAAAATCAATTGATTGATGTCCATTTAAAATTAATTGTTATAGAGCGTTTAAAATTCGATTTGAGATAATTTATATGGAATTTAAAGTGCTTTTATGGAGGCATCGGAGGCAGCCTTTTGTATTTATGTGGTTAAATTCAAAATTGTTTGGTAATTGTCAAGTAATTGATTAAAGAGTATAGCAAAAGTGCTTTAAACTAAGCAAAACTGATGGAAATTAAGCAAAACTGCTAGAAACTAAGCAAAACTGCTGGAAACTAAGCAAAACTGCTAGAAACTAAGCAAACTGATAGAAAATTGATCAAAAAGGGGTGATTCTCTGGATAAGTCAAATTCGTCTAATTCGTGTCTCAAAAACTACAAAATTTGCTTCATAGAAAAACATTACTTTAGCTTATTAAACGAATTAACTAACTGTTAATTTCGTTCTAATATTAATTATTATATCTAAATCTGTCTTTATTTTGTATTGTTAGTCTATAACTCCTGCAAAAACATAAAATCAAAAAACGAATTTTCTCACGGATTAGAAAAAAGTTTCTCGGAATCACTAAAATTTCAATTTTTCTCTTTAATTAAAGATTTTCGCAGCGTTTAAAGAGCAACAAACGATAGTTTTAGGTGAAATACACTCGAAATATCAACTCAACCATAGTGCCAAGTAGAATAAAGTGCATAAAATTCATGTTGAAAGTCGGAATTTGATATTTTGATTCCGAGAAACCGGCATAAAAATTAAAATATTTAATTAAATAAAGCATGACGGTAAAAAGTAATTGTACAGAAATAAAGATCTGCACAAATTCCGTAAGTGAATATAAAGAATGGAGCTATAAAATTACCAGATTATTAGAAAAATTTATTCAAAGTCGAAAATTTTGAAAAAATTTATCCAAAGAAACACCCAAAGTGAAAAATTGCAGAAATTTGAGCAACACTGTTTGAAAATAAGCAAAAAAGAACAAGAATTAAGCTAATTATAAACAAAATCTCAGCATATTTGCTTAAAATTAATCAAAAAGTTCTCAAAATTGAGCAAATCATCAAAAAGTGAAATTTAACAGACCTAAAAGTAATAAAAACTCCAAAAATGTCACATACCTAACACATACCCAGTAAATGAATTTAAATCCTTTAATAAAGCCATTAAATATCCCAACAACAGTCACACATCACATTTAAAATCCCTATATCACGATTATCCAATCAGTACAGACATAATCTGATCTGTGCAATCGTTCCAACGACAAACGACATCACAGAATAATTTGATTAATTATCTTACATTGCATGTCATCGACAGTTTTTGGCAGTCATACATATACATCCAGATAAAATAATGATATGGTGCATATGGAAGAGGGAGAGCCAGTGTGAGATATATAGTCATAGTTTGTCATTAAATGCTATCATTAGTAGGTTAACGATGTGATGCGCTTTGGTTTATGTGGTGGAACTGCCTTTTTGATGATGATATCGCCAAAAAAAAAAAAATTAATGAAAAATGTAGGAGATGGAAATGACAAAACATGAAAATTTGCACAAAATGTTGTCACTTTAATGGATGGGAAATATTTCTGATGTCTCATCATGTCTCGTGTTTTGTTTTGTATGGCAAACATTTGCGTCAGCATTTTTGGACACCATCCATTCACTTCTTCATCTAATTGAATTTCCATATCCATCTTTTTTTGGTGTTGTTGTTGTTGCCAGCCATCCCTCAACCATCACGACACAAAACGTACACACGCATATGTTTCATCTGTCTCTTGGCTCCTCTGTCAAGTTATCTATTTGTTATCTCTGATGTCTGTCACTTGATTTCGTTCCTCTTTGATGATATATTTTCTCTTTAAACACCTCGCCTCCTTCAAATCATCAACATCGGTACGTGTATTGATGGAATTTGATTTTTTTCCCTCTCTTCCTTCGTGCTGCTGTGTCTGCGTGATGATGGAATAAGAATGATTGACGAAAAAAGCGAAATCTTCATGTAACGATAAAGATCATTATTTTATTTTTTAGGTACTTACTTTTTTTTATTTTATTTTTAAAGCAGACAAGAGAAATAAAATCGAATAAGAATGATTTTGAGGTTTGAGGCATGAGGGGATTAAGTTGGGAATTTAGAGAGTTTTGAAGCGCATTTGATACTTTTGGAGGTAGATATCTTGAGGGGACACAAATGACAAAAGTGGTTTGCTATGACACCATCAAGGATTGGTAACGGAATCATTGATTACCAGCAAATGTATGGTGCTAAGACGCGTGACTTATTACCTTAAATTGGTGTTAATAAGTGTGTCCGTTATAGAGCCTTAAGTAAGTCGTGACAAAACGTTTCTTTCTTTCCTTGGTGATGCATGGGTCACATGGATTTCGGAGTCTATTCGGAGTCCCTAAATTCCTTCGCTTGCTTAGCGCCACAGAGGTGTGTCACTCAGATTGGCAATTACTTGGCGCAGAACAGTAATGAAAGAATGTCAGCTCACCGCGCGGACAGGGAGTTTGTACAGACTTGATGACATAGCCAGCAACAGCGTCAAATGGAAAGCCTTCTGTTGTAATCTAATTTCCAAATAGGAACATGATTAGAGCAAGCAAGTAAAACTAGCAACTAAATGAATAGGTTAAACTCCAATTCCCATTAAATTATTCTCATAAATCAGTAATGAGAAAATCAACAGCTTACATCATTTGACTTTCAGACACACAGACCAACCATCAACAAACCCCCTCTAACATCCAATCTCCCAAACCTTAAAACACAAAAGAAAATCACTCGAAAAAAAAAAAATCTGCGTGACATAGACGAAATGAGATAAAATAAGATGAAACATCTTGTGGTAAGAACCTTTGCCTTAAGATCCCCAAAAGCGAATGAAATTCATATTGACAATGATTCTTAAGATTATTTTGGAAATAGAAGAAATTTGAATTTAATGATAAGAATGCTAAGCACAATGGATTTTTCATTGTGGATTAGAGGCTTAAAATTTAACGAGATTTTCATCGACCTTGATTGGAATGACAATGAGGATGCAAAGCTGTTGTCAAATGACAATATTAATTGGTAGACGAGTCAAAATGGCATTATTCAGTGGTCAGGTCTGCATCTGAAGGTTCCCGCTGTCACAAATTCCTCATACCAGCTGCAACTTGTTGTACCATCAAAAATAATTCAATTATTGGATATTCGACAATGGCTTGACACACATCCAATAAATTTCATTCCAAGAACAGTCACATAAAGCCTCAACTCCCATTGCTCGAGCAAAAATATCCAAAAATCTTTTTTATTTTTTCCAAGAAAAAAGTCACAAATCTTGACTTAGGCATGAGCATGTATTGAAATAATCCGGTCGGAAATCAAAAGTCCGTCTTCAATCATAGATTAAATATGAAATCTTGACTGTAGAATTTGTGTGTTTTTGATTTGATCTTATTACCATAAATTTTCCTTTTTTTTAACCTTTGTGCCTTTATAATTTTCCGTTTCCTTTTCATCCTCTATTTGTTCTCAGTTAGACATTCGATTAATGATTTCAATTGAATATATTTTAAAGGATTTTGATAAAAAGGGGAACAAGGAACTCATATCCGCAATTTGTTCTTTCGACTGTCATGGAAGGTTCTCATTAGATGAATAGTTTACAGCATCAATATGTAGGAAAAGTCAAATTGGGTCGACTCGACTCCTTACATAACTCTAGTCGACTTCGAACTGTGATATTGAGAAGAGCAAGGCTTTAGAAAAAGGCTTGGAAATTAAACTATGCTTTCCAAGTGAAGCCCCAGTCCTGAGGGTAACTACTTCAGACTTTGTGGATGGCAAAAGATCGCGAGGAAGACCGAAGAATTTCTGGATTGGATGTGTTGAAAAGGACGCTCGAGTCCTTACGATCCCGAACTGGCAGAAGTTTTCGAAGGATAGAACTGTCTTCAGACATTCCCTACTCGCGGCAATGGGCCCTCGTGCACCCCAGTCAAGGAAATAAGTAAGTTCCTGATATTGAGACCGGGGCTTAGATTTCCCGAGAAAGTCCGACGGCAGTGACTTGAGAACTTTGACGATGCCTTTTTACCTCATATTTTTCCTAATTCATACCTGTCGCCCAGATCCATCAGCATAATTAAAGCTAATCTGCCACTAAATAGCTGTAACTTCGAAGGAGATGTCGCTGGCTCCGAAGCAGAGGCTTGAAAAGCACTTCAACATGTACCAATTTGGAGAAAATGTCACAATAATTCAAGTGAGGACAGTTTAATGCAACTTGAGAATCTATATGAGTTTAAAGCCAGAGCGGCACAAATTATCCCGAGCAGCATAATTTATGACTAATCGAATTTTGTTCGTTGTAAGAATGGGTCGAAATCAGCCGTCACGATGTCATCAGGACAACTTCGCGTGTTACAGTTGGTACAGTGACGTTACCGGTTTCTCAGCGAACATGCTGTACTGTTCGGGTAAGAGCAAGGCATTGACGCAAGGCATTCATCCGCTTTCATCCGACTCATAAAAATCTTTCATCCGGATGAAAAGTGTGACAATGCCTTAAATAAGTGAAAGAGTCTATATGGACGCCAAATCTATCCTTGCACTTGCAATAAGAATTTTGAATTGCCAGAAATGCTAGAAAAATGCGCATTGACCAAAATATCATCAAATTTATCATTACGAATTTTCCTATGCTGCTTTTTATTGCCTACATATAAATGTATTATGGTTTATTTAAACGATACAGACGAGTTGAAGACCTTTAACCCAATTTTCTTGCTTTTCACTTAAATTGAATAATTTTATTTATTTTTTTCACAAAAAAGAGATATAAGGAGAACATCCACAGACGTGTATGATATGCATGACCATAGCAATTCTTGACCCTTTTTGACCAATTTATGAAAAATGATGTGACATTTAGAAAATTGTGTATATGCACAGAGGTTAGAGAAGGATGAAGATTTGTGATGATGGATGGGATTGAATTATTTTTTAAGCCTGTATACGGAAAAAATTGGATAATCACGTTGCTATTAGCAGTTGCTGAATATTGAAAACGAGTAAGCCGTCTCGAGATTTTTTTTTTCAGAAGGACACAGAATGTCGAAAATTGAATTTTTATTAAAAAATCTTTAAGTGCTGTTGAAACTTTTATGTAATTTTCAGTCTGGCATTTAAGGCATCATTATTTAAGAAATTGCACTAAGATTTTTATCTTGTCACGTAGTATTTTTGAGAAGCATTGTTAGGAATTGTCGATTGACATTTTAATTCGACCGTTATTTTCAGATTCAAAAATAAATAATACCTGGCAGTTGAAAAATTTAAAATAATAATAGCCGTTAATTTTTTTTGAATTTTTTTCATATTTTCCAAGAATTTCGAAATATTCAAAATTAATTTCGAAGTGTTCGAATTTAATTTCAAAGTGTTCGAATTAAATTTCAAATTTTTCAAACTTGATTTCGAAATTTTCGAATTTAATTTCGAAATATTCGAACCTAATTTTGAATTTTTGCACTTAATTTCGAAATTTTCGAACTTAATTCCGAAATTTTCGAACTTAATTTCGAAATTTTCGAACTGAAACTATATTAGTCTGAATCACAGTTAACAGGACTTTGTGGAGCTGGACTCCATTTTTTTTAAAGGCGTTTCCACTGGAGTCCGGACTTTGGGGAGTGTTGCTATCTCTGGTCGGAATAGTTGAAGTACCACAGTGGGTTCTTACTTTATATAATTTTTTGGATGTAAACCATAAACCTGAGTTGGCAGGACTTAAGGAGTCCGAACTCCGAAAGCCCAAAATGGTGCCTCCACTGGATTCTTGACTTGAAGCCAGTGATGTACGATCTACGTTGATGTCTGGACTCTACTGTAGTCCGTATTCCACTACAGTCCAGAATCCAGTGGAGGCTCCTCCATATTGGACTCCTCCTAACTCTGCTATAGACCCCTCAGCTGCTGTTCCTTAATCTCATATTTATTAAATTTTTAAATTCAATCGTCTGCAATATTATTCAAAAATCTTTACATCATATCCACACTAGAACGTAACTGAACCCTTAAAAAAGGCACAATGTCTGTAATTTTTTATGCTTCATTACCACTAAAGGTCGACTACCTATGCTACAATGAATTTATTTGTCACTTGTCTAACGAGAAAATCTTTCGAGACAAACAAGATAATCAATTTTGGATGAAAATGTACAGGAAAAATTGGAACTAAGGTCTATCTTGTAAAACGTGACACTCATCAATCGAGAAAATAAGAAGATAGGAAGGAAGTATAATGAGGAAAATGTTTTGAGGAAGGTTGGATGCTTTTTTGTGGATTGAGGATTGTGATTTTGGAATTAATTAAACGTCATTAATTGAAAATTTTGGGATTTGAACTTGTACGAAAAGCATTAAATCAGGGAAGTTGGCTGGAATGGACCCTTAATTGTTGTCCGTTCCTAGATGACTATCATCAAAAAACAGATTTTTTGGACTTTCCTATACCCAACAATTATTCAAATCAAAAAGTTCAAAAATCAATTTTGAAAATTTTGACATCATTTTTGAACGACCCCAACTTTTCCAGGATGTTCCAAAATTCCGTTTCAGCAGGTAGTCAAACCTAAAAATATTAAAAATTTCTTAAACCTTACATTTTTCCAAAAAAAAAGTTAATTGCCAATTTAAAAATTCCAAAAAACTGGATTTGTGAGGTTTTCATACAAATGTTTTTTTCAACCTTATACTTCACAAGCACTATCAGAAATGACTAATATATTTCCGTCAAACTGTCAATACATCGTTATCGCTTCTCGGCTGTAATGGCTAAGATCAAAGTGTAGTATCTGTTCTTATCAGCTTAACATCTGGTAATCTGTGCATAGCACGGAAACAAATGTTAAACTGATTTTTGGAAAATGACGGAAATAATGAAGCTTGCTTCTATTCTGTCCGGGTTGGCCTAGTATTGCAGTACTTCTAGGATCGGCCCAAATAAATAAAATACATAAACATATTAATAGTAGTTTGAAGTGGAATTAGCAGTTGTAACTAGATGAAAGAAGTTTAATGTTCTTTGGACATAGGCCTCATCTTATAGCTGCTACTTCTCGTATACTTTATTATAAGTTACTTTCAAATAATATTTTGACGGTTAAATTTCAAATATATTTTAACGGTTATTTTCAAATATTTTTTGACGGTTATTTTTCAAATATTTTTTAACGGATATTTTTCAAATATTTTTTGGCAGTTATTTTGTAAATGTTTTTTGACAGTTATTTTCAAATACTTTTTAACGGTTATTTTTCAAATAGTTATTAACGGTTATTTTCAAATACTTTTTGACGGTTATTTTTCAAATATTTTTTGACAATTATATTCAAATACTTTTTGACTGTTATTTTTCAAGTGCTTTTTTTGTTTTCACAGTTTTGTTTCGTTAAACATTTTTATTTTATTTGAGTAAAATGTGTTTTTGTTAGTCACGAGTAAACTAATACATTTTTTATTTCAAATCTTTTTTAAACTGTGACTTTATCAAGTACAACTTTATTTCAAATAAAAATAAGATGAAAAGCCACAACAAAGTAATGCAAATTTTACATTTTGTCATTTTTCTCATCTGCACTGAAGCAAAATAGAATAGAAAGAAAGAAAAAAATTCCTTGCAGCTACGATCCTATCATCTTTATAAATTTTCATGTCTTCTTTATTTTTCTCCTTCGATTCATTTCGGATGCAACAATGACAAAAAAAAAAGTAGCGACAAAAAAACTTTGGCCCTCTTTTTTAACACAATGATTAAGTGTTTTTCTGTTCCTCACTCTTCTTGCAACCTCGCATTCCTACTAATATGCTAACAAATTTTTGTACAATGATTTATGGTTTGGAATATAAAGATAAAACATGTTGTGTGAATTTTTTTTTATATTTTATTTTATTTCCCTTTTTTCCATTCTTATTTGCTGTTTAGCTACTTTTGTAATAGATTGAATGAACACAACAAAAAATGCAAGTAAGGAAGACAAAAAGGAATTTTTTATTGCTTGCATGGAAGATGAGATTGCTAAATGTGGATGGAATTGTAACTGTAAATGTGACAAAAATGTCTTCAAAGTTTTTTGTTTTTGAAGATTATTTCTTTTCTGTGAATTAAAGTTGTTGAACTTTAGAATTGTTGATTTTTTTGTGAATTTGACACTAAAAGATGTGCTTTCTCGAGAAACACACGTCTGCTAATCGATTCAAAAAATTCTGAATAAGGTCCACGTGACCGTGGGATGGCGCAGGATTCGAGCCCCAAGCCTCTGAGATCACTCTTGGTGCCAGATTTTTAATCGATTAATTGACTAATTCTAAATATTCAGGTTTATTCATGATGTTGGACACTGAGCCCCATTTGTTTAAGATTTTAAGACAAAATCCCCCAAACCCACTAACATTTGGTGACTAGCATTTTTGGTGATACACCATTGTGATCTGGGGCGCTTAAGTTGTCCACCATTAATCTATATAGTCTTAAAAGTATATAAACTTCTTTGATCAAACTTCGAGCAGCACGAAGTGGCAAACTGCATTTTTCGCCGTTGAAAAGGGTTAATATTGGCTGTCAGAGTAACTTTTGTTCATGGGTAGGTGTAACATTTTTGAGTTTGCATGACTCTAATATGGAAGGGTTTTTTTGAACTTTTAAAGTCCAGACTCCCAAAGCCCTTCAAACTTTGTTTTGGTCCACTCGAGTGCATAGCGGTGCCCTATCCAATACTTTGCGCTGTTTAAAGATTCATCGCTCTTAATATTCCCAATGCAACAGCCCATTACAGCAACAACAATTGTCAGTTCACCCACACTCTTAGAAAAATTCTAAAATTTAATTTTAGAATTGTATGAAAAAATCAAAAATTTAGTTTTTAACATAGCACCTAAAACTAAATTTTAGATTTTAAAACTAAAATTTTAAAATTTAAAAACTTAAATTTTTAATTTTAAAATTTTAATATTAAAATTTTTCCTTACAAAAACTAAAATTAAAGTTTTAAAATTAAAAATTAAAATTTTAAAATTCAAAAATTTTAGTATTAAAATCTAAAATAAAGTTTTAGGTGCTATGTTGAAAACTAAATTTTAGAATTAAAAATTAAATTTTAGATTTTTGGTTTTTATTTCCTGGAAAAAGGAACAGAAAAATTTCAAAGTAGCCATTAATTATGACTAATAACACACATGTGTGAGTAAGGAAGTGAAAGCATGCATTGGTAGTTAATAATTTTGTATCAACTTTTTTAAATTTTTCATACAAAGTTGGCACATACTTCATCAAGTGATTTCTGCAGGCTCTTGTGAAGTTTTATGAGAAAATTTTTTCTAAAAAACTAGTTTTAGAATTTTAAAATTTGGGTTTTAGATTTTAAGAATTAAAATTTTAGAATCTAAAATTAAGTTTTAATATTTTAAAATTAAGTATTAAAATTAAAAATTAAATTTTTATAGTAAAAAAAATTTATTCTAAAACTAAAATTTTAGAATTATTTCTAAGAGTGCACAAACCCAAAATTATGCAGATTAAGGAAGATTAAATCCATAAATAATTATAAAAGTGCATCTAGATTGCTCAAATGATTCTCATTTCTCCTTTATATTCAGCATCTCACTTTTGTCTCTTTTGTAACATTTTCATTTTAAAAATGTAATTCTCCTTTATTCTTTTTAATTCCAACATTTTTTCTTTTATGCAGCATCGCGGTCGTTTCTGTAAAAACATTTTAATTAGAATAAAACTGAAAAAAATCCTTTTATTTTAATTTTGAATTAATTGTAATGCCATCTCGCTATAAATTCTCACCATTATCATCATAATTATAAAAAGTGTAACAACAATGTTGATGGCAGGTCTTATGGGTAGGGTGGCTAGAGGATTTTCGCGAAGTATCGCGACACTCTTGAAAAAATTCTAAGTTTGGAACTATTGGGGTTCTATTGGACTATTTTGAGTCTTAATATTCAAAGAACTAGTTAAATTAGCATAGAAACTTGCAAAAAGTGCACAAAATTACTGAAATTCCGGAAAAAATATTTTTAGTTCTGGGCTTGAACCCGAACCTCCAAAATGACAATGTTCGAAATTTGTCCAAAATTCCAAAAATTTGAATAGAGTTTTTGACTTGTTGAAAAATCGGGACTAGAGTGTGGATTTCCCAAAAACGACCGTTAATTTTTTTCAAAAAAATATATTTTGTCGTTAAGATTCAAAATTTTTTTGACCGTTACTTTTTACTTTTCTTCGTAACGTAAATTTTTATTTTAAAAAATGCTGAGTTCGAATTGTTCGAATTTTTCGACAGTCTAATGTCGAAAAACTCGAATTTAAGACGGCCACACTCTGATCGGTACATTTTGAGGCTTTGTTGCGACACAGCAGCAAGGTAGAAAAGTACAGCAGCGTCCCGGCAAAAATACAGCATATGGCCGCCCTACTTATGTGGGGCTCCTTTTGTGAATGAATAAATGGATGAATGGATGGATGGATGGATGGATGAGCGAGAAAAGAACAAAGTTTCTCGTTATTCTTTTAATTCTCGCATGTGAGAATTTTTAATTAAAAAAAAATAAGAGAAAATGTAGCACTTTAGAAGTCCATAAAGTGAATGAAAATTGTCATTTATTGTCATCTTACCTTTTCAGTTCTTGTACATAAATTCAAACGATAATGGCAGTGAATTTTTTCGCGACCCTCCCGTTAAAAAGCGACGACAGTCAGATACGGAAATGTCCCAATTACAATAAACATGTCAATGTGACGAGTAATTTTAGTTGGAAATTCCTTTTCATTTTCATTATGTCACAAATCCCTTCCAATTTCTGCTCACCCTTACTTCTCACCTCTCACCCCTTTTTTGTCATTTTCATTTTCATTGTTGCTAAAATTGAAAAACATTTTTTTTCGTTCTTTTTTCTTTCTAATTCCTTTACATACACCATCAGGAGTGCATTCGGGGGTTTTGCGAGTCAAATTATCTCCTTCCCCACACTCTACCCCACTCTTCCTGGAGCTACTCGTGCTCTATGTAACTCTAGAAGGCGAAAAACGTGATCTTAAGTGTAGAGTTAGCTGATGGCAAGGCTCACGAGCATGTTCGTCTATTATACTTAAAATGAGCAAGAGCACTCTGTTTGCATTTAAGGGTACGTTGAGTTATTCATGCTTGACTACTCTCTTGAACAGTAAAAGCCAATGAGCATTGACTAAAGGTCTTATGACTATAAAAGAACAATGCTGGAACTGGACTATCTTCTGCTTCTGTTACTTACTTACTGGAACCAATATGGAGCCTAGACCGCTTCAAAAGGCCATCTATCTGACTCTATTGCTGGCTGAATCACGAAGCTTGTGCAAGTTCTTAGTTTTGACATCTAACTGACATTCCTTCATTGCCGTTCTACGCCATGTTGCTCTTGGAGCACCTAGACGCCTTTTCCCTTGTGGATTCTAGCCAAGGTTAGTATAGCAAGAGTGTGTCTCTCTTCCAGCTACATTACTATTTCGCTCTCAAAGAGTGTGATCTATAAAGTCATATTAATCCTCTGCTTACCCACAAGCATTACTGTACCTCAAAGTACTCCTTGTCTAGTAAGGGTATTTACTGAATATTCAACTGGATATGATACTACTATTCCACCTCCAAACTACTATTCCACCTCCTCCTGATTACACCCCTACATACCATCATCATCATCAACATCATCAGTTTCAGAAGGAGCAAAAGCAATACCATTCAGCACTTCGTTGCCTCTTAGTTCATTAAATTTTTACGTGATTTTTTTCCTCTCTTTCTCTCTCTACCCTCCTCAACAATTTCGCTCCTTGATGTCGTTTAAATTGTTTTTATGAGCTCACGTTTTCCAACTTTTCTTCACAATGCTCTCTTAAGATGCCTGTTATACATAGTTTCCATTTATAGCATGCTTTTGTAGAGTCTTTTGTGCTGGTTGTAGTTTTGTGCTTGAGTGGGTTAGTGTCTGAAGATTTCTTTGAAATGTATGCATTTGGATGTTGAGTAAGTGGCACAATTCTCGGTTGTTTTTTATATGAGGATCCTTCACTTTTTTATAAACTGTCCTCTAATTTAGGTGAGTAGCTTACTTATACTGTCGATTAGGTATATCACTTATCGGGCTGCAACTAACATTTATGACAGACAATGCTTTTGTAAAGTATAGAGACTTTGAATGGACCTAAATCTCGAAATTGTTATTCTTAACGTAACTAGATCGATAGATCGATAAGGCTTTTGTTCGACAAATATGCGAATATGCATGCAGTTAAATATGCCTATATAAATTGCTCTGTTGACAACATGACTTATTTAGTTACTTACAGCAGCCATTTTCCTATGTGGAGCTTAGGTTACAGCAAAAGGCTTTCCAACCTGACTATGATACTGGCATTATTAAGCAGTTTGTACAATTTCGCTGTTCATACGTTGCGTTGACATTCTTTCATCACTGTTCTGCACCAAGTAGATTTTGGATAAGGTCCTGGTCACCGTTTTGCTTATGAATTCTATTCAAGGGCTGTATAGCAAACTTGTGATTCTGTCCCGGCATTGACAATTTCTCTAGTATTTTTCTTCCGAAGTGCCAGCCGTATCTTGTCGTACTTCCTCATCTGTATCTCTTTGTTGATGTCTTGCTGACCTGCTTTTTTGCAGAAGCTTCTCAGTTGTAGGCCATTCATCTGGATTTTTGTTCCACCAAATCAGTTGGCTACATGACAGTCCGGTGAAAATAGCAGTATTTCTGCTTGAAGACTTTGCTAACACGAAATCCATAATGATAAAGCTAGGCACCTTTTCAAAGTAACCTATCTGATAGCTCTGTTCACGGATGTTTACTTGACTTGTCTAGTTACACGATATGCTGTAAAATGATGTGTCAATCCAGAGACGCTATGATCTTGAACTTGAATAATTGCTCCAATTCTGAATCCTATCTACACTTCTACTTGAATAAAATCTGTTTATTTTTGCAATATTATTTAATTTTTTGTGTCAATTTTCTGAAGCATTTTCATAATATTTAAACAAGGTTTTAAAAGCGAAAGCCAAATGAGAATGGCGACAGATGCACACTATCTGACGCATTTGTAAACTTTTTACATTCGTATATTTAATCTCAATCAACGTAAATGCTTACCTTCATTGCGCTGCTACATCACAAACCTTCAAAGTCATTTCATGCTTTTCTTCTTTTGCAACAGCTTTGCTCTTATTTCAGCTTCTTCACACTCATTTCACATTAGAAAGTATATAGCATTTCAGTAAGGTACTTCTGTGCGAGAATATATAAAAAAAAAATCATTTTACTTTACATTGTGTACACCTTTTTTATATTTCTTTAATTTTTATGCATTTTTCAGCGCATTTTTCGAAAAGGAATTGTCCGCGTTTTGCCTGTCTGTCCGTCCGTCTGTCGCTTAACCCATTAATTACGGAGTTTTTTAAGACTTAAGAATACATTTAGGTGATAGATAATAGATAAAAAATAAGTTTCACGAAGAGTTTGAAGCAATTTAATGTCCGAATTTAGTTAAATTAACAAAAATTTAGTGTAACATATGTGTTACGCTAGTATTTTACAAACATTTTTTTTTTCACCTCTGAAAATTTTTATTCTCTTATTTTTCACTTTCCTTACTTTTTTGACTAACAAACTAAGCTCGAATGTAAATCTGGTGCTATATTTGATCATTTGAGTCATATTTATATATTCAATTATGCACAGAATTGTTAAAAACTAAAAAAAAATTACTCTCACATTGCACCTTATAACTCCTTAACTATTTATTTTTGAGCTTTCAAACTATGTATAAGGAGTTCCTTTCACCTTAATATATCACCTGAAGCACCACAAGAAGCATGTCATTCCTTTAAATAGACCTAAAACCACTTAAAAATTTCACCACAAATTTTCATATCAAAAAAAATCTCACGTTAAAAAATCCACTAAAATGAGCTATTCTTTAAAAATTATCGACCAAAAATATCTAATTCATAATAATTAATTAATACACAGAACAACAACGCTCAAATATTAGTTAAATCACATTAAAACAATAATTAATTATTTTCTGACTAAAATCCTAAAACACTTGTAAAATACTGGCGTAACATATATGTTACAGGCAAAATGTCGCTAAAATCCTAGCGTAACAGATATGTTACATTTATTGTCAACGAATAGTTAATGTATTTAATTAAGCTATTCTTGTGTTTTTAAGCTATATTTAATAATATTCAACGTTATACTTTAATATTCTTTTGATTTCTGGTTAAAATATGGATTAAAGACCGAAAATTTTGAGTTTGAAAATTATACATTTGGCAACACAAAAGTTAAACTTAATTAATTTTACTAATTTGTATATTGCAGTAATTTAAATTAGTAAATATGCAAGTTTATGCATTAATGCATGATAATTTTTAACCAGGTCATAAGTTAGATCAATATTAAAAGAGAATTTAACGTAAAAGCTAGCGTTACATATGTGTTACGCTAGTAATTAACGGGTTAATTACTCCTCCAGTTTAAGCTTTTCTGGCGCGGTTTTTTGTTTATATTATGCAGAGTGATTTGAGCTTTTCGACATTAGATTTTGGAAAAATTCGAACATTTCAAATTCAACTTATTTTAAAATAAAAATTTACGTTACGAAAAAAGTAAAAGTAACGGCCAAAAATTTTTTGAATTTTTAACGACAATTTTTTTTGAAAATGTATAACGGTCGTTTTTCAGACAGCCATACTCTGATTTTATGTATTTAGCCTATATAGAATCCGATAAAATCTTGTAGACCCTAAGATCCTCCGCATGGAAAATGCGCTACCGTCGGTCACGAGTGACTACGTCGATACTAGCTTTATTCTCGTAGTTGACGCAAAATTATTTTCATTTCCTTCTTCTTCCTCCCTTTTGATTCTTATTTTTATACATTATTTAATTTTTATATTTTTTTTGTATAAGATGACAAGGGATGGGGACTCAAATGACGACAAAATGATTTTGGTTTATGTTCAACACATAAAGGAATCGGAATCAATGATGTTGTAATCCAATGTACAAGCTATATATCTCCTTAATGTCATTAAATTTTTTCTTTTCGTCTGTGTGTGACTGTTGCTAAAATTGGCTATGTAGCGATAAAGTATCGAATTAGATGTTTTTGTCAATTGCCATTTAAAGGAAAGGAAGAAAGAGACAGGAGGGGATGAAAGTCTTAATGGTCTACAATTGTCAAGATTCTCTGTTAAATTGCTTTAAGGATTTTCTTCCTCTTAATTGAGTTTAATTAAATTTTCGATTGAATTTCTCGTTTGGAATTGGAAGGAAAGTTTTGAAGATTTTATTGACACTTCTTTGAGTCATTAGAAGTAAAATCGATTAAAATCTTTCAGTGTCGATATTCTTTTATTTGATTGTTTTATGGATGATTTGAGTTTATTGGAAAGGATTTATATTGATGAATTCTTTTAACACGATGCCATTTTGAGATGCCATGAGATTCTTAATGAATTCTTATAAGTTTAAGTTGCACACCTGGTGCAGGGGTGTAGTCAGAAGAGCGTTTGAGAGCACAGTACAATACATGATGGGTACACCTCAGACATAGTGGAGATTTTGACCATTTCCTTGTTTCAGATTAATTCTGTGGACAGAAACCAACTAAACCAAACTAAAACAATACTTAGTGAACCTTTTGGATTATGTGAAGGAGTAAAAATTATTCAAGTCGCATATTAAAGAGTTCTTAGACACATCTAAGTTAGGCAGCTTAGTCTTGAAAGCCAACATTTTTAAAATTGCGTAATGTCATGAAACGACTAGTTTGATTCCAAAAAGAAGGGAGGAAGCTGTCGATAGAGACAGTATTGCCGTTTGGTATTGGCAATTAGCAGGTGGAAAGCTGGCGATAGCATAAGTTTTAGGAGACATCTGAGATGAGGCCATGGATCACAGTTGATCTGTAAGTAAGAAATGTCATGAGTCCCTGAATATTATTGACAAGATTCTAAATATATATAGTACTCTATATAATGATTAAGAAATAGGTTTTTGGTTGGAATCGAACACACATACCCACAAAGAGTGAAATAGATATTTCGGTCTGTTGCCTAACTACTCGATCGCAGAATCCGATCAAAATGGCTGATGCGTCTATGTATGTCTTGATATATCACATTACACTCTGCTCAGGTACCACGAATAGTAGCCTGAGGAGCTATAGATGCGCAAACCCAAAAACATCAACAATAACAGACAAACAGCATGCTCTCGATAGCTTGATCACCTTAAATATCCTTAATGAGCATACTTACTTACTTACTGGAACCATGCTCCGACTTGGAGTCTTGGTTGCTACAAAAGGCCTTCCATCTGACTCTGTTGCTGGCTGTATCACAAAGCTTGTACAAATTCTCAGTTTTGACATCTAACTGGCATTCCTTCATTACCGTCCTACGCCATGTTGCTCTTGGAGCACCTGGACGCCTTTTCCCTTGTTGAACATGCTCAATTATTATGTTCATCAAAAAGTTCCCATTCCTTGCATAAAATCTTCAATTTCTTCCTACAAACAAATGACACACATATTCATAGTAGCACAAAATATTCATTTTTTTAAAGTATATAATGTTAGCATGTCGACTAAAGTTGCATTTAATTAAAATAGATGATGCAAGATTTATTATAAATCATCTTCTTACATGCATTTGATATTTTGTTAGAGTAAAATACACAAGAAATAGAAATAAATTAAGCACAAAGAAAAAAACTGCGCATAAAATAAAAAATTCAACAAAAATTTAGTGAAATAGAAAAAATAATTTTTGTTGATGCTGCAGTTTAATTTTGTTCATCATTGTGTGTATCTCTGTCATTAATTTTTTGTGGAGCTTTAAAGCATTAAAAATAAATAAAAAATAACAATAATTAAGCGTCACTGTTATTAAATTAGTGTCGCATGACAATCGCAATTGTGAGGAAGTTTTTGCATCTAATATAAGTAAAATTAGAGTGACTCGTGCAGTCGTTGCTATATATCAGTGGTGGTCAACCTTTTTTTCGTGTGGCACACCTTAGTTGTAAGCCTCAACTTACGGTTTACGATCCATGGCATTTCCAATGAATTATGGTGACATAATAGTGTGCCGCAGCACATAGGTTGCCCACCACTGCTCCACAGCAAGCAATAATGATGCATTATTAATAGTTATATGATCACGAAATGTAATTTTACTGAAATGACAGATACAGAGAGGACTGAAAGGTCACGAAGTCAACTAATAACAATAATAATTAAAAATTAGTGCAGCACAGCATGATGTGAAAGAATCTTCATTATCTTCTCCGTGTGTGTGCATCTGGGGAGCATGTGTGACACGTCATTATAATTATGGCACATAAAATAATTTTCATTGCATTTTATGAGAAAATTTTACTGTCACATGTCATAAAATAATTTAATTAATTAAAATTTTTTTTATACAATTAAGATGAATTTTTCATGCGAAATTTATAGTGCGAGGTTGCATGCATGCGTCTCACTCTCACGTTGCATGCCTACAATCTGGCACATTAAATCTCGTTCCATGATGACATCGAGGCTGATGATGATGATGATGATGATGGGGCAGTCGGCAGTAATTTTTCATCCACAAAAATTTTTGCGCTCTTTTTTTTGGACGGCGAACTATATTTTTAATTATTTTCACATTTGTCATTAATCTCAATCAGATGCTGGGTGTTCCTTGGTGAGATTTTGTTTAATTTTTATTTTATTTTCAGAATTTTGGATTTATCTGGGTAGAGGTACTAGTAGAATATTACGAAGTCTCTTTATCGACGAATTTTTGAGACAGGGATCAAAACTAAGACCAGAAGCGATACTGAGGCTGGGATCGAGACCGAGATTCTGATCGAGACCAACACCGGTAGCGAGATCGAACCTGGATCGAGATCAAGGCCAAGATCGAGACTGAGACTAAGATCGAGACCAAGTTCAAGACCGAAACCGGAATCGAGACTGAGACTGAAGCTGAGACCGAGAACGAGAACGGAAATAAGATCGATACCAAGACTATACGAGAATTCCACGAATCTCAGTTTTGCTAAATTTCGAGACCGATACTGTGAATTCTTAGGTTCGGTCTCGGTCTCGAGAACCATTAGATTTTAGATTAGTCTTGTAGTACAGAGTGTGAAACTGATCAACCTCACTTTTAACAATTTTAATGAGTTCTATACCTTAGCTTGTGATCTAATAACAGGGATGTAATTAGAATATTTTTTAAGGAAGGGGAGTTGATTGTCAACTTCTAATATGGGATTTAGAAAATGCATGTTTAGCTCAAAGTACGATGAATCAAATGAAGAACTACCTCGTCTTTAGAGCAAGAACCAACTCTTCAAATATTAAATGAAGTCACTAAAGCTAGATGGACTTCTTCAGAGCTAGTTCAACGTCTTCAGAGCTAAATCGACGTCGTCAAACTTAATTGACGTCATCAGAGCAAGATTGACATCTAGAGAGCTAGATTGATCTTATCAGGGCTAGATCGACGTCTTCAGCGCCAAATTGGTGTCTTCAAAGCCAGAGTGACGTCTTCAGAGCTAGTTCGACGTATTCAGAGCTTAATCGACGTCTTCAGCATTATATCGACGTCATCAGAGCGAGTTTGATGTCTTCAGAGCTAGATAGACGTCTTGTGAACTAGATTGACGTCCTGTGTCATTTGTACAACTAGTCAAATATATACAAATCCGTCGACGAAGGGTTTCATCGATGCTTTATATTCTACACGATATTGAGAGCCAACCGAGCCCAAGACTCATCAATGATCCCAAATTCTCAAAAATTCTGACAAAAGTCCCTCACAAACCCAAAGAGATGATCGTTAAAATGGTTTGAAATTAATTGCATAAAATTGCATTATTGTACATAACAAAAATTAAGCACTCAACCACGACAATTTGAATAATGATTCGCAATTTTCATTTTAAATACATTTGAGCTACATGATGAGCGGCATATTTTCATAACAATATAAATTATCTCGGCTTCATATGTTTACAAAACAAAAGAAAAAAGTATATACATGCATGCATGAGCGAAGAAAAATGAATGTGAGATGAAGGAAGGATAAAGAAGAAGACTGTCGGTATAGTGATGAGTGTCGAGTAATTAATGAGGAAAATATAGAAGAATGAAAAAGAAAAATCATCACTGAGTTTTTAGAAGTTTATAGCACCTCATCAATATTAATATGAATGTGCGTAAGGCCTTTAACGTACCGTAATGACTTAAAAATTGTGTTAATGGATGAGTGAGTCATTTGTGGAGGATTGCAGGATGTTAATGGTGTGAACAATATGTGAAAATTGCGTGAGTCATTTTGGATTTTTTTTGGTGTTGTTATGGAGAGGAGATTAAGCTATTTTTTAGTGCGATGATGGGCTGCGAGTTTATTGACTTATTGGAAACTCATGGAATGATGATGTTGATGAAATTGGAAAGTGGACAAAAGTACGTTATAACTAGTCATCACTTACTTACTTCTTACTTCCTTGGATGGGGCGCACGAGGATCCATTGCCGCGCGTAGGGAATGTCTGAAGACAGCTCTATCCTTCGTAACCTTCTGCCAGTTCGGTACTTTTTAACACATCCGATCCAGGAATTCTGGACCTAGTCATCAACTGCACATTAACTTGCCATAAGTTAGTAACAATAATAGAACAGAAGTCTGAAGCATTGATGATAAGAAACTTCGTTCAAAAAGTACGAATTCGAAGTCTATTAATCAGAATTGAAGTATTCAGGTCTAAAAGATCCAGATTATCAAGCAGTCTTAGGGGTAATGACAGTTGAAGAGTAAAGGCGTTCTATGTCATCGTATTCAAACCTAGATCTTCCAAGTTCACGGTGGGGATACGAGACGTTCCTCTGATGATATTACAGGATAAACATAACCTACAAAATAAGGCTGTATGCTGCGTTTGAAGTGCATATGATTCGAATAAGGACATGTGAAGAATTTTCCAGTTAACAGAGTCTCGAACCCATGAATGCTGGATCGATATGCAATGATTTAGTCCCAAGAACGAAACCACTAGCACAGATCCACTACGACTCTGGATGTCTATATTGATAACGAAAATCAGCATCCCGATTTGACAAAAATACGTTTTAAATAGTTTCAAGATAAAGCAGAAATCTAGTATGTCCATTCGGGCATTAGCTCAAGTATCATAAAATATCACAAGAACCAACGAATCACAACTGATTTACATGCGACATGATTCACAAAAAAATCAAAATCAATTTTAGTCTAGTGTCTCATTAAAGTTGAATAAAATACTCGTAAACGACAATAATTGCATCCAAGCCATTAAAGCTAAACGATTCCCATGCACAGTAACAACACAAAAAAAAATCATCCATAAAATTAAGCCTTGAAAATCCTCAACGAGGTCATTAAAACAATTTTTGATTTGCATAAAAATGAAGGAATTTTTCATACATTCAAGGATCTATGCCTCCATTCATCAATCTATCACAATAGGACATTCAGGAAAAAAATATTTAAATTATGATGGATGACTGACAAACATTTGCATATACAACCAGAAAATAATACATAATACAATCATGATGACGACGATGATGATGATGATGATGATGTACATACCATTTTTATTCGTCGACAATTTTAATTAATGGCAAAAGTCATGCCATGACAATAAATTTAATTTACACCTTTTTTGCTAATCTCTCACGCCATTCATAATGTTTATGATTATAAATCTTCATGTACTGTGTCTGAATATTCCTTTTATTTTATGATTTTCATGTTTTAAAATAAAATAAACAAAAAAATTTACAAATCACCGCAAATAATTAAATATTCATATGTTGCTCACTTTTCAATCCTCTTTCAGACTGCCTCTATGATTTTTGCATGATGGCTTGAACTTGCGGGAAATTTTGGACAGAAAATTTCAAAATTTCCGTTAAATTTTCAAATATTTCATTTGAATTTTTAACGATTTTTATTTAAATTTGTATGCAATTCTAATTGCCATGTCTCATAAATCCTGACGAAATTCCCCACAAGGGATGCATTAATTTCCTTTCAACATTTTGAGAAGAGAGAAGTAAAAAAAAAAAGAAATTTTTACATGCATAAAACTTGTGTAATGTGTATTCAAATTAAGCACAGTTTGTTTCTTTTTAATGCTATATGCTGTATATGCTTTATGTGTTTTGCCATAAAAATGGGTAGTAAGTAACACCTAAGTAACTAGGGAAAAGTGAGGAAAATTTTAATGAAATGAGAATCAAGAATTAAAATCAAAGGAAATTGTTAATTGAAAAGGCAAGGGGTGTAATTTGAATTTTAATAAGCATGCAGTCATAAAGATTAAATGTGAATTTCTAATCATACTATAATATATTGCTGCCATAAAATGGCCTAAATGATAGAGCGCCGGCCTTACGTGTCAAAGGTTCAGAGTGCAGTCTAGCTTTCGTCCAAAAATGCAGGCCAGCAGCCTTGGAAAAACTATAAGGTGCAGTCGAAAGTTACAGGCCTGTAGTTCTCGGTCGAACCATAGTTCAATCCCTGATCATGCCTAATTTTTGAAACTCTTTTTCTATTTTGTCGTTCTAGTTACGAACCTTAACTCTTATGTTGAGTACAGTTTAGTGACCTTTTGCAAATAATATGCTGGATTTGCTAGGTATATCCACAATAATATATTATTATTTGGATAATTTTCCAGGCAAAATCTTGCTCATACGAATTGTAGCTAGGGACATCTCTGGATGACATACTCATGTCCTTGCAATGTGCAGTACTTATAATGGTCTCGAATCCCACTAAAGAGTGTAGGTCAAAAGCAGTGATGGTCAACCTTAGATTTTTTGCAGCACACTTTAGTGGTATATCTAGAGCTGACTAGAACCGCCCATGTTATACGGTTCATTTAATTTCAAAACTATTTATGGCATACAGGTTGTCTACCACTGGTCTAAGGACTGTGATACAAAATATCATTCATCGCAGTGCATCTAGCTAATAAATCGCGAATGCATAAACGTTCGTGTGAGTTCGTGTGACTAGAAAAGTGAAAAAAATGAGTCACAAATTTTGAACGTGACAGACAGAAAGACAGACAGAATGACAGACAGAGCAAGTCAAATAAAAGCGTATTAGAAAGAACTCAAATTGTACTAAACTTTCTCAAGAGATCGAAACCGGGACCATTGCGTCGATTGCCTTTCCTAGCTTTACTTAGTAACCAACTAGACCATCGCCGCCTTTACGCTGCTTACTAATAAGCCTGAACACTTTAGACATTATAATACCCGAGTACTACAATGTTGTCACTAGGATGCTTCTGCAATACCGTGCAAGACATTAAAGCACCATGACGGAAACGTGACGACTGATTTCAGCTCATTTTTACGGCATATAATGTAATTTTCCGCATCATACTTTTCAGTACAGCAAGTAAATGTTAGTTTTAAAGCATCCTAATATAAAAACAAGCAATGTAAATTAATTTCCAACAAAATACTCATCTCAAAGTTCCTATCCCTATTCATTACATCAAAAAATAACTAGAAAAGCCCCAAAAATAAAACCACTAACAAAATGTAGATGCAAAAGCAGGAAAAAGTTCCAACAACAAATTCACCGCGTTTCGTATGTTGTGTTGCACTTTAAATGTTAACAATCAGCTACACACGACGTGAAAAAAAAAACCTCTTTTTTTCATAAACTAATGCAAATGACGATGGCATCAGCAGTAACAGTACCGGTGCGATATATGCATATGAGTGAGGTAAAACTGTATGTTAATTAAATTATGAAAATACATAAATTTGCATGTTATTTTGCATCGTTGTGAAAATATATAAGAGGTTGAAAAATACGAAAGAAATTGTGTGTTGGGTGAGTTTAGCAAGCCATACGAATGTTGGAGATCAGCAATGATTTTTTTTGAAGTAAATAAAAATAAGGAAGAATTTTTCATGCTGTTGATATAAACACGACATGATGTTATTTCTACAATGATTTATTTCCAACTTTTTTTCATACATATGTGAGCATAGACATACATTCATAAACAAAATATCTCACACATAAGTTGCTCTATAAAAAATAAAAATTTCGAGTAAATCGCGTCGCTTGCATTGCCTCGGCGCAAAATATGCCACGCTCATTGCACGCAAATACCCATTTAATGAAACGTCCGAAATGATTTATGACGTTGACGACATTTCTCATGCTTTTACCTCTAGACGGGGGCTTGCATGCCAGTGCTACCAGCCTGCTTGGTTCGTATGACACTGGCAGCATGATGTATGAAAAATGATTTTGGAAATTTTTCTGGATTTTCTTTTTTATTTTTATTTTTGTTAGTGTGGATTTCGCTTGTAAAATTGATTGTATCATATTTTTGATGGTTTATGGAATTTTGGTCGAAATGCTGTCAATTTTAAACCAATTTGCTGACAATTTTGATTATTTTGCTGTAACTTTCGATCAATTTGTAGCCAATTTCGACCAATTTACTGTAAATTTGGATCGTTTTGCTGTCAATTTCGATCAATTTGCTGCCAATTTTGACCAATTTGCAGTCAATTTCGACTAATTTGCTGTCAATTTCGACTAATTTGCTGTCAATTTCGATCAATTTGCTGTCAATTTCGATCACTTTGCTGTCAATTTCGATCAACTTGCAATCAATTTTGACCAATTTGCTGTTAATTTTGATCATTTTTCTTTCAATTTCGACCATTTTGCTGTCAATTTCGATCAATTTTCTGTCAATTTCGATCACTTTGCTGTCAATTTCGATCAACTTGCAATCAATTTTGACCAATTTGCTGTTAATTTTGATCATTTTTCGATCAATTTCCACCAATTTGCTGTCAATTTTGATCAATTTGCTGTCAATTTCGATCATTTTGCTGTCAATTTACATCAATTTGCTGTCAATTTCAATCAACTTGCTGTCAATTTTGACCATTTTGCTGTCACTTGCGACCATTTTGTTGTCAAATTCGATTTTTTTCAATTTAATGCATTTAGTCAAAATCCAACTAAATCCACAACAACCGCGCTATGCCAACTAAACCAACAATCACAATCCACTTTATTTTTCATTATTCACTATCACCTTATTCATTTCTTTTCTTTTCACTTTATTTCGCTAACCAGCTCGTTAGCTTCCTGAAATGAAAAAAATAAAAAAAAATGATAAAAAATATTGCAAATGACTGTGGACTGAATGCACATTCTCCTACCTATGTTTGTGGTGCATAATAAAGCAAAACGGGGAAACGATATATAGAGAAAATAATCAGGGAATGGCACGTCCAGACTGTGAATTTACATTTCATGCTGTGCTACTTCACAAAGGAGTATCAAGCCCCTCTTTTTATCATCTCAATTCCCTATTTTATATTTCATGCTGTCTGGTTAGCTGACTGTGACTGAGCTTTTGTGGTAATATGAAGGCAAGAGTGGATAGTTCTCTATTGCGCTGTAGATAACAGACTATTGCTATTGTCTTAAGACTTACTCTACAAACAAGCAAGAAAATTAATGTTTTTAGTTCTTCGTTCTCACTGTGTCAACTTCCATTTTTTACTTTTAGTTCTTTATACTTTTAATTGATACACTGAAGAGAATGGAATTAATGAGGATGAAGGTGCAACTGTGCGGGTAGTTGAAGTTGATCAATTTGGTGTCAGTGGGATCAAGACATAGTGGTAAGTGCATTTGTGCAGTGGTCTAGTGATAACAGGCAAATTTATTTAGTAAAAGTTTTGCTTTGCTCTTTGAGGTTGGAAAGTTGAACTGAGAGAGTTGTTCATACTTGCAGGAAGTGGAAATTTTCAAATGAAACAGTTCTTTAATCGTTGTGGGGAAGACAAATGTATTTAATGGTTTGTGAAGTTGGGACTTTTTTTTTTTTGGATTGATTGGAATTGAAAGATGATATTCTAACTCATAATGTAGTAGCAGTAGAAAGACTGGTGAGGATGCCACATGAATTAATAATATTATTTAAGTCATTTGTCCTTCTGTCCTCTCACCATGCTTGGTGGGGGAATATTCTAGTTTTTTTTAAAGCAGTACAAAATGTCGTTAATGAAACACAAGGTTTCAATCTTAAGGACCTAAATTAATGATTTGTTTCTAAGCATAGATGGCTAAGTATTTGATGAATCGATTCCAGAAAATGCGTTGAGGCATCCTCATATCTTCTATATCAGCATTGACCATACTTATTGAGTTACAATAAACTTTTCTGGAAGGGACATGGAATAGAAAAGGCTGAAAATCTGGCGCCTGCCCGAGCTTTACTCTGACCTAAGGCTGGATTTTCAAGAATCTGGCTTGAGGCTGAATTTCACAGAATCTGTCATGGTTAGATTCACGTTAAACTGGGGCGGTTATTTCTACTTAGTGTATTTGCCGGGTTGGTTTGTCTAAATCCTATTAAATCGTCTGCTCTATATTGTGAATCTTGTTTTTGATACCACAACTTGAGTCATAGACCCGGTGGGAGGTGAAGGAGATGTTGAGGTGAAACCGCTATCTATCTTCATCTACTAGTGTTTGTTGCTACAAAAGTTCCTAATTTCTCAAAGAATGTTGGAAAACATTAACCTTGAATAATTTCTGGCTATACTCCTGATTTGATTCACACAGCATAAGTGATTCTGAACCATTTAATTCATATTAAATGTTAGATGCCGCAGTCGCTACGTTTTCATGCCAAATGGTTCCCAATTTTTGTGAAAAGTCAAATTTCAAACACAACAACCTTCAAATGTTCAAAAAACATTTAATTTAGAATTAAAAGTAACGACATGAAATTAAAATTCATTTAATTTTGAACAAGAAAAACTCCTTTATTTCCAAAATTGCTCCTTATAGACCAGACAAAAATCCCCGCTCTCATTAAAGTTCCTGATAAAATATAAAAGTCTTTCATTTAATGGCCACAAAACTATTTACTTGCCATTTCATAATAATTTTCTTTTTTCCATCATTTAACCTCGCATTATTCTTATTCTTTACAATTTCAGCTTAACAAGACTGAAAAAAATCAAAATAACAAGCAGGAGTAAGGAACAGTAGAAAAAATGTTATCTTAATTTTTACACACAATTAATTTGAAAATGGTTTTTTAACACAGAAAATAAAGAAATGGAAGTGGAATGAGAATTAAGGGATTGGGGTGGATTGTATTGTTGATGATGATATTCACAATACAACCCCTCTCACTATCCTATCTACTTTATAATTCCCGCTTACTTTTTTTCCTCCTCACACTTTTCCCATTCAGTCTGATGTGATAATACAGCACATAATAAAAACCAGCAGCAAAAATACCCTTTTTTGAATATCAGCCACACCATTGCCGTTGTTGCCGTCATTGCTGTCGCTTCTTCTTTTTATTTCGATTCCTTTTTCCTGCTTGAAGCTTTTGTGCTTTATAATGCCCCCGCATGTATAAACAAATTCTCTCTTTTTTTAGCATTAATTCAGGACATGATTGATGAAATTATTTGTCATTTTGGATGGACTGGATTTTTTTGTGGATGAGAATAATAGAAGGGTGATGCGGAAGCAATGAATGAAGTCATTTTGATATGGATAATTTAGATTCTGATTTGCACTTTCTTAATAAGTCATTGTCATTGTGTTTTTGGGACTGTAAATTCATTTATGAACTTCTTATTCGGATTAATGACTTTTTGAGTAGATTTACTGAATATTCTGTGTCATTATATTGCTAGATAACAATCAGATGTGGACAAAAATACGGTTTAGCTAGTTGATGGCAAGTTAACGATTAGTTCATGAATAGTTCTAACGTATTTTTGTC
Source organism: Chironomus tepperi (assembly GCF_022539635.2). NCBI lineage: Eukaryota > Metazoa > Arthropoda > Insecta > Diptera > Chironomidae > Chironomus > Chironomus tepperi. The sequence continues at coordinate 282,467 of NW_027226415.1, forward strand.
CAATTGGGTAGTGAATAGTTGCATGATGAGGTACAAACCTAAACGAGAATAAGAAGTCATTTACTATTTATTATTATACGTTCTTATGTGTCCTTGAATGGCATGTTGTCTAAAATTTCAAAAATTTAGCTTGTTCACAGCATTGGCTGACTTGAAATAAGATCTATGAATGATTCGAACCAGATAAGGACCTAGTGATAGATTTTTCATTTCATGAACAGCACAATGTGTTTTCTTTGTCAAAATGTTTACGGTATGATGCAAAGTTACCCTGTTGCCAACGTTACGGTCGATTTTGATCCCAATTTATGGCCAAAAATGCAGTTCGCCGCATTGAGCCCTTCGTAAGTGTGGCTTCAAGTTTCATAATATATTCAGCAACTACTTGATCGAATATTTAATGAATAGTCAGAAATCCTTCTTAAAGGTATGTGTTCAGTCATGTACTTACCTATGTGAAGCCTGATTTATATTTAAAATATCAATTTTAAAAAAGAACGGCAAGAGTAACGCTAACAGACAAAGTACATGTTTCCAAAGAAAATTAATACCTTTACGGTACCTATAAGCCCTCTCATTGTCTGTTAAAGTAACTAGGTTTTCAATCCCGGGATCCATGGATCCCGGATTCCATGGATTCCGAATTGTTGAAAAATGGGACATTTTGAGGCTTTTTCGGGACACAGCAGCAAGGCTGAAAAGTACAGCAGAGTCCCGGAAAAACTTACAGCAAATGGCCGCCATACCTAAGAGTAATCTCATCCAAAAGTCAATATTACACAACAATATCAAGTCGATTGTACAATTTAAAGCTTCAGTAACTCCAAAAGCATGTAAACTAACCTCAAAAACCATTAATTAAGCGCCATTACTTCTCAAAAACCTCAAAATCCGCCTCCATTGCTAACTCAATTCATTTCCATGCTTACATCTAAAAAAAAGAGAGAAATCCATTCAGCTACTTCCATGCTTGTTTTTTTAATGAAACCGAATTCATTGAGTGAAGATAAATTTAGAACATAAAGCAGCAGCGATGGCTTTTTTTTCCTTCCATTTGACACTTTTTTCCTCGTATTTATTGCTTGCTTTAGACATGAATAAGGTTTTATTCTGCTATAGAGCTTACTAGCTGTCTAAATAGCTGGTTAAAGATAGATAAATGACTGAATAGCTTCATTGAATTTTTTTTGTGCTTATTTTCATATTTTTGACTTTAAAAAATGAGAATTTGTAAGTCAATGGGGATTTTGGAGATAAAAATCGGATAATTTCCTTTCACGTGGCTTGAACAAGCAAAGAAAAGAGTTAAAAATACCTTTAAGTTCAAGGTTGACTTTTTTATCTTTATTTCCACAGATTCATCGCACTTATTTTGCATTTTTTCATTTTATTATATTTTCAGCTCCCCCGTTGTGCTTGCCATTTTTCAATGGAAATGAAAATTCTTTGAAATTTTTTTATGGCATGCTGAATTTTTATGGATTTTCATTCCTCAATTTTTTTGTTTTCAGCATTTTTCAAATTTATTAAGTGCTCGTAAAAAGCATTTAATATTATGCCTGATACCGTCCGGGAATATAAAATCAGCTTTATTTTGTTACTGATTGAGAAAAATAAACACAATGATGCTCAATCTGAAGCTATGCTGTATTGTTGCTGAATGGAATGAAAATCGATAAATTGAATACAAAAAAAAAATGAATTTTTCTTTCATCCCAGCAATTGTTAATATTTATAAAGGAAATGAATGATGTATATTAGCTCAATCATGATCGAGATGGCTTGTCTCTTGACGAGAGAATTTCTTTACTTTTTTCCTTTGTTGAAGTATATTTTGATAATATTGATTGTGGTAAAATTATGGATATAAATAGATGTCTACCGAATTACTTCGGTTATTGCACATAGAACTTGATATGTTGGCATCCTATTAAGGATTAAGGAGAAGCCAGAATTTAAGGATTAATGAGGGTAAAAGGGGGGTGTGGAACCGAGCCTTTTTTGTCATGAAACAGCCTAGCAAATTGAAGTTTTTTGTATAAAGAGCATGTTGCCCACCTTAATATGCTATTGGATATGTAATTACTAGGGTTTGCCAGAATTAGATGCACATAGATTCATAGATTCATAGATTCATAGACCCGTAGCAGGCCTGCGCATCTGGATGCGCATCTAGAACAATAGAAACTGCAAACCTGCGCATCTGGGCGAATCCTACTAATTACTAAATCTTAAAGTTGCTCTACAAGGCTTATTCTAGTTATTTTTGGTAGTTTGGAATTTAAATCTCGACCAATTCTAACAAATTGAAGAATTTTTCCCTAAAATGGAAGTTTTGTCCTCAATTACCTCCCCTCGACTAATTAGTTTTTGTCGAGATCGCGACTTCCGAGAATTCCCTTGTAACCCTGGTCTTGATCCTAGTCTCAGTCTCAAAATTTTGTCGAAATTGAGTCTTAAGGATAGCCTTTTATTGGTGGACAGTAATACTAACATAACGCATCTATTTCTAACGATTACCTAAGATATCTATCAAGCTAACATACCGCTTGTAAATACCATAAACCTTCTATGAACTATGAACTTACTTTACCATGAATGCATGCTCTTTGACTGTTAAGAGATACATAGTAGGAGTATATATACTAGGAATAGATGATTTTGAGGCCCCTGTACGCTTTTGCCAAAGAAGTAAGTAAATAAAGAATTTTGTAAGTTATACTGAGTAAAAAATTCTAGCATGTTCAAGAAAATGTGTGCATAATCATTCCCAAGTGAATCAGTCTATTATTAGTTGACACAATGTCTTTTAATGAACTTGATATTTCTTGGCAAATGACATAAACGTCAAAAGCAATAAACTTGACATTTCATAGTAAGTTTCACAATATTCAAGTTTATAAATAGACATAAGATCGCTTGATCACATACTGTTCCATTTTTGATGTATTTCTCATAATAGACACTGTATAGGCTTGTGCCCTGAGTACCAACAAGATTATAATTCAAATGTTCTTAATCATAGCACCCATCACAGTAGGGCGGTCATCTGTGTGTATTTTTGCTGGGACGCTGCTGTACCTTACAGTCTTGCTGCTGTGTCCCGACAAAGGCTTAAAATGGAGTCCTGATCATCTGGCAAAAACTATGAATTCCATGGATTTTGTGGAATTTGTGGAATCCATGGAAAATTTATGGAAATTATTAATTAATTCGTGGAGTCCATAGAATCTATGGATTGATTTATGGAATATGTTGATCCTATGCAATTTGTGGAATCTCCATAAATTTTTCCATGGATTCCAGAAATTCCACAAAATCCATGGAATCCATGGTTTCTGCCAGATGATCCACTCCCCTTAAAATATCCAGATTTTTTCCAAAAGTGTCCCGATATTTTGCGAAAATCCTCTGGCCACCCTAAGCACTCAAGGTCTAGCTCATACATTCCTAACTCCCATTTAATTTAAATTTTATTGCAAAACTGTAAATCAACCTTAATCTTACCATTGAACCTTTAAAAATCCAATAACAATTCATCTACAATGTTTCTAAAATATTCCACTTTTAAAAAGACAAATGAACGATTTCCGACTGGCTTATATGACTTTTAAATTTATGTTAAATGCATATAAATCTCAAAGGAGAGTCCTAAGTGACAGCAACAATGTAGAAAAATATGCAATAAAATTCAAATTTAAGATGATGAAAGTATCATTAAAAAAGGATGATGGGGATTAATAACTGAATATAATGTAATATTTTCTTTTGAGAAATTAAGTAAGTAAGATGGAAAGTAAAAAATTACTGTGAATAATGAGAGACATTTGTGTGACAACCAGATGCCGCAATATGACAAACTTTATTATTCACTTTCCGTCTACATTATTAGACGTACTTGACGATATTAACTTAAATATTAATTTTATATTTTTACAGTAATTTTACAGTCATGCTCGTGGGTGTTCGGAAAATTTCAATAAAAAAATTTCAAGAACCCATAAAAATAGTTTAGTGACAATCAGACAGGCAAAACACATGACACTCAATAAAGCAATCAAGTTGTGACAATTTCTATTGTTTAGACAGTAAAGTATTTAAAAGTATTAAGTAAATTAATGGCTTTACTTTTTATGTTTAAGAATTTATTAGGTTTGTGAAATGAACTTGACTTGCTTGAGCTGCACAATGTAGTCGAAGTTTTGACAGTGAGTGTAAGACGTATTTTAAGGTCAATGAGACCTATTTAATGTTGAAAAAGAAATTGTAGTCAAGGGTCAGATCAGAGTTGGCAGGAATTTAATAAGGCAGTGCCTACTGTCAGTCCTTTATTCAGAATTCCTAAAAAAGTAGAGTGCGCCCGAGGAGCATAGTGCGATTAACCAAATTTCGACGTAAAAATGGATCGAAAACAGTCACGGTATTGCCAGACACACTTAACGTCCTATCGTTCATTGCGGTGTCTTCGCATAAGAGACGTATTCAGGGAGGGGTGTTGAGTGGTTATAGCTGCGATTCAAACTAAAAAATGCCAAGTCTTGTCCAAAACCGACTCACCATCCTCTCAAAAAATTCAATGACAAAATTTCGACTTCAATGGAGGACTTATTTTGGACTTTGGAGTCCGGTATTCCATAGTCTTGCTAACTTTTAGCTACACATGTTCTTAATATCGCAAAAATTGCTATTTTCTTTAAAAAGTCATAGAAATTCTTACGATTTAATGACAGTTTCTGACCCTGGACTTTAATATTGACATTTTGGCTAGTAGCTCTGCATTCACATCCACCAACAAAGGAACTCACTACCAGCACTCTAAATCTGACTCTAACTCTGACTCTAACTCTGACTCTAACTCTGACTCTAACTCTGACTCTAAATCTGACTCTAACTCTGACTCTAAATCTGACTCTAACTCTGACTCTAAGTCTGACTCTAACTTCCTCATTCAATAATTTATCTCCTCTTAAAGCAGAAGAATTTATTGAAGAATTCGCATTACCACAATCAGAGAATATCATTTGAATGGATTTGAATATCCAACAAGAAGTGCATCTGCTCCTGAAAATGAAAGAGAAATGTGAGAAAGCACAAAAAATTGTTTATTTTTGTATAAATTACTTTTTATTAAGTGAAAAGTGAATTCTATTTTTTTGAGATAAAGAAAGTATATCCATTAATGAAATTTAAATTTCCATTTTAATATCACCAGCCAGTTGAGGAACAAAAAGTAATAAAAGTCCATAAAATTTGCATGTGCTTTAAATTTGACATTTCAGACATGATTTCTGAATATTTTTTATTTATTCCTAAATCCACCTATGGATTGATAAACGTAAAGTCTTTGTTCCTTGTCGATTCCACTCACTTCATTCCTTCATTTGAATAATACAAATTTCATCTTACCTTATTTATTCATGTATGCTATGAAGGAAGATGGATCGTTTTAATGTTCGGTACTTTTGAGTAATTGTGATGGAAATAAATAAAAAAAAGATTCGATTTCATTTTTTGGTTTTTTGTTAAGCGATTGCTGTTGAATTTGAATGAAAACGTTTTCAGATATTCTAATTTGGTTGGTTCCATTTGGATGAATGAGATCTGAAACTAAGCGTAGAGATTGAAATGATTTGTTCAATGTGACCTTGTCAAGGCTATCAAGATGAGTTCGAAGTCTCATATTTGAAAATTTATACATGAATAGTTCAAAATCTCTTCAAATGTAGAGGAATTGTAAAGGAAGAGACCGAGATTTCGGAAAGACATACTCATTTTATCCCTGTACATTACCAATCGACCCATATTCAAATGGGAAAGTGGCTGTTGATAGAGGCAGTGTAGCACTTGGTATAGGTAATTGAGAAAGGGCTGTCAGCGAAAGAGTCCGTTTGTGACGTATACTGAAAGAGGCTATGGATCACAGATTGATCTGAACGGCAAGCGAAGTAAGAAAATATGTCACCTTATTCTAAGTTAATGACGACAGCTTTTCCATTTGTGTCAATCGGAATTATGAACCGAACAATCTAAATTGAAGATTTAGACTTATTTACTTACTTCCTCGGCTAGCGCGCACGAACTTCCTCGCGTCTTTTTGCCATCCACAAAGTCTGAAGTAGTTACTTTAAGGACTGGGGTGTCACATGACCCTGTATACATGGAAATTAAAGATTACTATTGGATCTAGTCATGGGTATAGTCAGAAATTATTCAATGACTCTCAAATAGCACAAATCGATTAATTGATCAAAAATCCGACTCCTACAGGTCAATACCAAATTCAATACCATTTCAGAGTCATGACTGCCTGGTAACAGATTTTTTGCCGATTAACTGATCTATGCTATTCGGATGATGTTTTCAAACATTCAAAACCTGCAATTACTTCTCAAAAAAATTGAAACAAATTGAAAAATTCTTTTGTTGACAAAGAATTTAATCCGAAATTAGATCCAAAACGCTCCTCATTTTCTACTTTTACTTACTAACTTACTTCGCTGACCATACAGATCAATTGTAATCCATGAGCTCCCTCTTGGTTTCCTCAGATGCCGCCTGAAACTGGCTCTATCGATGGCTTCCGCTGGTTTAATCTGGATTCCTCATTTTCTATTTCCTTGTTTTTTAATTATCCATTTCCAAGGACATCGCTAGGTGAGAAATCCATAAACTTTAATAAATAATCTTCATCTAATTCCTTAACGATTCATCATTCATCAACGGCATCATTGTCTCTGTCTTATATCCATTTAGCCGGGAACTGCTCCCAGCAGTATGTAACACTTTGCAAGTGAGAATGAATGAAAATTGAGACAAAACACTTTGTAATGGATAATATAACATCCACACTTAGTGTCAACTGTCACAACACAATTCAACAACATGAAATTGTAATAAAAGAAAGAAGAAAAAGTTTTTTTTATTTTTCGTGAAAGATGAAATTCCTTCAAGCAAATAAGACTCAACCAACTGGCAACTGGCATTCACTTCTTCTCCTTTCTATTCACGCCAAAGAAGACAATTTTCTCACTTTTATTTTTATTGTTTTACAGACGATTTATTGTCTTATTTTATTTATGAATAACAAATCATTTTAATGTGCTCACAACAATCTCCGCACTTCACATTTTTTGCCTTAATTTTTTCTTTTCTTTCATTTACTCTGTATGATGCGCGCGAGCTGATGCTGATGCCTTTTTATTCTTTTTGTGTTTTTTTTTGTATCTTTTTAATTTCATTTTTACTTTTTCATTACTGCGAATATTTTACGAGGTTTTAATTATTCTTTTTGGTGAATTTGGCAGATGATGGTTATACATAGATACTAGGAGCAGATTGTCTGTCAATCAAGTTGTTTTTGCTGAAATACAAATTTTTATTTTTTAGGGATATAAATAAATACGTTAATTAGGGGCCGTTCCTTTATTAAATTCGAATTAAATCGAACAGGCTGCTATGGGCTGGACATGTTATTAGGCGGCCTGTGGAAAATCCAATAATTAAGGTCTTCAAAGCGATAAAAGAGCCCATGGACGTCCAAAGAACTCTTAGAAGGAAGCTGTCGATAGAGGTAGTATTGCACTTGGTTTCGGAAATTGGCAAGTGGAAGCCAGCGATAGAGCCAGTTAATGGCGACTCCTGTGGGAGGTCATGGTTTACAATTGATCTGTGCAACCGGAGAAGTAAGTAAGTAAATAATAAGTTACTATAACATTAATTGATAATTTCTAGCAATCGATCCTAATTGGAACTCGAGCCAATATCCTAGGAATTTCGGTCCCATGCTCCTATCATTGATTTATCGAGGATTATTCGACTATATGATGTATATAAATAGTCTTACAGGAATATTAAGTCCTTTATAGGAACCCCATCAAAACATTGATTTTCAGATTAGCGCAGAGGTTCTAAAACTGTGTGCCATGGTGTATGCTACTTAGTGTAACAAAAGAGTATCGCTGGTTTGCCGTAAAAGTTTCAGCAAATTGGATACTTTAAAATTTAAAGGTCTCTTTTGGCCAATACTTTGTATAAACTACCTAAAATAATCAACATAATAATTGACTCGAATAGCATAAGTCAGTTACTTACTTACTTCATTGACTGGGGCGCACGAGGGCCCCATGACGCGCGTAGGGAATGTTTGAAGACAGCTCTATCCTTCAAAACCTTCTGCCAGTATGGGATATTAAGGACTCTAGCGTTAATCGATCCAAAATCCGGCGCTAAGCCGTGACTAGGGTTAGTTTAAACTCCACGCGGGTCCGGAGTTGGATTTTTAATCGATTAATCTATCGCGCTATTTATGGAGGTTTTATTCAGTTTTGTCGAGGAATTGGCAAGGTTTTTGGTAAAATTTTGAAAATTGGGTTGTTTGAAAGGCAGAACTTACTATTGCAAATTTGGGATTTTTTTTAGAATTTCAGATTTTTTACATATTTAATGTATGGTATTAAAGCCAATACTAAGCTCTATTATTAGATTAGCAGCCTAAGAATACGGTTCAAGACCCCCATGCCTACATCTTAGTATTTAGAAAGTAATTGAATCCTACAGCTACAAATGCGCTTCAACTTCAAAAATCAAATTCCATCTTAACATTTGCAATCGACATAACATTTGCTTTGCTTAACTTTAATGGCACAATTTTGCATTTTAATGCCACTTTTTTCATGAATTGCTTTCAATTTCATTCTTTAATGCTACTTTTGGATTGTATTTTTTCTGCTCATCATCTCACTGCTCTATAACTGACAAGAAAGAACATAAAATAATGAAACAGCTATCGCATGCACACGAACGGCACACAGATTGAGAATGAGATTGAAGTGATCTGTTAATTATAAAAACATGGGATTATAGTTGTCACGCGTTTTTGATTTTTTCACAGCACCGTTCAACGCTGATGCTGCTTTTTATTCACGCTTTATTTTGAATGAAAAATATTGCTTTTTAAATTCATTTTTTTTTATCATCATGAGACACAAAAAGAAATTATTTTTAGGCATTTGCATTTTAATGAACGACATTTTTGATGCCATTTTTTTAATCCGTCAGTACAATAACAGAGTGAACCCACAAAACGTCTGTGACATGCTTGAGCCGCACGAAAGTTCATAGAGAACAACTTTTTTTTTACAGTTAGTTTGAGATGAATTGAAAAATTTCTGCAGTAAAGAAGAGAAAATGAAATTTTCATCATGTCTTTTTCTACTTCCGCATGATATTACTTCATCAAATAAATTTTGCGGCTTGCACAGCTGTACATATTTTCATTCTTATTTACTTTTAACCCATAACAACAGAATTAAATAACAAAAAATGTTAAAAAATTAATTTAAAATTCTGCATGAGAAAATTTAATTTTTTAATTTCTTTATTTTTTGAAATTCAATTAGCGTGGGACTGGGGTCAGTGATATTATTAGTGAGTGTTATGATTCTTCAAGGTTGGAATGAATTTTCAGATATCGTTGTATTAAAGGTTGATGTCATTGAGAATCGGCTTCAGAATCATTTATCATAGTTCCATCCGAGTATAGTGAGTGGGATACCTTGGAATAAGGGATATCCCTCAAAACTCAACTACTCTTTATCCCCTAACTTATTATAAATTATTGTTATGATTCTGATTAGTAGTGTGCAGAATTTTCAACAGCGAAATTGAATTTTCCATATCCTAGGATTCAAGTTATATCAGCTAGTGTGATGCAGACAATGACATTTTTCTTCCGAAGCGTATGCTCTATCCAGCCGTGCTTCCTCATCTGTATCTCTTTGTTGATGTCTTGTTGACTTGCTTTTTGCAGCTAGTGTGATACGGCCCTAATAGACAAGAAATATGCTTTTACTGTCCAGATGGACCACTGTTAGGGTGGGTAGATGACTGGCTTTACATTCCCAAACTGCACAAAGTGTTCGCTAGGACACGGTAATGTCGTCGTATTAACGGTAAGACTAAAAGCTGCCCTGGCGGCTTTGTGATCGAACAATTTCGACTCATTGAATTATGCTGCTCAAGATACAGTGATATACAGGTACTCCCTAATATACAGTTATTCCTGCTCCATTTTTAAGTGTACGACAAATTACTCAATTATGAAAATTCAGCAATGAAAATCAGCAGTTTCAAATTCGTTTTTCTAGCACCATCTTCACACACGTTTACCTAAATTTGTCCTAAATAGTGCTATAGTCATTGAGCGCCTAAGCTTTGCTTGAATTGTCCCAAAACTACGCTTCCTAACATCACTTGCTTTGTCGTACTTCACAGCCACATTCCACTCTAACTTATGCATTAATTTCATTTAAATCTGCTGCCATGAGGGACCTCTCGAGTATATTTAATCCCAACTTCCTTCATAACCTTCAAATTACTCCAAAAAATATTCCCTTTAAATTCTCCACTAAAACATACGACCATAAAAACCAGTTTCTCGTCTCATATGTACATACAAAACAGCACTTTACAAAAATATTAGTTTTTTGATTACAATTCCACAAAAAGCCACACTCTTTTGGATCTCATTCAGTCCTTCCATTCACCATTTAACCATCATTTCACATAAGATCTCTCAACTCGATTCTCAATGCTAAGCTAAGCTTTAACAACAGACAACAGACAACAACAATGGCATGTTGAGTTGGGGGTAAGTACACACAAGTTGAAAGTGAATAAAAGTAACACAAAACTTTAGTTTTTTTATTCTGTATTCTGGTTGCGATTTAATCCAGCATGAAGTAACAAGATAGAATCTTTCTCTAGTACTGCTTACTAGCTTGGCTCTGTGTATGTGCACACAATTTTCCCATGTGAAAACATTTACAATTTTGTATAATCATTTAATTTTCTCAGCATTATGGCATGTAAGGATATGTGTTATTATGCGAAAAAGACAGAGAACATGGTATTATTTTTTGGGAAATAAAAATATATTTTATGGTACACAACTTTTTGGTGCTATTGTTTAAAGTTTTTTTTTCTCCTCTTTCTCACACTCAACATGACTCTACGTATCCATATTGTGATAGCTTTTTCGTGATGCTAATGCTGTCATTCTTATAAAATTTATTCTATTACACATTTTCATTGTAATGTTTTTTCTTTGGATTATGGGATATGAAAAAAGAAGAGTTGAGGGATATAAGTGTGAGATTTTGAGTATGTGTTGCATAGGTGGCTTGATAGTTTTGGATTTAAAGAGTTACTTTTAGTTGAAAATGCTATAATAATTGTAGAGGAAAATGTATCAAAAGTTTAAATAAATATACGATTAGTCGAACATATGCTTACTTTTAAGCTTGACATTTATGTAGCTAGCCATGATGACATTTACGTGTCATAAAAAGTGTCATGACAATCTACATAAATGCCAAGCTTCAATCTTCCTTACTTACTTACTTCGCTGACAGTATAGATCAATTGTGATCCATGCCCTCCCATAGATGTCTATTGAAACTAGCTCTATTGGTGGCTAAAGCTTGCCAATTCTCGATTCCAAGTTCAACACTGTCTCAATCGACAGTTTTCTTCCATGAATTTCCAAATTTCAATCAAGATGTACTAATTGCACTAGATGATCGACTAATCGCAGCCTGTTCTACTCGAAGGACTTTGAAATCAAAAATTTTAACAAGTGACAAAATTCCAAAAAGTCTTGAGTCACCCTTCTTTTCAATTGTAAGTAAAGTGCTTCCTGTAAATCTCGATTTTTGGATCAAAATCCTCACTTTAGTTCTTTAATTTACTTATGGATAGGATTCGTCAAAAAATTGGTATAATAAGGTGCATTAAATAATAAGGTGCATCCTAAAACTATAAGCTTGCGCATCTAAAATGCAAGGAATGCAGGGTTACGGTTTTCGGCCGAACTTTTCATAGAGGTCACATAGTAAATAAACCATTGAAAGTTACAAAAACAATGAACTTCAATAATAACTATTTTTAAAATTGACAAATTTATGACCCGTCAATTTTGAATTATCTTTTGTTTTTCTAAATTATTACTCCATGAAAATTGTTTACTGTACCTCAAAATTCCTCAGAATTTACTATATAACATTCAATTCTCAAACTTATTTCAATTCAGTTTCAAACACCGTGCATCAAAACATGAAGTTACTCAAAGTTATTCTAATTATAGGAAGTATTTCCTTAGCTACTTCAGCACCCAATACTTGGTCAAACTTGATTCGCAACAGAGGATTACGAAGACTAAATAATATATCGGAACTAATAAAATTCGAAAACATTTTGATGCCTGCAGTGAATGCCGAAGACAAGTGTCAGCAATGCGTCCAAGATAAGTTTGAATCTTTACATAATAAGGATATGGACGAAGCAGAGAGCATGATCATTCTCATGTACTTCTTATATACTTGCAATGAATGCAAAATGAACTATTTTTACGAAAAAGGTTTAAGCTCCATCATCTTTGCTATAAGGCAAGCAATTGATTACGAGGAAGAAATGCTTGGTGGATATGAAAAGTTCTCATGTGGAGCTATTGATCGTACATATTTTAAGAAAATGGTGTTGGACCTGATTAACTTGGTATTTGAAGAAGATGATTCCAAAGTTCATGCTGGAATTAAAACATTTGTTGATGAAAGGGAATCAACAGTTATTAAGATTGGCAAATGCATAATTGAGAGATTGGGAGAGAATGACTCAAGCATAGTAAATTAGTGACTCCAGACAATGTCAAAATATTTGAATTTTGTGTAAATTTGAATTCTAATAAATATTTATTTTTAAAGAAATGTACATTTTGTGAATATTATTTGATGATGATTAGCTCCTATTGATGCACTGTAAATTGGCGGGCGTTAATATAGCGTCTGAATGGGTTTCTGTTCCTGACCAGAGGGGCTATTCTGATAGTTTCTGAGTCTTGTTGCACACTATTTCTCTACGATTGTACGCCAGGGGATTTTATCAAGGCATTGACACACGTTTCATCCGGATGAAAGGATTCTTCATCTCCATACAAAAATTTCATCCGGATGAAAGATTGTATGGGCCGGATGAAAGCGGATGAAAGATTTGTATGGGCCGGATGAAAGGTTTATATGGGCCGGATGAAAGCGGATGAAAGATTTGTATGAGTCGGATGAATGCGGATGAATGATTTGTATGAGCCGGATGAAAGATGATGAATGATTTTAAATAAATTTTTAATTGAATATTTTTTACAAAAATCACAATTTAAGTTGTTTTAACTCATTGATATGAAAAAACTAGTTTCAATAATTACATTTACTCCTATGAGAAAATTAAGATAACAAATAACTATTTCCATGATTTTTCATTCTTTTTCGGCCAAAAATTCGGCTTTTCTCAAACTTTTTCACGCAAATATGAGAGAACTGATGTTAAATTCGGCTTATCCGATGAGTTTTTCAAACTAATATAGAAAAATGTAGTCGAAATTGGCTTTTCCAAAGATTTTTCACCACTATATATGATAATCGAGGTCAAATAAGGTTTTTCCGAGGGTTTTTCACCCTAATATAGGAAAATCATAGCTAATTATTGCTTTTTTAAGAATTTCTTACTCTAATAATTTAAAATCGAAGCTTATTATGGCTCAACCGATGGTTTTTCATCTTAATTTAGGAAAATACAGTCGAAATTTGGGTTTTCAAGGATGATCCTAATATGGGGAAATTGAGAATTTTCACTCAAATAAATGAAAATTGAGGCAAAATTTGGCTTTTTTAGGGACGGTTCACCCTAATATAGGAAATTCGAAGCCATAATTTGGCTTTTAAGAGGATTTTTCATCTTTATATAGGAAAATTAAAGCAAAAATGGCGTTTTCGAAGATTTTTAACCCTAATAGAAGAAAATTGAGGAAAAAAATGACTTTTTTTGAGGGTTTTTCACCCTAATGTAAGCCAAATTTAACTTGTTTGAGAGTTTTTCATTCTAATATACAAAAATAGAGGCAATTTAGGGCTTTTTTGAGAAATTTTCATCCTAATACAGGAAAATGTAAGCAAAATTAGGCTTTTTAAGGATTTTTAACCTTGTGTAAGAAACATGAGAGCTATTTTCAACATTTAAGCGATGAATATTGCATCATAAAATCCATATTAGTTATAAAAAACTCTTAAAATACGTAAAAAATAGAAAAATGTGTTAAAATATAGGAAAATATTAACAAATTTTACTCAATCTTAATTTTAAACTCGGATAATTCTCTCCTGTACTTTACTAAATATATAAAAATCACAGAAATTGCTTTCTAAACAATTATCGTTCTAAATAAATTAAAATAATAATTTATTTTTAATTCATGAATTAATTCATCCGGATGAAGTGTTTTTTTCTTTTTCCATACAAAAATTTCATCCGGATGAAAGATTTGTATGAGTCGGATGAAAGCGGATGAAAGGTTTATATGGGCCGGATGAAAGCGGATGAAAGAGGATGAAAGATTTATATGGGCCGGATGAAAGCGGATGAAAGGCTTATATGGGCCGGATGAAAGCGGATGAAAAGTTTATATGGGCCGGATGAAAGAAGATGAAAGCGGATGAATGATTTGTATGGGCCGGATGAAAGCGGATGAAGAGTGTCAATGCCTTGGATTTTATTTAAACATGTAGATTTAATAAACAGTGGTCGCTCAATTCTTACTAGTTAAAGGGCTCTGTGATTCCTAAAATTCGTGTATTTGTGAACAGCCTCCTAGCAGTCAGTGCATACCTAATTGGATGTTCGATTTAATGATCCTGACCTAGATTTAGGAGACCGGCGTGACATGGGCATAATGCCTGATTCAAATCGAATTTGGCATCAAGTCAGAGTTATGATGACTTTGGACAAGATTTTTGATCGATGAACCAGTTTGTGCCCTTGGGGACTATACATGGTCAGGTTGATGTTGAGGGTTTTTCAATTTTTTAGAAGCGATTTTTGAATTTTTTCTCAAAAAATCCAGTTTATCGACAATTTGGACCCAAAAACGTTTTAATTTCAAGGAGTTACTTTTAAAGGTTTTCGATGCCGAGACTTCGAGACCAAAATTTCAACTTGGTCTTGAGAATTTGTAAATTCTGAGATATTGGGAAAACTTCGTTTAATGGAAATATAGCAGAGATTTTGGATGTTATTCCAGCTTTTATGACGGTGTTAAGGGACGAAATGTGCCCATCGCTGATCATCGATGAATTTTTACCCAAAAACTTGCTCTGGTGCCTCATAGAAGGACATTCACGTTTTGGTGTCTTCAGACGAAATGTGACCCAATCCGATGCCTATCCAATGTAAACTAAACAGTAAACAATTTCACTATTCGGTGTCTTATAAAACAATCAATACAACAAACATGATCAAACTGCAGAAATAATGAAATTTATCCTCATAATAAAATTCAATTTAATTGAATTGAATTTCACACATCTGATCCATATATAATTGACTCTGATCACCCCACTCCATATCAGATTCCACATCATCTTCATTCTTGCAGCAAATGATATTTCCTTTTTCGTGTTCATCCTATTCAACTTACTCTCATAACAGCAATAATGAGACTATAAACTATTTTCCCATGTGAAAAATTTCTACAAAAACTATGAGAACAACTAACTATTTTAATAAGCTAATTTCATATCAAAGAGCACAAAAAGTCGTTCTTATTTTTTTTGTATGAATCCTCTTCGAGTAATAGAGAAAGGAAGAAACTTTTTTATATCTGTGCTGTGGGATAAGCATTCATTCTTTCACGTACGGATTCTGTTCTATGTGAAAAATCATCTAGAAATAAGTAACGAGAAACTTTTTTTTGTGTGCTTCTTTTTCCTGCTTTCTTTTCCGCTTACACTCGAATGCAGACTTATTGCCTGAATGCACCTATTGAATGTGAATATAATGCGAAATCATAGGAAGAGAAAAAAAAAATTTTCAATCCATTTCATTGGATGTTGTTCATAGTTGCGATGTGCATACAATGCACAATATATGTTGGATATATGCATCATCTATACTTATATCCATTCCTTTTTTTTGTGCTCTTTTTAATATTTTTTTTCTATACTTTGTTCATCTTTCCAATGTGTGCATTTGATGTAAGTTGAAAAATATGAAATTGAATGGATTCTACTTTTAAGTTGGGTTGAAGATGGTGAGCGCAGTTTTAGGATTTGATGAAATTTTGGATTATTTTTGGGGTTAAATTTCCAATATTAGATTATATTGGGTCAAGCCAGGATAGATTATTTCGGGTTAAATCAAAATTAAATCATTTTGGGTCAAACTGGCCAGAGTTGGCATAGTGTAGGTACCGACCAACGTCGAAACAGTGACTGACGCCCATCAGTAGTCGCCGGAGACAGAAGATAGACAGTCATTTTCCAACGCTGATACCTTGTTAGCTAATTCAGGATCTAATCAAATGAAATTATACGGGTTCAAATTGGATCAAAAGTAGAAGCTAGACCATCTTGGATCAAAAATCCAGCTAGACCATCCTTAATTAAACTAAATCACCTTTCATCAATCCAAATCGAATCAAATCAAATCGAGGATATCAAATCAAATCAACTCAGGTCGAATTAGATCAAACTTTATAAAGTATTGAAGCTTGAAAATTGTAAAACAGGAAACACATGAATGACTCGATATATACTTTCGTTTATTAAACAGAGGCAGAAGCCATAACACTTAGAAATTTGGTTGAAGACATTTATCGGGAATTCGAAAGAAGGCTGAGTAGGCCTTCGAAAGCGAAACACTTGAGAAAGTAAAATGGGATGGAGACCCAAATTGTTTCATCGCGATTGGATGCAACCCACAAGGAAAAAGACGCCCTGGTGCTCCAAAAGCTACTTGGCGTAAAAAAGGAAATCGGGAATGTCAAATAGATGTCAAAAAACAGAATATTTGTACAAGCTTTGTGATGTGACCAGTTAAAGAGTCAGATGGTACCAGCATGGTACCAGTAAGTAAGTAAGTAAGTATAAACAAATGTAAGTCTAGAAAACTTTGGAACTTTCTTCATAGAAATGATTTTAGAGTCTTTCTAAAATTATAAAATGTGACCGCTATTCATTGCATTTAAATTGTAGGAAGCAACTCAACGAGGATGATGTCAGTATTGAGAATGTAAGGAAGCAAAAGTACAGGGACATTTAGTTCAATTTATCAAGGATGCTTGAATTCTATAAATTTTACTAAGGCAGCCAAAATGATTTGAAAATGCTATGAACCGTATGACGTGTGCGAGACGTAACTGCTAGTTGTGCCGTGCAAAATTTAAGGTTGTTTACCACTGTACTAAGGGGATGGTACAACGGAACCCTTTAGCAGGCAAGAAGCATGGTCTCAAAAGCAGAGTAAAATGAGAGTAACCCTTGCAGACATGGTTAACTAGAATATGTAAGTAAAGTAAGTTCTCGAGAGCATGATCTGTACCTGTTAGCGGATCGTAGAAGCCTTTTGTCTTGGACAAACCCTGAACTTCAATACATCCAATTTGTAAAGTACAATCTATCTAAATCCACTCAAATTGTCAAAGTAAAACCAAATTCCACAATATATTTCTCATATTTGCATACAAAGGAAACAGATGCATTATGACAATTCAAAAAATGTAAAGCTTTAATAATCGATAATATGCTCTATACAGTTCCAAAAGCAACAAAAAAAGAAGGGAAAAATATTTTACCTCATTAGAAACATTTCGAACACATTAAGCAGGATTTCTTTTCCAAAGTTCACATCTTCCGTCGTTTATTTCTTTTCCTCCTTCGCTTTAAATACATAAAAATTTATGATTTTATATGAAATTTACTTTCTCTCAGCATTACATGTGAGTATGCATATAAGCTCATATATGTGGATGAGGATATGAGGATTGTGAATTTATGTGCGATAAATACATACACACTGTATAAATTCGAGCAAAAAAAGGTATAACATTCGATTATACTCGTATATTTCTTTCTCTAACCCATTCTTTTTATGGATGTTGAAGAGCAACAAAGTCTTTCGAGTAATTGCAATTTTTTTTTTCTCGTACTTCTATGTTGCGAGCATTATTTCCATTGAAATTGACTTGAATGATTGAAAATAATGGAAGATGAAAGCTTTGAGAAGAGGAAAATGCAGTAGTTTTGAATTTGTTTTATGGGTCACTGGCTTATGGATGAATGGATAATGATTGCGATTGTTAATGGTGTGAATAAATATGTTAAAGGGAATGCAGCATGAATGTAAAATATGTTTATATTCGTAGGGATAATGGCGAATGTTATTAGAAGATATGTGGAAGCTTCTGCAATTAAGGGAGATTCGAGTCTGACTATATTGGTCAGTGGTGAGCAGCTTGTGTACTGCGGTGCACTATTCTGTCGTAAAAAATCTGATGAGTTGTGGAAAATTGTCCAGGCCTGAGGATTTTTGTGGTACAAAAAAGGATCTACCCCGGTAATGGGAGTTATAGGGGTAGGGAGTTTAGAGAGTTATACTAGGTTGTAAGGGGTTGTGGCCAGTTACAGGGGATTATAGGAGGTTAAAGGGAGTTATAGGGGGTCTTTGGGGGTTATAGGGAGTTATAGGGGGTTGTAGAGAGTTATAGGGAGTTGTAGGGAGTAATAGGGGGCTGTTGGGGATTGTAGGGTGTTATAGGGGGTTATAGGAGGTTATAGGAGAGTATAAAGAGTTATAGAGGGTTATAGCGGATTATAGGGGATTATGGGGGGATATAGGAAGTTAAAGTCTGATACCGAAACTGACCAAATTCCTCAATACCGCTAAATATACAGACTGAGCAATTTGACGGGATAAATTTGATAAAGGAGTGAAATCCTATCCGAAGCACTTACTGGAAGATGACAGCCGAACAATCATGCTAGGGATGGTAAGACTTAGAATCGACAATTCCCGAGATCAACTTTTGTACAAGTTGAAAGCAATTTAAGGTAAGCTAGGACTGGATTAACCACAAAGACCCAAAGTAATCCACTGTTATTAATGGCAACAGATCACATTGCCGGTTCTAGAACTAATAGAAACAATCAATCGATAAAGACAGTGCTGCACTTGATCTAGCTTTCAGACGACATCTATAGCAGGTCATGGACCACAATTGAGTTATGCGGTAAATAAACAAAAAATCAATGAATTTAAACTTGAACCATTTCAATCGGCTCATACACACATCAGACACCAACATTCCTCGATGACTAACTGCCAAATATTCTCTAATGACTTCACAAAAAGAGCTCTAAAATTGTGACAATATCACAGTCGTCATCTCATTACCAAATGACCACGAATCAAGAATCGAAATAAAAATAATGTGAAATGACAAATGATATTGGGCGAGTATGATGATCTCCCTCACACTGTTGCTGATGTCTGACACAAAATGCATGTGTGTATGTGACATTGATTGATTTTAAAATTCGAATTTAAGCAACAATTAAATATCGATTGCTCAATATTAAATTTGAATTTTTTATTTAATCGAAATATTTTAGTTGATGATTGGACATAGCACGATAGATATCGGACCTAAAAAGTGATTAATTTAATAAAAAAGTGAATTTATTTATTTATTGTGTCACAAATAATTTTTGGATATAAAAAAATGACAACACAAATCCCAGAAGCAATAATTAGACAGTTACCTGTAAAACGACAACTACATGGAGGTTTTGATATTGAATATAAGCTGAAATATACAGGCACTGTTGAAACTGATAAACGTACAATGAGTTTTGTCGATAATTTGTGGGGTATTGAAGTGACAGGTGCGATGACAAAAAAAAATCAATGAATGAAAAATTGTTAAATATATTAAATGAAAAATTGCAGGAGGTGCTGATCAATTTGAACCATTGACAATCATTGCTGTACGTCGAGTGGGTCTTGCGAGACGAGCAGGTATTGTTGGGGGTTGTGTGACTCAAGGTCGGGATACTCTGAGATTATTTAAAGCAGTGATGGGGAACTTGTTGCTTTTCGTGGCACATGTTGGTAGTTAAGCTCGATTGGAACAGCACATGATATACGGTACATGGCGTTTCCAAGGATTTTTGAGTATCCCCTGCACACAACACATTGCTTTAAAGTGCTTGGGAGATGCAACATTAAGTTCTGATAAGACCTCATCATGCTATACTCTTAAGAATCACCTTAAGACATCTCAGACCCGAACCTTCGTGTCCCAACCTAATATCCTTTATATAAAAACTGCATCAAATATTCAATAACAACTAACTCTTCATAGGCATACGTGTTGGTGATTATATCGTAAGAATTAATGACACACCTGCTGACGGTTTAACTTTATTGGAGGCACAATTGGAAATTCAAGAGTCAGGAAGGCATTTGAAGCTTTTCGTTAAGGGGTAAGTTTTAAACATTTGATTATGTCTGTGATGTCACATACGTATTTCTATTTTTTGAAATTGGTTGATTCACTGAAGTGGATTATTCAATTGTTGGATGTATAATAAGATCTTTTGGATTTTTTAAGGTTAGTTTTATAAAGTTTGAAGAATTATGTACTATTTAGGTCAGCTTTTATGTTTTGGGAATGGTCCAGATTTCGAAGTTGACTTGAGATCATTCCGGATCGCAAAAAAAGGATTAAAATTTGGATGGAATTTTTTCTGCTAGCTCTTGTGAAGTATAACATTTTAAATAAATTTCAATCGACTCTTAGCAAATTCTGGTGGACGTAATTTGACTTTCCTGAGCTACACAAATGAAGAAGGCTTTGCTAGAGAGCTTTTAGGGTTCGTTAAACCTCTTTTAGCCTTCTTGAGCCTTCTTGACTTGTGTCGCTCGGGTTTAACATCTGAAATATGCTTTAAAATCAATTCAAGAAGCTTATTTGAATTTAAACATAAGTTTATGGGTGGATATGGAGGAATGAAGGGCAACCATAAGTAAATTCTGTTGCCAAGTGTCAGATACATCTTCGTAGCCAACCATGGCACCAAAAATTAAACTCTAATTACAGAAAATTCCTCGCATAATCAATTTCCAATTCTTCCTACAAAATCATGATCCAAATATTAATGAGGACCATAAAATTATATTTAAATATGCTCCATTGTAGTAAATCCACCCCACCGCTAAAAACAATCTTCAATGCCGTCTCATTTCAACCATGAAATTGAAGTTCGAGATCGAAAAAAATTCAACAATTGAATAACTTTTTCATTTTATTCATTCTATCTATTGCTGAATATTTTTGCATTTTTTTATATATCCTCATCTCCCTTTCTCATTCGCAGCGATGAAGACAATGACAGTGACGACGAAAATGTTTGTGATTTTTATTTTAAGCCACGTAAGTTTCACAAAAATCAAAATTGTGCAATTGTTTTGCTTTTTTCGTTCGTCGAGAAATTCCTTTGATTTTTTTTTTTAAAGAATTCGAGATGTTTGTCTCAATTGAATGACAGTGGGAATGATAACAATGTAGATTGATGAGTCAATTTTGCATCTTGAGGTGATGAAAATATTCGAGATTGTTTCTTCAATCAGCTGGTTGTGATACGTGACGAGTTGATGATGTCATGATTGTAGATATTGTTATGTAGTTTATATTGGGGAGATAGGCTTTAGTATAGGGCAGATACTGTGGCTATTGTTGGAATGGGATACCTTTAGTGGTCTAAAAATGTATATAGAAGTTCATGGAAGTTCTGTAGTAACGGGGATGCTGAAAATGCATGATTTATATATGACACTTTGCCATATAGTCAAGTAGCACCCAATAGCTCAGTAGTAAGAGCGTGTGACCGAAAATCGTAAGAAGTAGGTTCAATTCCCACTCGGAATCCTTTATTTGAAACTGAACCTTTTGTGTTAGATCATATCGTATTGTCTTGTATGACCAAGAGATGCAAATGCCGTCAACTCTGTAGGAAACTAATTTGTTTTACTAAAACCAGAGCTCCAAGTCAGCATGAATGTTATATGAAGTCGTGACGACTTGAGTCGACTTTTTCATACAAAATCCGAGTCGACTTCGAGTTCTGTCTAAAATATTTCAAATAATCTAAAAGTTTTAAAGCTTAGTTTCAATTTCAATTAATTAATTATGATTAAATCCCTTCAGGAGTGCTATTGACTCATTACGCAACGTTCTTAGGACGCAGGGTTAGAACTGATCGAGATTTTGTTAAGTCTCAAAGAATGAATGGAAATTTTGTTAAGCATGAGATGAGGAAGGGTTAGGACTCAAGAAATAGATTTTTACTTAACCAGGGTTGTTAAAAACAGAATCTGGTGTTTTCAGTAAATGTGTCACATGTAAATTTGTGTGGATATGTGTGGATATATGTAAAAATTCACATATATCCCTACAATTTTCCCTGTGCACACATGAAATATGTGTACACATTCTGTAAAACAGAATATTTTTTAACAACTCTGCCCGTAACATATGAACGAACCTTTATCACGTTGTATTCCGTTTGGGATCATTTGTTTAACATGTAACGCAAAAAATAGGAATCTTTAACCCCCTCCCCGTAATAGAATTTGTTCGAAAAATCAACAAAATGTATATGAAGCCTCAGACCGTGCTTCACACCCCTCTTTCGTATCGCAATATACAAACGACTCAGATTGAGCTTTAAATCCCCTTTCCTTTTCCAAATATCCAACAAGTCCCTGCAGACAGCTTTATATTTCATACCTTTCCTGTCTCATTAAATTTCCTTCAAAAAATTAACAACATTTTCATCCAGTCGCAGTCTCTTTATAAACTTTTTCCATCAACTCCTTTTTCCTTCTCCATTTTCTTCATTTATGACCTTAAACTGAAACTTATTTAACTTAAATGAGGAAATTAAAAAATTGTCTCTTTCGATTTTCTCGTCCTCGGCTTCCTTGCAAACTCGACATTAGCAAAAAATCTGTTTTAAATTTGAAAAATGTCGACTAGAAGGAAGAGACAGAAAATTTCATTAGTCACTTCCTCATCTTGTGCCTTTCAGCTTTACGATTAACCCCCAAAAGAGAGATTGCATAAAATATGAATTGAAGCTAAATTTGAAATTTCCTTCGTTTTCCTGTAGGAGATTCATGAACAATTTTATTTTTTTTGTATGCGCGAGAAGAAGAAGAAGCAACAAAAAAAAAATCCAATTTTCCATGCCTGAAAATCTAATTTTTAACATTCTTTTTCTCTCCTATTTATTTTTTCATTGCTGCTGTTCTGGCTACAGTTTCTGCAAGGGATCTAGATTTGTTGGAATGGGAACGTCGACGAAAGAAGAAGCGTGAAGTAAGAACAATAATTTGCAAATAAGTGAAAAATGTTTCTCATGTTTGCTAATTTTTATTTTTCCATAGTTGAACATGTTGCTGTACCAAGGCTTTCCATGGAACGATCGAAAACGTATAATTTACAAGTAAACAAGAATATTCTTTTATTTTTCATTTCACGATTCACACTAAGGAGCAAAATATATTGAAATAATTTGCATTTATTTGAGGTCAAATGCGAAGCTATCGACCATCTGTTTATCTTTCTTATTTTCATTTTGCCTCTTTGAATGATATAATGTTGGTCAATAGCTATGATTTCAGATTGTGGTTGACTTTTTGCTAATTTTTGTGAAACACGTGTAAAAGCACGTGTCAGGATGTGTTTTTGGTGATTTTTCTTATAAATTGATAGAATTAGAAAATATTTTGAATTTTAATAGACTTTTGCTAACTTTTTAAAGCAATATAAGCTAAATTAGTGACATAAAAAGCTTTGAAATCGATAAAAACTTCAAAAAACTTTTCGAGGTGGAGAAAATTTTTAAGTTCGTGATTTTTGAAATTTACTAAACCGTTAAATAACTATTAAAAACTAGTTGATTTAGGTCAAACTTAATTTGACCGTTATGACATATTTTTAAGTTTGAATCAGTTTTAAGCAGGTTAATCTAGTTAAATCAGTGGTGTACAACCTGTATGCATACATAAATTTTTGAAAGTGTCATAAATTGCATCCGTGTGCAATTTCGGGCGAGGCTTGCTATGCATAAAAATTAATAAATTTCAATACTTAAAGCTTCTTAAAGGTTAACATTTCCATCATAAAACCACAAAATTCACTTTACATCCATTCGATAATTCATTTCCATTTCTCACTTCAGAGAATCAAATTGCTACCTAGTACCAAGTACAGTTCTTATCAGACATGAGAGAGAAATTTGTATGAAAGCAACAAAAGAGGAATATTTAAAGAATTTACGCGAATTGGCAGCCGAAAAAGAAGAGCGAGAGCGTTTAAAGAAGATGGAGGAAGAAGAATCAACAGAGGAATTTGAGGCACTCGCGAGAGAATCAACACAGCAGCAACAAGAAAGTTTACAAGAGGAATTTAGCGAAATAATTAAGACAACATCAAGTGCTGAATAAAATGAATTGTAAATTTTGTTATATTTGTCAGAATTTACACCTCAATGGAATGTCTAAAATCTGATGAATTGCTTTAATTTTTTATGGAAAAATTAACTTTATGATTATATTTAATGAAGATGAAGAATTTAGAGATTAAAAATGATGAAGAAGACAAAAAAGTTTCAATTAATATACAAAATAGCTTTAAGGTTTAATCTTATCTAAAATACTTTCGAAAGTATTTCGTCCCAGGAAGTTTAAGATTTATCAATGATACTGCAAAATGATATTCATAATTATGTACAGTAATTATATTTTATTCAAAATGAAATAAAAGTTCAAAATATATAAAAATTTTTAGAATTTATTTAGTTCAATAAACTTTTGTGAATGTTTGTGGAAGCCACAAAATTATTCAAAAATCAAAAGTTTTGATTCATAACATTTTTTTGTGGTTTTTCTAGATACTAAATGGAATTTCAGAATGTTTCAAATGTGTGTGTGGGAGACCACAGAAATGTAATTGATTAAAGTGTATCAAAAAGCATTGAAATATGAATGCAAATGATGACTTTTGGGATTATTTGAAAATATTATGTAGGAATTTAAATTAATTGAATATAGATCATACATATTATGGTCAACAACTATACACAAATTATGAAACATTAAATATTTACTATTGCTAGACGACAAAGATAACAATTTAATAATAGATTGGTAAGAATTTAATCATCATCTTGACCGTGAATATAGAGTCACTAGTTAACCAGAACAGACAAGGAAAACTTTCATGAATATGCTCACAAAATTGAATAAACTGAACTATATTGATTGAGTGTACTCATGAGCACACTCATTTAGTTGAGTATTCTTATTGTCTTATAAAGTAACTTGTCAATGAATTAACCATTTAGATATCTCTGTTAAAGTTGCATTAGAGTTTCCCGAAGTTTCGGTTTTGAAGAGATTTCGAGACATCAAAGCTAAGGTCGGGACAGGTGTTGATCTATTATACTATTAACCCTCAATTCACAGATTCGCATACAAATGGCAACAAACAGCGTCGACATACAGGTTAATATAAACAGACCGAAAAATGTCTTTCGCAAGAGATAATTTGCGAAAAGGACTACAAGCAATAGTTCTATAGGTAAATGACACATCCCGGGTTTTGTCAATTGTGCCTCGAAATGCTCTTTTTATTTGAATTAGGTACAAAACTTATAAACTAAAAATTTGATGGCATTTGCTTCCATTTGATTCATTAAATTTTATTTATAAATATTATAAAATTGAAAAAAATATTTTGAATGAGACTTGATGTCTGCTCAAAGTGTTCTCGAAAGACAAAAAGTATAGGAATAAAGTCTTTGTACAAGGGTGACTACAGCGAGGGATCAAATTTAACTAACTCTGATGTCAGAGTCACACTGGTCTTAAGACACTATTTTTCGTGTTTTTCATGATGTGACACTTCTATGACCTATTCCTTCCTGACTTTATTTTCAAGCTTTATCACGAATCTTATAGCATCTTATTAAATTCTTATAAATCACGTTATCCAGCATGATTAATTAATTTTCTGTAACTAATTTATAAAATTCACTTAAAATAATTAATATCTTCAACTTTATCCGAATTTCCTGGTTGACTTACTCCTTCCTCATTTATCTTATCGTCGTATTAAACCTTTTCACCCGATAATCTCGGTCGTAGCCGAAAGCAGTCAAAATATTTTGGTTTCACTCCTAAATCACATCTCATGTCTCGTCTAGAATGAAAAATCCATTTAATTACATCAATTACTTGAAATTTAAGATTAATTAAAAATATTTTCCGAACCAATTTTTTTCTCTCCACAACAATTATAGCATGGAATAAGGCACGATATCTTTATTTTTATGTACTGAACAAATCAATTTTTCATTTTCTTTTCATAGACTCTTTTTCTTAAACAATAAACGATTCGACTGAATTGGAGCTAAATATTGCCGTTTTGTTATTTTGTTTCAGTCACGAGTAAAAGGAACGAAAAGAAATTTCGAGCATAGCAAATAACTCACGCTAATCACTCAATCAATTATTTCTCATTTCTCGTTCTCTTATTCTCTTTTTATTTGCTCGCTTTTTTGTATTTTGTTGTGCACATTTCAAAAATAAAGCAAGTAATCAGTTATTTAAAACAACGAAGGAACGAGATAAGGAAGAAGAAGAAAAATTGCATGACTGTATCTTGTCTTGTGCTGTTGTATTTGTGCATCGAATTTTCACGAATTTAAATGTTTCATTCTACTTGATTTTACCCAGTTTTAAGAAAATTGCATTTACTGCAAGAAAATTTAATCGATGTGCGTGTTTTTGACAATGCTGAAATTTTGTTGGACGTATTGTCTTTAGGCTATAGACTGTCATGACTGAAGTATCTTATGCAGGATCTTAAATGTTAAAATTTGTTAGTAGGACGTTGCCGCAAATCCGATTTGTTTCCATATTAGTAAAACAAAAATAATAGACGTGGTGCCGTCAAGTAACATTAATGTTTTACCGTCCATGCGTTGATGTAGCGGTGCCATTTCAAAGTACCATTTAGGGTAAAACTGCATTTTGCTGCTCGGAACATGCTGTTGAAAATAAGTTTTTTATTTGTTAATTTTCCAAGAAATGATTCGGCCAATTTAGTCATTCTATAGCTTAAGTTCCCATTATTGCTGCAAGGCATTCACACTGAATTTCTATTATTTAGGATGAAAGTTTGTCTTTGTATCGAACTAAATAGTAAACTTCTATTTACTGGTTACATTACTGAATGTGAGTAATATTAAGTTTAAGAAACACTGCACTAGAAAACATTAAACAATTGACTTTAGATACTACTTAGAATATAATGCAGGGTTTGCTTATAGCAACGGCACTGAGATCGATGATCTGTTGTACCATCCCAAATTCTCTAAAAAATGCCGAAATCCTTCATAAAACCAACAATGCCCAAACAGCGCTGTTTTGGTATATCCTCAACAACCGCGAAGTCCGTTCCAAGATGTTTGTCTCGCTGTCTACGTAAAGACCTGGCTTTGGATGCGATTGATAAAATTTATCGTCGTAAAAATGGATCTAAATTAGTCGTCATTGTGACTTTTTGAGTTATAAAAGAGCTCATGGACAACTATAGAACTTTTGAAAGGAAGCTGTTGATAGACATAATGTTGCAGTTGGTATTAGAAATTGGAACATGGAATCCAGCAATAGAACCAACTTCAGAGGACTTCAATATAAACAGCACTACCTATGTAAGTAGCGGAGTTCTAACGAACACGTTGTAATGCTCAGTTGACATGTGTTGTGGAAAGTTTAATAATAATTGCAAAAGGACTCGACAATGACGCTCGTCAATTAATACTGAAACTCCTCATAAATCGACTTCAGATCAACAAGAAAATGCGTTCCCAGAAAACCATCATCAGCTTGTCTTTCAAACAAGTAATTTCATCAATTTTACAA
Source organism: Chironomus tepperi (assembly GCF_022539635.2). Lineage (NCBI taxonomy): Eukaryota > Metazoa > Arthropoda > Insecta > Diptera > Chironomidae > Chironomus > Chironomus tepperi. The sequence continues at coordinate 310,340 of NW_027226415.1, forward strand.
TTTGCTGTTGCAGAGTTTTCAACAAAATAGAATTAAAGTTTCAACAATAGATTCAATTAGTCAGTCAATTAAACTATATCAGAACGAGTGTGTGTTCATCTCTAAAGCTATATACTTTTTTTTATTCATATGAAAAAAGAGAAAAAAAAGAAAAGAAATTCTAGCAAAAAAAAGAAACTTTTTAATAATTTTTAACCCTTGTGTATAGTTACAACTTGTTTTACTGTGGTATTTACGTTAAAAATCGACAGACAGACATAAAACAAGTAAAAAAAGGTGAAAAACTTTAATAACAAATAAATCCATAAAAAATCCCATCCTTATTGTGGCAGGTGCGTGCTCATAATTTTTCATTTCCCATTCCAATTTAAGAAATACAAAAAATTTTTGATTGAACAAAGAAGGAAGAACAAAAAACTTTTGCTGCTTCTTCAAGTTGTTCCTTCTATCTATTTATTAATCAACGAGAATATTGAATGAAAGACGAGCTAAATTTACATAACAGATTAAAAAAAAGAAAGAAAGTTTCTCGTAGTTTCTCGCCGAGCAGAGGAACCGACAAAAAAAAGATTTACATGTTCTGATGTCATATTGTCTGCCGCATCAATCAAATATAATAAAATTGATTAATTCTGTTTGGGTTTAGTGGAAATTGTTGCGTATACAGCAAGAAGAATCCTCGTAGACATTTTCATTTAATTTCCAATTTTGGATGATAAATTGTTGTGTTTATGTTTTGATGTGCCCCCCTTTTTTATGCCATATTGAAGATCAAGTTAAGCTTTCGTGTTTTGAATATTCATAAAATAAAAAAAAAGTTTTTGTTGAATTAGGAAGGAAAGGGTGTTTGGTTGCTTACATTTTTGTGAGAAATAATTCAGATTTGTGGGTAATTCATGCTGAATGAGTTAGACTTATTCAAATTTAGTTCAACTTTTTTTGGTATAATTTATTTTAGTCAAGGCTCAGACACTTATCTTGAGATTAGGAAAATTATGGAATTTTCTAGTTCAGAATTCTGGCCCAGGCCGGCATGACTCAGAGTTATCTTTGAATTAGATTTGATTCCGACAATATTTCATAGTCATGCCAATCTGCTGTCGAATTTCGGATCTATTAACCGTTATGCTATTTTGGTATGATTTTATTTTATTAGAATCTAAAAAGGATTCTCTAAATTCGAAGTCGATTCGTATTTTACAGAAAATCTTTCAGAAATCATTTTAAACACGAAGTTAACAGAATTCCTGTAAATTCGTCTATTTAAACTATTAGAGCCTAGAATTTGAAAATCCTGACAACTAAGGTTGACTACCGAATTTTGAAATCTACACCAAAAAATTACTCAATTTTAGCTTGTAAAAGTATGCAAATTCTCGAATTACGGAAATCTTGAATATAAAAAAATAAGGATTCGTTTTAAGCTTTAAAAAAGACTCGAGTAACACTAGCGACAAAGAATCTGTTATAGAGCTTTGAAGGTTCCACAAAAGTGGTTTTATTGAATCCGTCTCATTTTCACCTGTATTGCTCGGTTAAGTAGTCTCTCACACCCGTTAAAGAATGCCTTAACCCAAGCTAATTCTAAAAATAACATCAAATGACGGTCAACGCTTTTTAAATCATTATCATTATGTTCGCTAGAAGAGCCATACGATGTGTTTATGCACTAAACGAAGATCCGAAGGCACTGCGATCCTGATTTAGTAAATATTTAAAAATCTCCTCGACTTAACTTGACCTTAACTATAGAAAATAGAAAAAAAGTAATCAAGTTCAAAACAAGTGGTCAGATTCTTAGATTTAGTGGTTATTGACCCACCTTGAAGAATTACTAAGAAAATGTTAAACAACCAATCACAAAATCAAGCATAAAATGCGCTATAACCTTTAAAATCTCTCAATTTTTCATACAATTCCTTTCCATTTTTACTCTTTCTTAAACAATTTATCAAAAAAATGAAAAAAAATATACGAGAACTATCATGTTTTAAAAAGCATCATGAAAGATTTCTGTCGGAAAAAATTTCAGCAATGAAAAACTTTTCCTTTCAAAACTTTTTATTATTTTTTTTTGTTCTTCTCATTCTATTGTTTTGTTAAGGTGCACTTCTGCCTTCATGTAAATAAAATTGAATGAGAAAAGCTGTTGATAGTTTGATGGAAACTATTTTGTGTATGCTCATGTCTCGTTGGAAGTTAAATTGTTTGCATTTCATTTAATAATTTTTACTACTTTATGCTTTATCATCATGATGAGTTGAGATGAATTAACAAAAAAATAGTTGTGTAAATTAAATGCAATAAAATTAGCACTTGTGTCTAATGTAATTAGGAAATGTGAACTAACACAAACATGCTTAATTGCATAAAACAAATGAAATTTTGTGTGTGGATATTTATAACAAAATAAATTCACTGATTTAATTTTGTTGTATTTTTAGATTATTGTTTAATTGTTTAAAATAGATTTAATTAGTTTTTTTGTTCTTGTTCTGATGAAAAATGCGTTGTTGAATTCACATTTGCTAATTCTAGATTACACTATGTAATTTGTGATAATCTATTGTTATACATATGTTAGAGATTTTAAAATCTTAATTTTAATTATAATCATTTTCACTATTTTTTTTTTAAGTTTTGACCTTAAAATTCTTAAAATCATATCTATTCATTCGGTTTTTCACAACAATTCGTCATTTTCTGTAACAATTTAGTTTTTTGAATGTTTTAATGCCTTTAAAAATTCGGAAAACGTTTATTACAAATTATTGAAGCTCGTACGTAGGCAAATAATGAATAAATATACTCACGGTGCACCTGAGCCCTAGAAACTTTTTGTGGCACACCATATCAAACATAAATTTTCATGCGACTCACCAAATCCGTTCAATATTCTATTGATCTACCAAAAACCAAAAATCTAGACCTTAAATCTCAAAAACAAAACTCTCGGCTTGAAATTTCAGCTATTGTATTAAACTTTTCATGTACATATGCTAATTTTTTAAACATATCCGCGGCATACCAGTGTCCATTGCCATGCAGGTCATCCACTACTGGTATAGAGTCTCTAAACAATAGTTTGAAACTGATTTGATCACATTTCAACCAATTTCGATTATGTCCAAATAGTGGTTTTCAATTCCGAGATGTAATTGCATGTAATTTTAAAAGAAACCAGAAATTAAGTCTGGTGTTTGGTATATTTTAATCCCGAGATTAAAAACCTAGTTCTGTAACCAATCCATATGAAACATTCGGGTTACGTGGGAAGCTGAAGACGAAATAAAGCTAGATGTAGCTTATAGAGGTACAGAAGGGTAAGATGCATACGACTCCACAGGGAATTTGTCAGAAAACACACAAAATTGCCAAAAAAGTTCATAATTGACAAAAAGCGTTCAATATTCTCTCATTTCCTTTGTTCCTACTCACAAAATCCTAACGAAAAATTTTCATTGTACACACAGTTTTTTCTTTAGGTCACTCAAAGCATTCAGCTTATACTTACATTGTATACCATTTTAATTTTCAATTTTAGAAGTAAAAGTAGCAGCAAAAAAATGCCTGAAAAAATCACAAAATCATCGACAATTCATCAAGACTACGATGACGAGAGTGAAACATCAGAAGCACTAGATGAATATGAGGAATATGAAGAGAAGAATGACGATGATGATGTTGAAGAAAGTTGCGATGATTCAGGTGAAGAGTTAAAAGATATAGGCGAATTGCTAGGTTTTCGCGTGACAGGCGGAAAGGATTTTTTTATGCCAATAACAATTTTTCATGTATGTATGATATTTATGATTACTTCCTCTATCCGTACAATCATTCAATCTCTCAAATGTGAAACAGGTGAAGGAAAATAGTCGAGCTGAAAAAGCAAATTTAAAACTCGGCGATGCAATTTTATCAATCAATGGAAGAGACACGGAAGATATGACATTAGTTCAAGCAAATAGATATCTTGGTAAAGTCGCAGGTGGTGATGTAACGCTTCAAGTCGCAAAGTAATGATTTCAATTTTCAATTTCATATGCATGCATATCTACTTTATATATATATATCTAATGTATGCATACATACTTATGATTTATATGTGAACTAATTTGCAATTCAATTTTTGCTACCATTTTGCTTTTTTTTTCTACTTCTACGTCTCTCGTTATTCCATGTGTAGATTTGATGCAAACGAAGATGATGAAGATGTGCAAACGATTGAAGAGGTTGTGCTTGAAGGTTTGTGTTTGAATTTGTAAGATTGATGGAATTGATTCAATGGGTGGAAAATTATTGGGTAAATTGGTATATTTTATGGATTTGTAGTGTTGAATGAACAAGCTAGATGCTGGATTCGTTTAGCTGGTTCATCTATGTATGTGGGTTTTGGATGGTATATCCCTTAACAGACAATGTGCATACTAACTCAAATGAGCGTCCTTATGATTATACTCAATCAATATAATTGAACATGCTATGCTCGATTTCGTTCGAAATACAACTCATGAGTATACTCCTTGTCTGTCCGGGGTAATAAATACTATGTAGAATTTGAACCAAGAATAACAATGCATCTTTGTTGGGAACTGAATAACTAGATCACTTATATTACGATGTATTTGGTCCAACTCAACAATAGAAATCTGCTGACTTTTTTTTTGAAGTTCATTTATTTATAGCGACTTAAAAGTTGTGTTATAAATTTTTAACATTTTTGTCGAGACTTATGTCGTTTAGAGGAAAAAGAAGGAGGAAGCGATAATTTCTTAGAATTCTTTTGTTCATCCTTCGTTAGTCTGTGATATTATAAGGGACCGTTCACTTATTACATAGTGCGAAAATTGAATTTATTAGTACCCCCTCTCCCTTCATCCCATCACATGTCTACGATTCCAATTTAAATACAAATCAATAATCCCGAGTATACATAATATATAAAGGGGATTCAGAGTAACCTGAATAAAGTTCATCCTCAAAGGCAGACTTTGAAGTCGACTCGATTTTTGCATGAATTCGAGTCGACTCAAGTCTACCGACTTCCAGCTCTGCTCTAAAGAATAGAAAAGCTAAGTTGAATGAGACTAGAAAATAGAATGAATCATATCCATCCTAGATCTATGATTGCATCAATTTAACAAAAATATTTCCTTTGTCAGCACTTGAACCAGCAACTTAATTGCCATTTTCCATCAAAATCTTATTCCATTATCTTACAAAAATTCACAATTTCATCTCCAAAAAAATTCCACAATTTCCTCACTTGAAAATTCATTCATTCCAATTTTATATTTAAGGTCCCGTAAGTCTTCAACAAAAGCTTCGTCAAATGCAACAACAACTATTATCAACGATGACAGATATTCCGCCACAAATACAATCAAAGCTTGCAATGGTTACGACAGCATTAGAGCAATTTATGACAATGGATCCGGATACACTTGAATCATCATGGAATCATCAAAATGATGAGAATGTGAATGAAAAAACATCATCAATGGAACGTGAAGCATCGTATGAGAATGAGAAGCAATTTTCAACAATTGAGGAAGAGGAGGTGGATGAGGATGAGATGGATAAGAACTTTGAGCACATTGAAATGGATGAGAATTTGTCAAGTACACGCGAGACTTCATATTCTTTTGAAGATTTAGCTGTTGATGATGATGATAGAAAGCAACATGAAAATGGCAATGACGATGATGATGAGGATGATTATGAGAATTGTGAAGATGAGTCCATTTGTGAGTCCATAAAGTCAGAAGAAATGATAAAGCTTGACGAGGAGAAGCGAAAGAAAAATGAAAAGATTCAAACTTTACAAAAGTCATGGCAAAAGTTGTGCGAAAATCAAAAGACCATCCACAAGTAAGTTCCGTAATTTATTCAGTTTTTTGCTTTTTTTTTGATGGCAAGACACAAGTGATAAGGATGATGTGTAAATGTTGACCTACATTGACTGAAAAAAGTTATTCCTTAGTTTTATTTTGAAATGGGACATAAGCAGCACCAAACAGTGATAAAATTTAATCTTACCATTTATAATGGAATTTATTGTTCGAGCCTTTCTGACAGTAAAATTAAAGTTTTTTTGATCTTTTCTTTCCTTTTTCTTCTTCTTTACTGCTTCCGACATTTATTCTCTCTAGTGGAACATAAATGTTAAGGAAGTTAAGGAACTAGTAAATGAAAATAATATTTTCAAGATGTGCAGAAGTTTTTGAGATTTATTGGATTGTTGCTTAACCTTGACCTAGTTTACTTATGTTAGGGATCGTCAGATGTGGCATGAATACATATGAGGTACATAGAAGAATTCGATTTTTTTGGCTCCTTATTCCTAGACTGGCTTCTTAGGATATCTTTAGAGCTGAATTTTCATAAAACTTGCATATTCAGTAAATTGTTGGATGGATTTGAGCCAATCTCATAGCCTCTCATAGCTGTCAATAAGGTTTTCCGAAGTCTCGGTCTTGACAAATTCTCGAGATCGAGACTTCCTTAGTAGTCATCGGTAACCCTTTCTGTCAATTTTGAAATATTAAGCAATAAATTTGATAAAAATTCTAGAAACACATATTGAGGTATGGTACCTAAAAAATTACGAGATCCTGACAGTTTTAAGCTTAAGCTCGAAGCGATGTCATGACGGGGACAAGAAATTTTTGGGAGAGTCTCATCAGCAGGTCTAAAAGTCTTTCCGACACTTCGAGAAAGTTTTATAAATCTTCACCAAATTGAAGAATTTTGACCAAAAAGGGTAGATTGACTTCGAAATCCTCCTGAATGGATACACTCTAGTTCTAAAGTCACATACGTGACCCGAATATCATAAGTTGGTTAATCGATCCATAGTCTTCCATCAGACTTGACTCTGACATGGTGTTTTCCTGTAACTCTGATTTGGTACCAAACACAGAGTCGTCCGATTAATGATTGATCAAGCCATTTAAGCTATTAGAGTGTATATCAAATTCCCATCATTTAAAGTGTCACACGCAGCTACACATCCATGTTCTTTTCGTAATTTTAAACATAACCGCTCATCTATTAATATTTTTAAGTTTATTATAAAATTTATCATTCAAATCATCCTTAATCTTGCCTATCCCGTCATAAACTCAATCCATACCCCAAAAATAGAAACATTTCGAATAATTTTCGCAGCAAAAATTTTAAAACCACAAAATTTAAAAGAGATAGCAAAACTAGTAATGAAGCGGATCACGCTTCATGAGAATATTCACACAATACGTAGATCAGAAAACTGTACAGAAAAGGAATAAATAAAAATAAAACAACTTGAACAAAATAAGAGATTTATGAAATAAATAATGATTACTTGCACATTAACTAAAATTATTTAGATGGAGTATAACATGTACAGTTACTACGTTCGAACTTTTAAAGTTCGAGCTTCACTCGAACAATTTTTCTACTTACGGCAACATATTTTCATAGAAATGTAGTTTCTAATGTTTGAGAAAATTTTCACGCCTTCACTCGCTTCGCTCCGTTCAGATCGCAAAAATTTGTGAGCTTCGCTCAACCAAGTCCGAACTGCGTTCGAACTATTAATGTTCGAGCTTCGCTCGAACTGTTTTTCTACTCACGGCAACATATTTTCATAGGTATGCAGTTTCTAATGTTTGAGAAAATTTTCACGCCTTCACTCGCTTCGTTCCGTTCAGGTCGCAAAAATTTATGAGCTTCGCTCAACCAAGTCCGAACTGCGTTCGAACTATTAATGTTCGAGCTTCGCTCGAACTGTTTTTCTACTCACGGCAACATATTTTCATAGGTATGCAGTTTCTAATGTTTGAGAAAATTTTCACGCCTTCACTCGCTTCGCTCCGTTCAGGTCGCAAAAATTTATGAGCTTCGCTCAACCAAGTCCGAACTGCGTTCGAACTATTAATGTTCGAGCTTCGCTCGAACTGTTTTTCTACTCACGGCAACATATTTTCATAGGTATGCAGTTTCTAATGTGAGCGAACTGCGTTCGAACTATTAATGTTCGAGCTTCGCTCAAACTGTTTGTCTACTCACGGCAACATATTTTCATAGATATGCAGTTTCTAATGTTAGAGAAAATTTTCACGCCTTCACTCGCTTCGCTCCGTTCAGGTCGCAAAAATTTATGAGCTTCGCTCAACCAAGTCCGAACTGCGTTCGAACTATTAATGTTCGAGCTTCGCTCAAACTGTTTGTCTACTCACGGCAACATATTTTCATAGATATGCAGTTTCTAATGTTAGAGAAAATTTTCACGCCTTCACTCGCTTCGCTCCGTTCAGGTCGCAAAAATTTATGAGCTTCGCTCAACCAAGTCCGAACTGCGTTCGAACTATTAATGTTCGAGCTTCGCTCAAACTGTTTGTCTACTCACGGCAGCATATTTTCATAGATATGCAGTTTCTAATGTTAGAGAAAATTTTCACGCCTTCACTCGCTTCGCTCCGTTCAGGTCGCAAAAATTTATGAGCTTCGCTCAACCAAGTCCGAACTGCGTTCGAACTATTAATGTTCGAGCTTCACTCGAACTATTTTTCTCGACACGGCAACATATTTTCATAGATATGCAGTTTCTAATAAACTATACGAACCGGGTTGAGCTTCGCTCGCCCGACATGGGTAGATTACAGTACTTATATAGATCACTATACGAGCCGGGCTGAGCTTCGCTCGCCCGACTTGGGTAGATTACAGTACTTATATAGATCACTATACGAGCCGGGCTGAGCTTCGCTCGCCCGACTTGGGTAGATTACAGTACTTATATAGATCACTATACGGGCCGGGCTGAGCTTCGCTCGCCCGACTTGGGTAGATTACAGTACTTATATAGATCACTATACGAGCCGGGCTGAGCTTCGCTCGCCCGACTTGGGTAGATTACAGTACTTTTATAGATCACTATACGAGCCGGGCTGAGCTTCGCTCGCCCGACTTGGGTAGATTGCAGTACATTTATAGATCACTATGCGAGCCGGGCTGAGCTTCGCTCGCCCGACTTGGGTAGATTACAGTACTTTCATAGATCACTATACGAGCCGGGCTGAGCTTCGCTCGCCCGACTTTGGTAGATTGCAGTACATTTATAGATCACTATACGAGCCGGGCTGAGCTTCGCTCGCCCGACTTGGGTAGATTACAGTGCTTATATAGATCACTATACGAGCTCGGCTGAGTACTTATATTCGTATTGTGTATATACGAACTAGGCTAAATGTATTGATTCTTAAGAAGTATTTTGATTTAACCTTGTTAACTTCGCTTTTGTTTTCTAAAAATTAAGCACATTAATGGATAGATATTTCTAATATCTACATTTAATATTTACATTTTTTTTTGTATACTTCAAGTATTCAAAAAAAAAAACTCAAAAAAAATGGAAAAAAAAATTTCAGAATTTCATAGGATTCGATCTAACGACCTGAAGATTTCAATTACTTGTAACCAAATGCAATCAGCCAAATCTCAATAAAAATTATTATTAATATTTTGGATAAAACATGTATATAAATTAATGAATTTTAGATCATGAAAAATATAGAAGAAATACTCTTAATTGTCTGCGGCCGAGCGAAGCGAGGCCGCAATTTTTTTAAAACACGTGTTTTGGAATAAGCGGCTAATATTTAGGGAAAAAATTTCAGTTTTTTGCATTTTGTGCCTCAGTGGATGCATCTCATGACCCCAAAAACTATACAGCTCGTGTGATAACCAATATCTATCGATAGAAAAAACCGGAAGTCTTAACTTTGTGTTAAAATTGAGTTTTCGCGGAAACTAACTAACTTGCTAAAGGACAGAACGTGATTTTTTGCGATTTCTCGGCACTGGAAGCACCAATCATGAAAGAGTTTTTACCATTTGATAGGTAATACGAAGCACAAACTTTGAATGACCGAACTTTTTTTATAATTCGGCAAGGCTGAGGCAGTAAATCGAAAAAAGTAGATTTCTGTAAAACAAAAAACAATATATTCACACAATTTTGTGTGAATATGAAAAGAAATTATTTTCAGGAAATTTCTCATTTGAAAAGTGGTTAAGAAGCTTTAACAAAATTGATGCCCTCGTTGCGGTTTATTTTTATTGATTTTTTTTTCTAGTGAATTTCACATAAATTTACTCGTTCATCCTCTTCATGTTTATTTTGAACGGATAGGAATGAAAAAATTCAATTAAATAAGAAAATTTATGCTTAACAATTTATTTTAGAATATTGAAAAGGAAGGAAAGAGTAGAAAGTTTTGTAAGATGGGAGATAAAATGAAAGTTCAGGAAAGGAGAAAAGTTTTGTTGGAGAATCTGCTTAGAAAGGGGTTTATTGAGTTGTATAAAGGTGAAAACTAATTGATGTTTTTTTTTTTGAAAAATTAGAAATTTTGAAAATTTCAAAGTTTTTAAACTTAATAACTTTTGAAAAAATTAAACAAAAAATTTTAAAAATCCATTAAAATTTAAAAATATTTCAATAAATAAAAAATTCGAAATTCAAAACTAAAATTTATATTTGTTGGAAAATTTAAATTTATTTCCGTGTGAATTTAAAGTTTAAAATGTATCTAAACTCCCAATGGTGGCGGATAAAAAAGGCAACGTTACAAAAAAAAATTTTGAAGAGAATTTTTTTACAAATTTACATCAAAAATTTAAATTAATTTTGACCGTTATTTTGTAGATAATTTTATTTAATTATTTCGTAACGCAAATTCATTTATTTTATGAATTTCACGACAGAGACGACTCAATAAATAGAGTCCATTTCGATAGGAATTATTACAATTGGAAAAACGACCTTAACTTATTACTTTCATTTAATCAAAAAACGGTTTTTTAAAATTCAAACATTTTGTTCTATAAATTTAGTACTTGAGTTCTACGTTTGTTCTAAGTATAAGGCCCTTAGTTCTAAGTATAAGGCCCTAAAAATTTCTCTCCGCCACCATTGGCTAAACTCCAAAGTTAAATTTAAAATTTTCTCGTAATTCATATTTTTATACATTTAAAATTTTTCTAAATTCAAAATTTTTATTTTTTAAACTTTTGAAATTTCCTTTTAAATTTCTAAATTCTCCTTTTAAATTTCTAAATTCTCCTTTTAAAATTCATTTTTACAAAAAATCCTGAATTAATAATTTTTAAATTCAAGATTAAAAGATTGAATTTAAAATTTTAAAATTTCCAAAATTCAAAGTTTATTTAAAAATCTCAAAATTGAAAAATCATTTAAAAAAATAAATTCTCAATTTAAAATTTATTCTAGAATTTTTAAATTTATTTTTAAAAGTTTCTAAATTTTAAAATTTTTCTTTTAAAATTGAATTTATAAATTTTTCAAAATAGAAAATTAAATTCCAAATTTAAATGGCTAACCTTTTTTTTCAATTAAAAGATGATTTTTTTTGAAAATTGAATTATTTCACAACCTTAAAGATTCAAAAAATTTATCAAATGCTTTAATAAAATGAAATTTTTCTTCTCACATCTCTTATCACAGCAAAAGCAATCAAGCTGTTCACTTCCATCCATTTCAAATAAATTTTCATTCAATTGATCCCCATTCGTCTGAATTTCATTGAATAAATTTCTTGATATTTTAATTCCACCCACAAGTCAAGACGCTCAAAAAAATACAAAAAATCACTCAACTTTCTCCTCACCATTCTTCTCATTTCAGACGCAGCAACTGCCATTTAGTGCCAAGTGTAGCTTTACTCCATAACAAGTAAGAATGCTATTAAAATTTTCATTTTTTTGAGATTTTTTCACTCTTTTCTTATTTTAGGATTAATCAACTCAACGAGTCGAAAGTCATTTCATTTTATGAGCGAAAGAGAAGTCCTTAAAAATTGATTCAGCCTTTCTGTATTTTTGCCTTTTAATTCTTTTTTGTAAAAATAATTTTTTTTTTTCAAAAATTTCTTTTTTTCTTTTCAATTTTTTATGATATGGAAATAAAATGTCTTATACATTATGAATTTATGTATTTCTTCAATTTCAAAAAGCTTTTGCAATTTTTTTTGTGTGTCTTCTTGTTGTTCACTTTTATCTTTTTTTATGGCACAAAGTTATTTAATTTAATGTGTACATCTACCCACATTAAAGAACACTCTAAAAATCCACATTATTTTTAAACTTGAATGAATGTCTTTTTAGTGTGTGCTTGTTACTTTTTTTTTCATTCTTTGCTTCTTTTTCTACATTTACAAACTTTGAGAGATGTAGTGGGAGCTTTGAAATATTTCTTGTTGTGGATGTTGTAGTCTGAAATGATGGTTTGTCTGTACATCAGTAGGATGTTGAAGGAATTATCATTTTAGATCCCATTATGATTCTGTTTTAAACATTTTGATCAAATTGAGGGATATTAGGGGGAATATGGGGTGTATTGTGTGAAGTTATGTGAAACTGTGTGAAGCTAAAAATTGAGGGGTATTAGGGGGGTGTAATGTGATGCCATGTGAAGCTAAAAATTCTGAAGATGGGCGCCAAGGGCGCTCCCGATACTCTAGTAGAATAGATGAAAGATTAGGCTTCGTTGATGACGAAAGGGCACTGCGATCTACGGTCTGTTGTACCATCTCTGAGTGTCATTTAAAGCATGCTAGTCTTACATGATCGCTGGCCTTACAAATAAATCAATGGTTTCCCTCAAATGACGCCTTAAGCTAGTTCTATCGCTGGCTTTTGTCTGGCAATTACCAATATCAAGTACAATATTGTCTTTATCGACAGTTTCCTTCCAAGATAACCTCTAATACTCGAGTGTCATATATGATGAAGGCTCCGCCATGAGTCTTTCAAGTCTTCACTGAAGCTCAGTATTAGCTCTAAATGAAAGTCAACTCCATGTGGATGCATAGATGCGATGGTTGCTCGGCGTGCAAAACAGGTTTAAATACATTTGTTGAAAATTGTTTATATGAGACAATGCTATGTTCCGCAACACACTAAGCCTATGTAGACAACTTGGAATTGGAAAATTTGACGAGAATCTTATCAGTTAAACCATGATCATTCTTAGAAAGCACCTGAAGTTGTATCTATTGCTGACTACTTCAAAAAACATTAAAATGGATATGAACCTCAAGTTTGCAAGACATACAGCGTAAATACGGCAAAAAAATCAGGTCCCAAATTACCATGACTCAGGACAGTGTAAAATTGCCTTAAATTCGGCATAAGGCTAGATAAACCAAAAACCAGATTTTCTCCTTTTCTACTCCCTATGCCTTCCTAGAAATGCGCTTAATCCTTTTCAATCCCCCAAAACTTCTCTCATACTCCTCCCTCCTATTCTTCTAGTTGCTCTAGTTTGAATGAAAAGAAAATGAATATAAAAGCAAACCAGTATTTTGAAACACATTAGATGCTTTCATACATAATTTTTATTATAATTGCGAATGGGTTTTAACTAATGAGAAAAAATAATTCTTGTTTTCAACCGCAAATTATAATGAAGAAGTTTTCAAATTAAAGATAAAAGGATATATTTTTTTTCTGTGTCTTTTGTTTGTGTGTTTGAAAGCTGAAGGATGTGTGAGAAACATCATTGATGTATTGTCGTTTTGTGGATGTGTATAAAGTAGAGAAGTAGATAGTCAGGGAAATTGGGTTGAATGAATTTAGGAGATTTCTTGAAAGTCACGCGATGGGAAAAAATCGGGGAATAGTCTCGTGTGGACAAATCTACGTTAGAATTAGTGATGAATTGGACATTAACTTGCCATCAACTAGTTATAACGTTTTTTCGTCAAATCGTGAATTTTTTCAGGCCAGCATGACTAAAGCATGAAATTCGATTTTATTCGAATCCGGGGATCATTTTCCGACTTTTTCTTGTAGTGCATCGAGGGAGACTATCCGGCAAACTTCATTATTCGTCTTAAAATGGGTCGAAATCAGTCGTCATTGACCCATTTGGGTAACATCTCGTCTTTCAGTTCATACGACGACTTAAAACTCCTTTAAAGAGCTCGTTTTGCTGTTCAGGCGTGACTTTTGGGTTTGCATCAGAGTGGGTTAGAGAAAATAAGGGGCCATGATATGGAAATTTGTAAATTGAATTGAATTTGAAAACTTTTTGTGTGGAAAATTTGAAACCAGAGATCGAAGTTGCCTCGAATTTCGTATGGAATCGAGTCGACTTAGTTAGAGATTATCATACAATATTCAAGTCGACTTCCAGCTCTATTTGCAACGGTTAGGATTATGTCTAGAAAATACAGGACAAAGATAAAAATTCTTCGAAAATCCATGAGATGAATTGTCAAAAATCTATGTAGTAGACTTTACCTAAATTTCTGACCAAGGACGTGTTCAGGAGGTAAGAGCCAACGTATTCTTTGACCACGTCTTCTTTTTGGAAGAGACTCTTCAATTTGTTAGGGTTTTTGTGAAAAAAATCTAAAAATACCTAAATTTTTTGCCTACACCTCAGCATCTTTGACATCACACTCCATGCTAGGTGTAAGCTACTGAGCAAAGTACTACAGAACTCCTAGAAAGTATACAAAGAATCTCACAACATTACAATTTATCACAAAAGCTATTCAAAAGATCTGATTTATGATTCCTAAACAATCGAAAAATTATTGAAATAAATTTTTGTAGCTTTACATTGTTTGCCTACATTCGTCTAACTTCTGATCCAAAGCAAGCCAAAAACAACAACATAATTGAAGCCCCCCTAATAAACATCTTCATAAATTCTCAGTTTTATTTCTTTATTCAAAACAATAGACACAAATAAATTTTATTACACACAATAAATCCATAACATCCAGTGTCATTCTCCCAAATATTTGCTGTGGTTCTTCTAATTTTTTTTGTAAAATATTTCATATCCACCTCATCCCGCACCTTTGATGAGTATAAAAAAATTCAAATTCTTAGTCTAACAAATTCCCGACTTTACTTTTCAGCTTACATATCATTTGGCTGCCGACATCCCTTTTTACCGTAGCTTTTTTTTTGTCATAGAATTCAATGTGTTTGTGAGAAAATCTTTTGTTGACAAATATGTCTACAAAAACGAATTTGTCGTCTGCATTCCATAAATGTTTTTTTGCTTCTTCTTCTTGCTTTCTTTTCTCTTATATCCTTGTTCTTTCATTCATTCTCACAAATATAAAATTGTATGTATGAATGTATTTTCCTATTTATTGTATGGGATGTATGACATAAACATAAAAAACGAGTCTATTGCTTGTTCATGTCTAGAATGTTGGAAATAGAAAAAAATAGAAATTTTTTGTGTTTTTGGTAGAGTCGAGTGGGAGTCACTTTGGGGTTGTCAGGTGATGGACTTTAATTATTTTAATTTAAGATGCTCGATGGACATTTGTGGCATTTGATGGAGTTTGGGGTAGCATTGGGCTGAAAATATTCGAATATTTTTAGTTCATTTTCGTTTTCTCCTTCGCTGGCCATACAGATCAATTGTGATCCATGGCCATCATTGGTCCTCATTGTTACTTTCAATTCAACTCACTCCCTGTTTCTCTTAGCTTGTATTTAAAGATCGTGATTTGCTTGCCCAACGCACCCTGTATTAACCAGAGCCTCATTTGACTACACCTCACTATGTGGATGGAATTGACGGTCTCCATCGCGAGAAGGTGAGATACCAACCTCGGTTAAGTTAAACTAAGAGTTGCATAAAGTCTCGCATAATTCAGATTAATCACCTTTAGTGGGTCAGGTATCAGCTATTTATTAATGAGCCCTACTGTTTTTGGAGTCAAAAGATATTTGCACTGAGGTTCACGATGCCTTAAAAACGATTTTCTTCTGGTTTGGAATAAAGAATACATTGGCGGTGATTCACATTTACTAAGTGTTAATTGAAGTGAAGCACTTGATGTTGGTAATTGGCAAAAGTCAAGCATCGATAGAGCCAGTTTTAGACGTCAACTGAGAGAGGCAATGGATCATAGATGATCTGTACGGACAACGAAGTAAGGAAGTAAGGGTTAATTCGGTTTAAATCGTCTTAATTCTAAGTTTGGTCTGATCTTTTATCCAGTCCTAAAAATTTTCAAAAATGTACATATTTTGTATGAATTACAAAAATTTGTAGGAGTAGGGTTTGAACTGCTTAATCTCCAGCACCTCCCTCACCATACGCCTCTGAATAGCTCACACCTTATTTCATCAAAAAATGCGTTTCATTCCATCCTCCCAACCCCTATTGACCTTTCAACATCAAAATCCTACCTAAGCTATGCTAAACAGCAAAAGTGCCACCACTTATATTGCCATGTATGTATTCTACAGCCATTTATGCTACTGTTTGCTTATAATAGAATGAAAAAAAAAAAACTTCTTCTTTGTATGTTTTTTGTTCTGCCTTTTGCTGAAAAAAAAAGTCAAAAAATCGGTGGTAGTGAAAAACAAAAATACGAATACATAAAACAGCAATAGTTGTGCTTTTCTTTCAATTTTTTTTCATGACATAAAAAAAGTCCTCGACAACAAAATAAGAAATTCATGGAAAGAAAGTTCTGAGCTCATAACAATCTCATATCTCCTTAATTCCGCATGAAAATTATTGAGCATGAAATTTTAATGTTATGAAAATATTCAGCCACGTTGTTTATCTATTGGATAAGGATATTCAAGCTAAGTATAATCCAATACTCATTGATATGGATATAAATTTTAAGTAAATCTTTTTATATTGCACTAAATGTAATAAAGATAAATCTTATCACATTTGAGTACAGTCCATATGAAAATATTTTCGATAAGGATTAAAAATAGTGTTTGAGAGGAATATTCAGGTGTTAATGAATAATTGAAGTATATGTGGTGAATATACATAGAATGTAAGAGATGATGATAATATGATTGAATGTTAAATTTTTTAGGAAAGATTCTCGAGACCGAGACCAAGAATTTCTAATCTTTGATGAATTCTCTTGTAGTCTCGATCTCAGTTTCGGTCTTAGTCTCGTTTTTGGTCACATTCTCGAAAATTAGTACAAACCGAATTTTCGGGATACTCTAGCTTAGGGTGAATTAGGATGTCGGGTCACAACAGCAAGGAAGAAAAGTACAGCAGCGTCACGACAAAAAATACAGAGATGGCCGTGAAATTTTGCACTGACTTTAACAGGTTAGATAGGTTTCCTGAATTGTCAATTTGACATTATGTCTAGTTAATTACTCAGATTATGGTCGACAAATGAGATTTTCTCAAGAACGTTCCGTAAATTTTGTCCTAAGTTGGCCATAAGTTTAGTTATTAACTAGGCATTATGTCAAGTTATTCATTCTGAGTTAGTGTCTTGTGTGGTCTTTTAGATCCACTATAGCTCTATTGTAAGACAGTTCTTGTTTAGTCTAGTCTTTTTGTTTAGGTTTAATGACCAAATGTCAAAAATTTGCAACCTAATCAATCAATATTTGTCGCGATTTGTTAGCTTGATGATACCAGATGATACAAAAGTGCAATTTAGACAAAGATAGTGCCTAGCTAGTTCATGTTTAAACATAATTGACTGGTAATTGACGGTTGAACAAAGGCAGACATTTGTAATATGGCTTTGACAAGACATGCTTTGATCTAGTAGTTCCTTAGGCATATGCTCCCAAGGTGCAACAAGATAAGTACATACTCAAGAGTTCTCAAAAGGTGGAAGAATGCTTTTTCCAGAGTGTGGCCGTCTCAAATTCGAATTCTTCGACATTTGATTGTCGAAGAAATTCGAACTATTCGAACTCAACTTATTTTAAAATAAAAATTTACGTTACGAAGAAAAGTATAAGTAACTGAAAGCCATACTCTGGCTATTTCAAACATTCATATGATGTGCCATCCTCAAGTCTAACAATACCAAGATACATACAAGTTCAGCATACTCCACACACGTTATTAATTCCACATAAAATTTCCATATTTTCCTTAATTTTTCACTCCTCGAAGTTAATTTCATTTTCCTTCCAACTTAATCCACTTTGTATTAAATACTTACAAAAACTTTTACCCAAGAAATTGAAAAATTCAATTTGCTTTAAATTTCCACCTTCAAAACAAGACGATGTTAAAGGAAAGAATGTTACCAGCAACTGAAATTGCTCCTTTTAATCTTCCACATCCACTTCTTCATCATCATAATCGCTATGTAATATGCAAATTACTTCTTATATTGCTACATTCTGAATTGAATTTTATACATCCTCACATTCATCTACATGAATTTATTCATATGTAAATTTATATGATTTTTTTTTTTTTTTGTTGGATATTTAAAACTTTTTCATCACCTTAGTGCTCCCGTTTTTATTGCCTTTGCTTCTTTCCAACATACTCTACTCTCTCTTTGAATAATCTCATAAATTTTCGACAAAATTATTTTCTGTTCCTTTGTGCTCTCTTTATCATTGTAATCTACCGCATTTGTATTATGTATAATTTTTTTTTTTTACTTTTTACTTATAAATTCTCAATCTTTTTAATGTATTTATTTTGGCGGTTGAGGGGTGAAACTTTAACTTCTGTTTGGGTTTTTGTGTCATTTTGTCTGAAGTTACTGTCAATTTCCTTTTGGAAATTAATTGGATGTCCAATTTAAAATGGTTTTGAAACATTTTGCTTACTTTTACATCATTTCTACTCTTAATTGTGCTTTAGACCTTAGTAAAGTGATGCAATCTGTATGCCAATGCACACTAGTCACGGCCAAGGCTTACCATCAAGATGTGCCGTGAAAAATATTATATTGGCCATCTCTGCCTCAGTATATTTATAAATTAGTGTAGAATCAAAGATAAGGATGCAGAACAATAATAAAAGAGAGCAGTAGAAGCAGCTGTTATTGCTTGAAAGGTTCTAGCAGCACAGATAGTTGCCATGGTGCCGAAATATAGGTAGAACAGGAAGTTTTGGACTGATTTTTGTGGCGAAAAATTAAATGCCCTGTATGTGATGATAAACTTTTTCAACTGTTCCAAACAACATAACGTCCCAAGGCATCATTTTTTTATAATAACAACAGTCAAGACGAGACCGTGATGGCTTACATATATTGATCCGTTTTAGCGACGAGAAAGGCGCTTATTTTGTTGGCCGTACAGATCAATTGTGATCTATGGTCTCCGACAGGTGTCAACTATCGCTGGTTACTGCTTTCCAAGTCTCTATTCTAAGTGCAATACTGTCTCTATCAACAGTTAACCTCTGGCAATCGAATATTTGTTCGCCAATCCATTTCGTATCTTGGATAGCTGTATATTGTACTTTAAGTGCTGAAGCTTAATTACTAAAGCTAACATCAAGACATTGGCACATGTTTCATCCGGATGAAAGTATTCTTCATCTCCATTCAAAAATTTCATCCGGATGAAAGGTTTATATGGGCCGGATGAAGAGTGTCAATGCCTTGGCTAACACCGCTCTTGGTAATGAAAGCGTCCAAACATTTCAACTAATCTATTAACTCTTATAGATATCGCCGCAAGTTTGCTCAATCCTTGGCTCCTGTTTGCCAATTTTCAATACCAAGTATGCATATCAATCGAATTTTAAAGCTGAATCACAACTTATTTCCTCGAAAATTAATTTTTTCATTAATTATGTTACATTATGTAACGAAATGCGCTTCTACATTACATCCACGATATCCAACCACCCTTAAAAATTTTAAACATACATCCATTCACCAAAAAAAATAATATTTTTCCTCATAAGTGAAAATTAATAAATGTCATATATGAGTGGCTTTTTTATATATTAAAGAAGACGAAGTAAAAAATTTCATTAAAAATTTTTCTGCAGATAAAGCAAAAGCATTCAATAGTTGCGGCATGGTAAAAAAGAGAGGAATTCCATTCAATCTGAGGTACCTGCTTTTTACAAGTATAAAGGGAAGGATGGATATATATATAAAAAATTCTGAATTTCATATAAATTATCTCTCTTTTCATTTTCATCTCGTATCACATCCCCCAAACCCCATCCAACCTATCTCGTATCTCCGGTGTATGTAGATTCAACCACACTCAAGTTGCTGGATTTTTTTTAGTACAAAAGAATTTTTTTTTGCTACTTGGCAATAAATGTAATTCAATGGTCTATCCATAGGCTGAACTTTCTCATTTATCGTGCTTTTGTGGAAAGAATGAAAGGGAACAAAAATTTGTGTTTAAGGTATATTGAAGATGCTAAGCATGAATTACGGTGTACGATAAAAAAAAGATATTAATTTATTGAATCAATAAAAAGAATTCCTTTGAAAAATATATTTTTTTAGTGGATCGATAGGAGATATGTTTTGAAGGTATGGATTGTGGAGTTTGATCAGTGTAGTCCAAACTGTAAGCCGTGATACATTAGTGTGTCAAAGGACTAGCTCTAGTGTAATATGAAAAAAATGAAAATAGTCCAAAAAAGGTTATTTTTCACCTAATATATTGGTGTGTCGTGGACTCAAAATGTACTGTGGCTCAGAAAATTTTGGACAGTACTGGGCTTAAAGGATACATATATGGCAGGGGTATAAGGATTAGGATTTTTTTCCATGAAAACCCTAACTTGGAGAATTTAATCCAAAATGAGAAGGAAATAGAGAGAAGGGGAAGGGGGGAGGATGAAGACGGCATCCAAAACTCCTTCCTACCTACCTACTTTGTTCAAAAAATTGAATTTGCTAGGATTTTCGAGTAAATCTTAAATTTGTGTATGAAATGCAACACCAGCCCCCCTGCACCCTCCAATCTTCCTGAATAAGCCACTGATATATGGGTACAGAACTGAAGCTAAGGGGAAGATTCAGTGTTCTAGATCAGTAGTGAACAACCTTTTATTTGTCGCGTCACACCTTAGTCACACCTTGGAGGTCAGCCTCAACCAAAATCCTCATGGAACTTCCATAAATTTATGACCAAGCGCTAGTGTGCCATAGCACACAGCTGTGTGCACAGGTTGCTAACCACTGATCAAGATGGATTCTATTTGATAAGATCTGAACAAATAAGCAACTTAGAATTTCAGTGCTTTTGAGTTACATTCAAGTCCTTTGTAGAAAAATAATAAATTTAAAAAGAATTAATAAATTTTATTTCATTCTTTAAAAACAGCTACAGCATATTGTAAACCAAGTGTCCAAAGCTGTGGAATTTTCAACATCATCCCATTATTTTCTTTACTATCCTGTCAACTGAAAAGCCAAACAATGCAGACCTGTGGAGAAATTTTTTCATGTCTAGATCGAAAACAAAGAATTCCTTTTGTGTCCATAAATTCTCGTAAAAAAAATCTCTATCCTATGTATGAAAATTGAATTGATTTTAGGGTGAAAAATTTAATTAATTTAAGTTGAAAAAGTTTTTAATCTTGAGTTGGTCATTTATAAGAGAGGAAGGAATCGAGTCGACTATTCCATGAAATCGACTTCTAGCTGCGAGGTTTTGATGCACCTTAGCACATCATCCCCCTCCCACTGAACGTAATAAGTGATCGATCTCATCCTCTAAGTAAAAAGTGGAAAATTAGCCAATTTGCATTCAAAATAATTCTTTACTCCAGGATTTTCTAATTCTTACGTCAACGAAATCTGGGATGTCGAAGTTTGACAGCATAACTGACCAAATGTCAATTGTATAACTCCTCTTGGTATTCCAAGATATCGCTAAATTCACCGCTGTCAATCGAGCCATTTTGAGTAAAAACCTTTCCACAACACCTTTTCTAAAGAGAAGCAGCCCCACAATAAGGGTAGGGATGGTAAGGCTTACTACTCTCCTTTTTGAGGAAGTACAACTGAATAGGGCATACGCTTCGGAAGAAAAATATCATTGCTGGGACAGAAACACAAGTTTGTTACACAGCCCTGGATGGAATCCACAAAGGAAAAGGCGACCAGGAGCTCCAAAAGCTACTTGGTGCAGAACAGTAATGAAAGAATGTCAGCTCAACGTGCGAACAGAGAATTTGTACAAACTAGGTGACAGAGCAAGCAACAGAGTCAGATGGAAAGCCTTCTGTCGTAACCTAAGCACCACCTAGGAGCATGGTTGTAATAAGTAAGTTACGTCAGTCACACTACGACTCTGGATTTCCATCGTCTACTTGACCTTGATTTCCTTGATTTGTGTATTTTGGGATAATGTAGTCAATCACTATTGAAACAGTTGAATTCCTTGAAATACCACTATGGTTCCTAAAAGCGGTATCTTTGTCAGTTAAGGAATCTTACAAAGTTCTAGTTCCCATAGCTGCAAATTTTATCACCACACCAAAAAACCCTCAAAAACTTATTAAATTAATATTTATTTTTAATAAAATGTTCGTCAATAATTTCCTTGTCATAAAATTCTCAAGTCAGTGCTTCATAAACCAAACTTTTTCCATCGCTTCCAACAGAGAAACAGCAAAAAAAATTGACAGTATCAACAGCATCATCATAAAAATGAAATGAAGCAAGGAATCGCAGATAAGAATGAGAATTGAGGAAAAAAAAGTAGTGAAAGAACTTTGACAGAAATTTAATAAGTAGTAAGCTATAAAATTGCTAGTTAGCAAAACTATTGAAACTTCATCGTCAGTTCCTTCCAAAGATGAAAATGTTCTCGCACCACAAAAATTCATCTTTTGTCTGCCTTGTTGCCATTACCACATTGAATAAAGAATAAAAAAGTTTAATATTTTCGAAAAAAAGCAGCACAAATTAAAAGGGAAGGAATGAAATTTTTTTTGCTTCCTCTCATCAGTAGCATCATCAGCAGCAACATATTTTGCATAAACATAAAGTACAGCATTAAAAAAGTAATCTGAATGTTGAGTAGACGTAAAGTTTTGTGAGTGAGAAAAGTGCTGACAATTTCTGTGCATAAATTAATCTCTCATTGAAGGCTTTTACCCATTTGCCTTCAAGTGATGCTACGAGGAATAAAGAATCAGTCAGTCTCCCCTTACAGTTCTGATATGATACGCAATGTAAACATTTCATAAAATGCATAAACGCGAGATGAATGGAGCTTATAGATGCTTAAGAGTGAGACGTTATACAGTGCCAATATTGAGGTTTTTTTGTGCTGATGATGCTGGAAATTTTGATATTTAATGCAGATCTTGACTGAAGTGGAATTAGAGTGAAGGATGTGGAAGGAGTTTTAGAGAATTCTCGTTTTAATTTAAGTGAATTTCGCAAGTTTTTAATTATTTCTTAATAGTTTTCAAGGATTATTTGGCCTTGCTGCTCAATGTGGTCGACAAGGGAGTGAGTTGAAGGCTATACATCAGAGTTCCTTATAATGACAGCTAATTTTGACCAATTTTTATGACGAAAAATGAAATTTTTGCATCGTGCACATTGCCTGCTAATAATCTAGCCGATGATACTAATGTTCGGACTCGTTCTTGGTTAGTCCCAACTTATCTTGTAGACGGTACTCAAATGAGAAAGCAAGGATCACCAAATCCAGACCCATTATTTTCCACACCTTGGCAATAGTCCAAACCGGACCCGTTAGTTCCAAAGACACCTAAGGTACCGCTCATAATTTGCACCTAATCCAACTCTAATCACCAAATCCACAGCTTACATTCTTGTTCTCACCAAATAGCCTGATTGTGGAAGCAAGGATGTCCTAACCGTTCTTGGTTAATTTCCGATGACATCCAAGGTACCACTCCTACTTACTTTGCTGGCCGTACTGATCAATTGTGATCCATGACCTTCCTTTTCAGTCCGGCTTTCTCTTTGGTTCTCTCATCATGTAATTAAGAATGACGGCTTGCTAGGCCAATGCACCCTGTTTTAACCATAGCGTCGTTTGACTCCGCCCCACTATGTCGCTTGGATTGACCTTAGCAAACCAACTAGACGGCACTCAGTACCGACTCATAATTTGCTCTAATCACCATATCCATAACTCACATTCTTGTCCTCACCAAATGCGTTACATTTGCATACCATACCCAAAAGATCACACCATAATCACATTCATGTCTCATCCCTAAATCATCTGAATTTTTTTTTGTATAAATTTCACAACACAAAAGCATTATTGTTCAATGAATTCAACCTTTATATTCATCATTCATTCACAATGACACAATGTGTGTGTGTACAAAACAAAAAATATCGCATTTCACTTGAAAGAGCTCAAAGATAGCACATGAGAAATCCACTTGAGGGTTTTACACAATTGCGGCAAATACACCTCAATATTCATTATGGATATCTCCCCTTATGAGATGTGATGAATTTTGAGACTAGATGGTGGCGGATGAAACAAAACAAAGCAATAATAAAAAAAAAAATTGAAAAATCATCGCTTCCGGAACAGAAATTGAGTAAGAATTTCTGCAATGGCAATTGAATGCAGAGATTTTTTTAACATCTCCATTGTGTGTGCAATGAGGTATGTTTATCTATTTACGTTAGGGGTTAGGGGTGAGAATACAATGACTCAAAGTCACATAAAATGCTGTTCATTTTACAAGAGGACCATGAATTGCATACGCATAGCACGTGTTGTCACTGTAAATGCCGTGAAAAGACCAGAAGAATGATGGAATTTTTTTAAGGGGATGGAAACTGAATTTGAGGTGGTTGTGACAGGATAAGATGGATTATTCAGTAGAATTAATGGATTTTGATCTATTATTAAAGGAATTGGATGTGGTTTTTAAAGAAACAGGTTTCGATGGGCCGGACATGTCACTAGAAGACTTGTAGATGCTCCAGTTAGTAAGTCTTAAAGTCTGGTTTAGTAGATGGCATAAGGTCATGTGGGTGGCCAACGAACTCATGGAAAGAAGCTGTCAATCGAGAGAGTATTGCATTTGGAATCGGAAGTTGGCAAACAGTAGCCAGCGATTTAACTGGTTTTAGGTGACATCAATGGAAGGTCAGGGATCATAATTGATCTGTACGGCGAGCAAAGTTAAGCAACTAAGGATGAAATACTTTATTTTAGATATTATTCTGATTTTATCCAAACTTTAAGTTCCGTTTTGCATTCATTTTTACCAAAATTTCTAAAATTCGTGTGTTCGAATCTCAATCACATCTCACTTACTACCCCCCGGTATTAACACAATATTTCTTTTTTTTTTTTCCTACCATTTAATGTCTACACAACGATGATGACGACGATAATGAAAGCAAAATGAGACCACAAATGTTATGTGATGCTCACATCTACGCAATGTGAAGTGGATTTTTGTTGTACGACGCGTGCAGGCAATAAATTAATTTATCAATTTGTACATAGTCTTTTTCCCTTTCCCATTTAGACACACATCCCCTCCTCTTACTTCTCCCTTTAATTTCTTTCATTTCGTTGCTCATTTTCTTTCTAGTTTAGTATGGCTGTTGGATGTGAGAACCGACCATTTCCATATAATGAGAATGAGAATATATGGACTAGAAATAAATAGTATGTGCGAACAAGGAATAAATTTATGGTATGGCCATACAATATTACACATTACATACTTCCGGGAGAAATATAATTACGCACATTTATATAAATATAGACATGTTCCTTTATGGTGCTTGTTGTCAAACAGTTTAATAGGTCATTTTATCGTTAAACATTGTGTGCCTTTTAACTTTTTAATGCAGGTTCTGTTTTTGGGGGGGTTTGTAAAAAAATGAGAATCGAACTTCAATTGTCGGGCTGGTTTTAAGTAAAAAAAATTAAAATAATGAATTAAAAACAAATTTTAATTTTATTTACTGGGATTCGAACCTCATAACATTTTAGCTTTTTAACATACTAATAATATAACTTAAGAATTTTTAAACAAAATTCTAATTTAAATTTTAATAATTATTAATCCAAATAAAGCGCTTCAAAACATCCTGCATGCAGCATAAAATTCACTTGTTCCTTATTCACATCAAACATAAATGTTATATATGTAATATAGTTTATGCTTTCTATGGTGCTATTTTATGCTCACTCACAAGCGTTTGTCGCCTCTGTAAAATAATACTCGCACAAAATAAATTTTATTTCCTTTAACATGCGTGTAAAACACGACAACATGATTGCATTAGATTAAATCATTTCAAGTCAAATATAAACTCACTTATTTGGATGAGGTATGATGGCTTGTGAACGTAAAGGTGATGAAAAGAAAAATAAAATCAAATAAAAAATTGATTTTAAAGGAAAATAAAATAAAAATAAAAATGTTAAATTGAAAATTGAGGTTTGATGTATCGTTAACATTTTAACATTTGATTTGTTTGCAACATTAAAGTACAAATAATTTTTTTTGTATAAACATTGATATGATGTTGATATGACAGTTCAGGGTGTGGACATATTAGAGTGATTTTAGTAATTTTAAGCAGAGCTGGGAGTCGACTTTAATTTGAAATGGAATTGAGTCGACTTTTTCATAGAAAATTTGAATTGACTTCGAGGTCTGTATTCAGATCATTGTCAGCTTCGCTAGGGGGCCGTTCACTTATTACATTCGCTTTTAAGGGGGTGGGGGGTCTAGAAATTTGTTTTTTTTTTGCGTAACGGAATAAGTGAACGGCACCTAGAGGGTATCCTTACTAATGATTGTTCAACAAATGAGACTGTGTCAGATCACAGCACTCAGTAGATCTTCAGTCTATAGTGAGATCAGAACCACTCATTTGATGAGATTATTCTCTGTTTATTGTCTTTAGCCAACAAATAGACGCGATGAGTTGTATAACCGCTTGAACATTACATTTAGCATCTAAGAATGGCTTGACGTGCTATGTACGATTTTAATATAATTTTAAATGAATTTTAATTACATTAAATTTAAATTTTTGCTTTTTTTCTTTAAATTGATGTTCTGAAAAAGTTTTAAATCATGATAATTCAAAGGTTCGAATCCTACACTAAAAGCAATATTTCTGCACGCTCCGTATGGTTAAAGCTCTTTTTTTTTGAATTTTTATTAATTTTTACCTAATTTTTTAAAGTTTTTTTCAATTTCTTCAATTTTTTAAATTTTTTTTAATTTCTTTAGTTTTTTGAATTATTTTTTTCAACTTTGCAAAATAAAATTCAACCAAAAAAATACCCACACCTTGCATATTTTTAATTCAATTTCTCCTTCTCTTCAGCCTAACTCATAAAATGTTAAGAATTTTATTTCAGTCATCGATGATTTATTTGCCTTATATTCAATGTAGAAGTGACTCCAAACCTCAAAAGAATTTTTCTTCATCTTTCATATTTTTTATTTTCTTTAAAGGAAGACAAATTGAAAATTTATGTTAAGTGCTGTTTGTGTATTTGTGGAATATTTTTTACATACAAACATGTATGTTGTAAGTACACAGCATAAAGTGTGAGCGGTGCGTCTGATATTTATTTCTTGTACTTCAAAAAATAAAGCAGTGAAATTTATGTCCCAAAGGCAGGAAATATTCTTAAAAATATACACAAACTCATCTGTGTATTAGAATAACTGTTTATGTCTCATTTAGATTTAATTTATTGCTTAAATCATGCGGCAAAATGAAAATGAGAAGAGACGATTCCAAATCTCTGTAGATGAATAATTGGTTTAAAAAGGGAATATTTTTTTTTATGATTTTTTCCATTTAAAAATGAAGTTTATTTCTGTATCTGTGGCATAATGTCAATTAAGAGCATCATTAAATTATAGAAGTGGAATTGTTGAGAAAGTGGAAGGATTACAAGCGCATTTTATAGGCAAAAATTGAGGAATTCTATTTGAAAGAATTGGGGAAGGTTCAATATAGTGTTAATAGATTCTAGAACGAAATGTGTCTTTTTAAAGAGTTCTGACTACCCTAATAGTACGGCGGCCATCTACTGTATTTTTGCCAAAACCACCCCAATAGTGTAAAACTTAAAAGTGTCCCGATGTTTTGCAAAAGTGTCTCGATTTTTCGTTAAAATCCTCTGGCCACCCTACTTTACAGGTAAAGAGCATGCTTTTATGGTACAGAAGTACCACTACGGTACCTAAAATCTGTTTCTTCGTCTATTGGGGTTGTTGATTATTTTGATAGGTCTAATACATTTGTAGATGATTATGATCATTGTCCTGACCTAGTTTTGTGCCTCTTAAACCGATAGAATGTAGGTATGTGCATATATAATGTAGATAATATGACCCTGTGCATCTAAAACGCATGAATTGCAGACTTGAGGATTTAAAACGTACGAAAATAAGCTATCCGGATCTAAAACGTAGCTGCAAAGTGTAAGCAAGTGCATTTACAAAGTGAGATATCCAGACGTGCGGGGGATTGAGGAAGCCGAAGTCTGACTCCGAAGCTGAAAAATGTCAAGTGTGTACCTTCACGTGGTATCAACTGTTACCACCAAACACACCGCTAGCGATCGAAGCTGTGCCTGGATATTTACTCAAAAGAATAGATTAAAATACTACTCAAACCCTCGCTTGTAGGGTGGCAGCCCCATAAACAAGCTAGGGATAGCAGGCATAAAACTTGCTATCTCTGAACCCAACCTGTACAAAGAAAGATACATATAGTTTATAGCCCTGCACTACATCATCCCTAAAAATCACTTCAAAACAGACAAACCATCAACAGCACTCAATTTCCTCAAAAAATTATATCACATCATAAAACTTACAGTTTTCATTCTAATTTAAAGGGTATTTAACTTCAATTTTTTACTGCATCTCTTTCCTACTTTTTTTTTATAGCTGCCTCACATGCAGCCATTCATTCATAAAAAAATTAAAAAAATATAAATTCACAAAAAGACTCCCAAAAAAAAAAGAGTTAAGTTACAAGCTAAGCATGTATGAAGTCAAAATCATTCATTTAGAATCATGCAATTCATGTCTCAGCTCAAACTATGTATATGGCTAGTTGGGCAGGATAGCCACTCATGTATGATGATGCTATGAAACTAATTTGCCATAAATTTAACTCAACCTCACCCCACACATGTACACACACTGCTACATGACTTCCTTGCTACTTGCTTCTCACAAAATAAGAGCGGAACGGTCAGCTGTCTAGAACAGATTGTTGTGTGTTTTTTATGTGCATGCCACTGCCTTTCATTCTTGCCTCCTTCTTTTTTTTTTCCTTCCAAACTGATTTTTTTTTATCTTTATGGATTTAATATAGCTAAATAAATATATATGGAAGAGATGTGTGTATGTGAATCTGATGCTGAATATTGGTCACTTTCCATAAAATGAAAAATTATTTTATACATTGCATATCACTAGCCATACATTTTATACATAATTATATTCATTTTTCATTTTTTTGAGGGGTTTTTGGAGAAAATTTTGTTATGGATGTTTTGGATGGTAATACGACTCAGATGCTTAATATTTTGAGTCGATTTCAAACTTATGTTGACATTTTCTATAAGAATAATTTTCAAATCTTAGAAAAATAGTCTTCAAATTTCCAGAATGATATTTGTTGCACATTTTCTATCAATAATGCATCCTTAAGACCTTTGGCAGGCGAAAACCGGCGATAGAGCCAACTTTAGGCAACATCTGAGATCTGTACGGCCAGCGAACGCAACAACGCTTCTTAAAGCAGACTTCAATTGCCTTAGTTTTAAACTGACATTCCATCAATGAATCACATTGACTATCAGTAAAGTCATCCTAAAACTAGTCAATTGCGAAGGACTTCATCATTTAATTTGGGACCTTTGATACAAAGATTTGTTCAATATATTTATGGTGTATGAGCAGAGTGGAATCTGGGGAAACCAAGCCATATACAGGACATTCTGGCTAAGACTGGATTTCTATATCACTCTTTTATGAATACGTGGGTTTGGTTTCCTACCAGGGACTGATTTGTTTAATCATTTTTATAGAGATACACAATGTCCACGTCATTACAATATTGAGCTTCAATTTCATGTAATTTTCAAAATTTACAAAGACTTTACATTAAGTAGATTCCAAGTCGATTTAGAAATTTTCATGAATGTAGTTTTGATGCGGAATTCCAGATTGTATTCTTAAATCATTAAATTTATTAAATGTAGCAATATCTACATAATAAATATACAAATGATTGTAAGATTTCGTATGCTCATGAGTTTTTGTGGATTCAAATCCCAAATTATATTTACAAATAATTTGAACTGTCCGATTAATATGTATTTTTTTTAAAGAAAAGAAAAGTTCAAATTTAAAGTTTTTCTCGAAATTGTATTTTTTTTGCACATTTCGCTTCCATTTTTACAAACAAAATTGCCTTTCCCTTGACGATACAACCGAAAAAAATATATATTCACACTTAACATCATTAACACAAAACTTTTTTTTCATCGCATTTGTTTTTAACTAAATTCCTTGTTGGAAATAAATAGAGCAAGACAACAAGAATGGAAACGATAAAAACTTTTTCATTTTTATCTCATTTTTATGTGTTTTTAGCAGCATTCAAACACAATTCTCATTGTGGATTAATTGAATTTGCATTTCGTTAAACGTAAAAATGTACGATAATAAAATAAAAAGTTGGCTTTTTTGAGGAAATAGGAGGAAGAGGATGAAGATAAACAAAAATGTTTGCCGGGATATGAGTTTTGTTGTTGCTGTTTTTGGAGACAATGACTTTGAAAAATTGGTGAAAATATTAAATTTGAAGCTAATTTGCAAGGTGAGGTGAAACTTTAAATTTTTTTGAATTTTTTAAATTTCAAACTTTTTTACAGTTTTTCAATTTTTTTTTCATATTTTCAAAAAAAAATTTTCATAGATATTTTTAAAATCCTCAATTTTTCTTTAAATTTTTCGATTTCTTTTAAATTTTTTAATTTCTTTTAAATTTTTCAATTTCTTTTAAATTTTTCAATTTCTTTTGAAATTTTTAAATTTCTTTTAAATTTTTCAATTTCTTTTAAAATTTTTAAATTTTTCAACTTCTTTTAAATTTTTCAACTTCTTTTAAATTTTTCAAATTCTTTTAAATTTTTCAATTTCTTTTAAATTTTTCAATTTCTTTTAAATTTTTCAATTTTTTTTCTTAGTTTTTCAAATTTTTATGACATTTTGAAATCAAAATTCGTATACTTTAGAGAATCTGAGCAACAAGCTATCCTAATAGCCTCTAATTTATGTCAAGTGTCAAACTCTCGTTACGACACAGTCAACATTCTTCCCTCAACATACAAGTTATAAGCAAAAGAACCCCTAAAACATCTCAATACAAATATTTTAAACAAGAAATAAAAGAAAAAAACTTAAAAAAATATTTCAATCTCGTCAAAAAGTTTCCAGTTCAACGCATTCTCAAAACCTCATCAAGCAAGAGTTGAAGGAAAAGTTTCAATATTTTTTCTCCTTTTTCTCTCGTCTTTCAAGTCTCACCGCATGATGCAAAATATGCACATTTAAGTACTTTGTAAAAAAAGAGAGAATCAAGTGGTGGGTTGTGTGAGGAGTTAAAGAGGCAAATGAGAGAGTAAGAGGAACCAAGTTAGCATGCACGGAATGTTAGAAGAATGAAGAAAATGAAAGAGTGCTGTTTATGGCTTTTTAAGTTTTTTTCTTTTTGTGCTCTTTAAAAATAACAAAGTGGGTAAAAAATTATACTTGAAACTTTTTATTCTCATTCCTTTTTTTCAGTCGGTACCGCACTTCATGGTTAACGTAATAAGAATGGAATCAGATTTTACTTCTTTGAGCAAACAAGCAAGCAAGCAGAAAATTTCCTCATGAATTGGTCTTCTCCAATTTCCACAATTTTTCCTTGTTTATCACAAATTACAATCTATGATCAGCTTTTACGACGCCAAAACAGTCGATACATAGGACATCCTGTAAGACATTTTAGTTTCTTGCACTCGGATGCAATAGAGTTTGGTTTTATTGGATGTTTAACTTGACAGTCTCATTTAGGCATCAGGATAAAGTTCAAGGATTGACAATTCAGGTGTATGTCACTATATAGGGCAATGGTGGGCAACCTGTGTGCCGCGACACTTGAGTGTGCCGTCATAAAAGTTTAGAAATGTCATGAATCGTCTGTCGTGAGCGATTCCGATCGAAACTTACCACCAAAGTGTGGGACGGAAAATATAAGTTTGCCAACCACTGATTTAGGGTCAGATCAAGGTCAGGTATTGACTATCGCTTGTCAATCGTCAAAACCAAGTTCGAACCTAACAGACAATGAGCGCAACTCACCTAAATAAGCTTCCTGAAGAAAATACTTAATCAATATAAATTAACATGCTTAATTTGTGAGCATACTCATGCTCCTTGTCTGTTCGGGTCAACAATCTGTCAACAGATTGCTACCTTGAAGATTTGTAAATTCGGAATATTCGCAGCCCTGTTTGGGCACATTGCCTTACACCAACATGCTACCATCCCCAACCTTCTCGAAGTAAGGAATCAGTACTGCAAAACAATTTGCGGACGTCAAATGGTTTTAATTATGTTTTTGAGGTTTAATTGGCTTAGTTAACAACTCAATTACTTATTTCGTTGATTGAACAGATCAATTGTGATCAAAGGCTTCACTCAGATATTGCCTGAAATTTGCCCTATTACTAGCTCCCGTTTGCCAATTTCCAATACTAAATGCTTTTAATAAGCAACAGTGAAGTTAATATCAAAGCTTTCAAATCCAAAAATTTTCGAGCCGGCAGTCATAATTGTCGCTTAAATGCAAATTACGTGTACCGAAAAATTGTTTGAATTCTTATTTTGGAAGCTACAGACTAAAATATTATCATAATCCGATACTTGGACATAGAATTTATGTCCGGAAGGCACTGGTTGTGAAGAAATCGGAAAATAGCGAGGGTTAGGCATTACTATTCTAGTTTGGGTCTGAATTTGACCAAATTCGACTCAAAACTAGAGCCACTACATTCTGGGGATATTATTTTCCGACCTTCTCACCCCGTGTGCCTTTCTGGATGTTCTCAGATATTTACAGCACCTAATTCCAATGAAGCTACCTTACGAGTATCCTAAACATGCTTCTAATATTAATAAGCCTCATAACAATCCAATCAAACCATTCAAGTTTTCTTCTTTGTTCCTTCCACTCACATCCACATGCGACAATCTCCTTCTTATCAATGTCAATACGTTTTGACATATATAATAAAAATTCCATCACGATGTCATATGATTTTTTGCAGTAGATTACACACGTTTGCCATTAATTCTTTGACATATATACATTTATCTATCAACCTATCTGGTTCGTCTTCTTCTTATTCTTTTAGTAAATGTTTGTTCTACGAATGTGTGTACATTATACTGTTATTATTGCTATTATTGCAGATTGTAATATATTAAATATGATTTCTATTTTTTTTTTGCTGCTGCTATTACGTCTCTACGTACATCTTGTTGAGAATGAGATTGAAGTGATGGGTATTAAAAGAGGGAGACAGGTGAATAGGGATGGAAACTTATTATTGTATATTAATATCTGCTGACGTGAAGATAATGCGATGAATAATTATTTTGATGAAAGGAAAAATATGATGGGATTGAAATTGTGCTTAGAATGATGGAAGTGGGTTTGGGTGGGTTGTAAATCGATATTAAGTTTCAGGTATTTTACTTGTATGGATGGATGAAAGGAAAGCTTTGTGGTAATATGGATTAAGAAACATGTTTTAAAGTGATTGAAATGAGACGTTTTTGTCTTGAATATTTTATCGAATATGAATAGGAGATTAGATATTGAGGTGTGTTGGAATAGATTTACATTTTTAAGGAAATTGCTTTAAAAGTTGACTTTTAAAGTCGAAATTTAAAGTAAGTATGTTCTTAACGTTTTAAAGAGCTTCTTTAAAAATCTGTTCATTTTTAACCTAACAAGCACCTGAGTGTCCTTGCTTCTCTGGTCGCACATATCAATTGTGATACATGACCTCCTATATATGTCGTCTAAATTTAGCTCTATTACTAGCTATCGTTTTCAAATTCTTGATTATTATCCTGATCAACAGCTTCTCTCCATGAGAATCCTATTCGATATGTTATAGTGCAACAGAATACAGGTTAAGCACAACAGACTAAGAAGTTCGATTGAAAAAGTCTACAATTAGTTGAATTTATGCCTAGTTTTAAACTAAGCATATGTGGAACTTAACATGAAATTAGGACCAGTTTGTTACTGGACGTTAGATCAACTAATTCCAACCTGCTTCACCTCCTGTCCTTGTTTTGAAATGAACCTTTAGACAATTCATGAACCGTAGATAATGACCAACATCTTAAAACATTTACATAAAAGATAGAAAGTAGGAACTGAACCTCTCTTTTGATGACAACATAGTTTCAAGAATGTAAAACATGCTTGGAAGTCCCACAGCATAAAAATGACTGGAATACTGACCTCAGACCATTGTGACTTTGGCCTCTAAAATAAACGATGTAATCCAGCCATACTCCAAGTTCGTAATGCTCTGAGGCTGGATTTTCGGCAATTTCTAAGCAGTATGCTTTTCGAGAATTTCTGAAGCAGACATGTATCCAGAAAGGGAGCATGAATAGAGAGAAAAAATTGAAAATCCTTATTAATTTGGAATTAATCCTTGTCAAGGGTAAACGGATATTATCCTGCATTTAGCATTCATATTTTAGCAGTGTCCTGCTTTTAGTACTTATGTTTGAAATTTGAAAAATCGTTAGAAATTTTCGCCAAAAAATTCAAATATTATAAAATATTTATAAAAATTCGCAGTATTTTGTTTCAAAAAAATGAACTTCCAGTTTGTCACAAATATCGATCGACATCCTCCATCATAAAAACCCTCATTTCCGATAAGTCAATATTTTCTGATTAAATTCCCATTATTTTCACCAAATTAATAGCTAATAAACTCCAATCCCATACATTGTGCCATAAAAAACACTTTAATATCCACAGCAATTGTGCCAAAAAAATTCCCTTAATGCTATTGAACTCATGCTTTTTTCTTCATTTCCTATAAACGACATTATCACATATCACAACATTTATCAGCACAGTAACATAATAACGCACACAATACACGCACTTGTTAAGAAATTGAAGATACTTCTTTTTTTTCTAGCACATCAGAAAATTTCATTGATTAGAGAAAAACAAGACGTGGAAGAGGTGGAAAATAAATGATATTAAATTTCGTCGTACTGATACATTAACTGATATAAGAAGAAAAGAAGTCGTGAATGAAGAGAAGAGAGCAGGAAGGAAAAGCGATGACAAAAGCAATTTCACAGTCTTGTTCATGTCTTATCAATTTTCTATACTTTATATGACATCAAATGTTAGAAAATGGAATGAAAAATTGAAAAAAAAATTGAAAAAAATTGAAAAAAATTGAAAACATTGAAAAAATTGAAAAAATTGAAAAAATTGAAAAAATTGAAAAAATTGAAAAAATTGAAAAAATTGAAAAAATTAAAAAAATTGAAAAAATTGAAAAAATTGAAAAAATTGAAAAAATTGAAAAAATTTAAAAAATTAAAATTGAAAAAATTGAAAAAATTGAAAAAATTGAAAAAATTGAAAAAATTAAAAAAATAGAAAAAATTGAAAAAATTGAAAAATTTGAAAAAATTAAAAACTTCAAAATACAAATTTTTGTAAGTTTCTAATTTTTAAAAATTTTGATTTTTGCTGATTTTTTTAAAAAACAATTTTTTCTAATTTTTTTAAATTTTCAATTTTCAAAAACCTTTAAAATTTTACAATTTTCAAAAACCTTTAAAATTTTACAATTTTTATTGAAATAAAGAAAATTTCAAAAAAGTCATGATGTGCACCCACTAGACTAGGAAGATAATAAATAAATTTATGAGCATTTTTGTTTGGTTTCTTTTTGTTTAAATGAATAAAAAAAGGAATTTAAAGATCTCTTAAAATTGGATTTAAATGCTTATCCGAATGTATAAATATAATGAACCTCTTTTCTTCTTTTTCTTGTTTCAATTTTGTGGGTTTTTTTTCTTTTCTTTATGATATTTAAATTGCAAACAAATGATTTTCTCTTTTTACTAACGTGAATAAATGTGAAGCTAGGAAGTGTATTGAAGTATTTGATTACATAAAAAACAGTTCAATGGAAATCATTTTCTGGTTTTATTTTCTAGTTTTAATGCTCGGTTTGATTTATTTATCATCATTTTTATGAGAGGTGGGTCATAAAATTTAAAAAAGAAAATCTGTTGCTTTTACTTAAATTTGTTTTCAATTTCAATAAATTTTTCTAATAGACATAAAATTGTCATCAACAAGCTGACAAGTTAGATGTCTGTAATTTTGGGTTTGAGATTCATAAACCTTTGTTTTAAGTTTGTCATTTGAAAACTATTTCAAAAATTTATTTCACTTTGTTTAAATTTTCGTTTGGAAATTTTTTTCATTTTCATTCTGAAGACTTTTATGTTGTTTTTATTGAGAGTTGATGAAAATTTAGGGCAACTTTTGTTATAAGTTTGTCAGAATAAGTAATTTTTATAATAAATTTCAAAAAATTAAAAAAAAAAAAATTTTTTAGCTGTCAAATTTTATTTAAATTTTTTGAACTTTCAAAATTCATTTAAATTTTTTTAAGTTTCAAATTTTTTTTTACTTTTTACTAAAACTTTAAAAAAATTTCTTATTTTTTCTTAATTTCCAAATTCATTCAAATTTTGAAATTTTGAAATTTTTAAAATTTACTCACACGCTTTTTAGAAAGTTTTAAAATTCAAATTTTTATAAAAGTTTAAGTTTATTTTTAATAAATATTTCAATTATTTTTGAAAATGTTAAAATTTATTCAAAATTTTGAAAATTCTTGTTCTTCAAAAGTTTTAAATTAGTTTAAAAAATTAAAATTAGGTTTTATAATTTTTAAATTCAGTTTTCGAAATTTTAAAATTAATTTTAAAAATAACACAAAATTCAATAAAAATTTACAAAGTAAAAAAAGTAAAATTTATGAATCATTTGAGTAATTTTAAATAATTTTAAAAAGTTCAAATAAGCGTTTAAAAAAGTGAAAAAAAAAATTAGAAATTCTCCCAAAATTCCCCACAAGGACTCCAAAATGTTGATGAAGATTGATCTCAATTCAAAATAGATAATCTCAAGATCTCTCATATTATACAATTTTTTACGACATCCCTCTTCTTAACCCATTTGATTTGTATTTGCGGTCATCAAATTTTAATTCAATTATGGGTTCATTCATGTAAACCACAGCAGAGCAGTCAAAAACAGACGAACATTTCATGAGATAGAAAAAGAAGACTCAAGAGCCTATGAAAATTTTACTACAACAAAAAAGACTATTTTGTTATTGTCAGTACGACACTTAATCAAAAAGTATGTTATTTTATGTCTTGTGTCTATCCTTCTCTCATGTGCTCATGTCACATATCTACAAACTCTTATTTTTTTTGGATTTTCACAATTTTTTTTTACGATGTTTTATGATAATCATAAAATTGTGAATAAATATCTTGTTTTTTATAGCTCTTATAGTCTACTCATACATGATTGTATCTTAATTCCGCATCTAAAAAGATCTTATCTCTTTTATTATTAAGGAGATTTTTATCACAAACTTCTTTTTATTTTATGATGATGATGAAAAAGGATGAAAACTATTTAGTTTGGATAAACTTTAAAGCATAGATGAAAAATGACTGTTTTTATGTCAACACAAAATTTAAGTGAATTGGATGGTTTTCATTTGGAATTAGAATGAATTTAATGGCATTTTGGGTAAAGATTGGCAAAAGTCTTTACGTTTTGATCCCTGTTAGCTTAATAAGAACCGTTGGCTCTAATTTCTCTAATTTGGCTTCGTAACCTGATTCTACCGTTGGCTGTCTTCTGCCGATTACTAATGTCAAATTTGTGTCAAATGCTTACTGTTTCTTTTAACAGATTCGTTCCTAGTGTTCTTGGTCGCCCTAATCACTAACATGCTTTCACAAGACCATGCTTTCATGGTGCACATAGATCATTACGACAATTTAAAGCTATCCCTTGACCGTAGAAACAGAGTGTTATAGTCGGTAAACTGAGTTTTGACCCCACAAATAGCTTAATCTAGGAATCTGCAATAGATATGACATTAGATGTGATCAGGTGACTGTAGCCTCACCTTGTAATAACAAACTCTATACAATATCAGCCTCCCACTCGATGAAGATTGCCAATCTATGCTACAATGCTGGTATGAGTCAAAACAGGCTTTAATTCCTATTGGTTTAGCAAGAACCCCAGGTTATACCTTCTTCGTTCTTACAGATCAATTGTGATTCCAAGTCTCTCTTAGTTGGCTTCTTAGCCTACAACTGGTTCTACAACTGGCTGCCTTTTGTCATTTACCAACATCAAATTCTAGACTATCTTGTCAAATCAAAAGCTTTCTTCCTAGAGTTGTTTGGTCGCTCTCATATTATTCTGTCATCTACAAATTATTAGATAATATAAATATCCAATTCCATTGCTGATACAAGAACGGAAGCCGTGTTTAGCCGAAAACTGAGGGGTATCAGTTAATATGGGAGGTGTAATGTGATGCCACATGAAGCTATGTGAAGCTCAAATTCTGAAGACGGGCGCCACGGGCGCTCCCGATACTCTAGTTAGATAATATGAGGCGACAAGGTGTCATATTAATTACAAGCTAAGAAAGCTAAAGAGAATCAGAAGAGAAGCTGTCAGTAGCTGTTGCACTTAGGACATCAAATGGATAACAGCAATCAAGTGTTAGAGCTTGCTGCAGGTGACATATATTGGAGGTAAGTAGGGTTTTCAATCTCGGAATCAAAATGTACCCAATCCCATGGAGTCAACTGTTCCATACAAAATCCTAGTCAATTTTGAATTCTGCATATAAACCTTAAATATCAAATCAGTCAATTTTTGAGGTTAAACTTCCAATTTTCAGTCTAAATTAGCCATGACAAATCAATCTTGTGTCATCATTCGACCAAACCAACCCACTCCAAATGCGCCTCATTTCACCTAATTAACAAAGCTATTACCTCACTTAATAGTTTTTATTTTCTTCCTAAACTCATGCATCGTTTCCTCTCAACTTATTCTCATCACATCTCATTGTCAGTGCATAAATTGCATGAATAATAAATCTTATAAAAAACAATTTCATCTCTCATTATTGTCTTCTTTTTATTTATTTATTTTGACGATAGAAGACAATAAAGAAGACAGTCTTAAATTTTCTAATAATTCAAGTTTATTTCTTGTGTCTATCTCGTTCATTTTAATTTAACTCAAAACAAAAGGAAAAGAATTAAGAAGAAAATCTCTCTTTCTATTATAATTATTAGCAGTGGTGTTGTTGTCACCCAAGCTATTGAGATTGTCGACAGGCATTTGAATCTTGTCATAATATACAGAACGTAAATAAATTATCACATGCGTACGACCGCACAAACTACATCGCTTTTCACTTGATTTTTGTTAAATATAATCTTTATATATGTACTAGAGTATCGGGAGCGCCCGTGGCACCCATCTTCAGAATTTTCAGCTTCAAATTGCTTCATGTGGCATCACATTACACCCACATTACCCCTGATACCCCTCAATTTTTGGCTTCACACAACTTCACATTACACCCCCCATACCCCCTAATACCCCCCAATTTTCGGCTTCACACAACTTCAAATTACACCCCCATTCCCCCATTCCCCCATTCCCCCATTCCCCCTGATACCCTTCAATTTTCGGTTTCACATAACTTCACATTACACCCCCATTCTCCCTTATATCCATCAATTTTCGGCTATACATGGCTTCACATCGCGTCCGTTCCTGTATCAGCAAAGGAATTAGGTGTTTATAATATAGATTCACAAATAAATGAAATTTAACTTTACTTCCTATCCGATTTTGGATGAAGACAAAATTTATTTCTTCTTTATTTTTTATTTTATTTGTCTTGTTTTGCCTCATCATCGTCATCATCATGAGCATCAATACGTATAGTAACAGTTGTAAGATAAAAAAAAAAGTTGAGACAAAAAATTTGTTTTGAACTGCTCGAGACATATAGCGAAATTAAATGAGATGGAAATTTATTTTATATTAAATTTTTAAGAAATTTATTTTATTTTAGCTTTTTAAGTTGGAATTTTTGAGTTCAGAGCGTATTTTTTTAGCGCATTTTTGAAATTTTTTTCAAAAAGGTAGCTTAATAAGACACAATGTTCGGTCGTTCGTTCGTTCGTTCGGTCGGCTGACGCTAAAAACTTTTTAACTAGACATCGTAGAGAGCTCGGAATGGTTTTAAAAGATCAGTTCCATAAAGTTATTGCGGCGCCGGACATTTAAAAGTTTCAAATCAAAGCATAAATACTATAATTAACAATTTTTCATTTTCATAACAACAAAAACACGTTTTTTCATTGTTTTACAGTGTATTTCAATGTTCTTCTAATTTTTAACAGTGTTTACAATTTGAATTATAAAAATCCGTTAAATTATATGGAAGTGACCTGGATCCTACTGGATCTTGTTTTGTAGATCTGGAAGTGACCTGGATCCTACTGGATCTTGTTTTTAGGTCTGAAAGTGACTTATTAATCAATTACTGATCGCTGGGACAAAAATGCGCTGAAGTAACTCGGTAAGAACGAGTACTTTTGTAATTTTTAAATTATTGGGGTTTTTAACATAAAATAGGGTGGCCAGAGGGTTTTCGCAAAATATCGGGACACTTTTGTAAAAAAATCGGGAAATTTCTAAGTTTGGCACTATTGGAACTTTTTTAAAACAGTTTTGAGTATTAATATCCAAAGAGTTGATTAAATTGATTCGAGCACATCAAAATATTGCCATTATGGCGGCAAAACAACACCTCCTCCTTTCCGCGCACCTAGGAGACTTATGTAAGAAGTGAAAAGGAGGACACTTTTTGCATGGAATTAATGATACAGAGGACTAAAAGTTGACTTTTATTTTGTATGGAGTTGAGTCGATTCAAGTCAACTTTTCTATACATTACTGTTGATCCCGAATGTTAAAGAAACAATAATTTGGCAAATTTTGGGCAAAATACAACTCTCGAGTTAACTTCGAGCTCAGAATCGGATAAAATGCCAGCATGGGACAAGCACTATGCTTAAATCTTACTCCAAATTGTCAATACCATGTCAGTGTTATGTCAACATATTTGCTTCTGTGCCTTTCCTAGAGTGATGCTGTCCTATGCATCCTGTGTGCTGTGAAATATTTCAGTTGTTCAAGAATATTGCCCACCATTATTTAAGAGAAGGCATTTTCTAAAATCCTGTCCGAAATCCATAATTATAATGTCCCGTTTTTTCAAGAAGTCGAAAACTCCATACAAATTTTGGAAATTTTTAGAAATTTTGACTAGTTCTTTGAATATTAAGACTCAAAATAGTCCAAAAGAACCCAAATAGTGCCAAACTTAGAAATGTCCCGATTTTTTCCAAAAGTGTCCCGATATTTTGCAAAAATCCTCTGGCCACCCTACGCTAGAGCCATGCAGAAGTTTTGGATTCTAATTCAAACCAGTGCTCCACGACACACTATGTAGTGCAATAACAGCAAAATGAGATTCTGAGTAACATTATATACAACAAGAGATCACAAGATCCACAAATTTAACCATCATTAAAAACATAAAAGAATATCTTCATAAGCATGACTCACACACGACAATACGATTACATCTCAAGAAATGTCATTCCGAGAAAATCCGCTGAGAAATTCAGAAATAGATCATTTGACAGATGTGAATCAATTTTTTCCCTCCTTCTCTTATTTCACAGAAGAACTAAATGATGAAAAAATATCAGCAAGTATGAAAGAAAAGTAGACAGAAAGAAGAGAAATTCTGTCTTTTTTTTGAAGTTTAAATTTAGCTCACAAGGAATTTTTTTTTTTGTGATATTTTCATGACAAATTTTTTGTTCTTTTTATTCTCACACTCAACATTGTGTGCGATGAGGATGTCTAGTTTTTTATGTGAAATATTTGGAATTTTAGATACGTCATAAATTATGCGATGACGGGTCTAATGTCTGATATCAATTCGCACAAGGTTTAAATTTTCATTAATTTGTGAATTAATCAGAACCAGAAAAGTGATATTTGTGTCTTCCTACATACAAACTTATCATAACGTCTGTTATCGAACGTCAATTTCTAATCCGATAAAATTTCATCGCTCACGTTTGTTTACAACTTTTTTTAAGTACGAAGCTAATCTAATCGTATAGACAGTAATCAATCACGTATATCTTATCGATGATTACCAAAAAATCCGCATGAAAGTCTTAAAAAAAAGTTTTTTATTTACTGTCTTGATTTTACAATTTCGATGAAAAATTAGAGCAGCGATGATAAAGTGAAGTGGCGTCATAAAATTCTTAAGACAAGTGTGCACTTGAGGAATGAAATTAGTGAGAATTATTTTGAGATTAAAGATGAAATTCTTCGGAGTCTGAATTAGAATTGGAATGACAGGAAAAATATTAAATATTCATTTTATTGATGATTATTGAGGTTTAAGCATTGATGATGTCTGGTTTGGTATTGGAAAAATGTCGATAATGTTTTGAATTTTGATGAGAATTTGTTTGGATATTTTGAGACTGAATCAGTTGAGATTTCAATTATTATTGTTTAAATGGGTGTACAGTTGTGTCACGAAGAGAATTCCTATAAAGAGAAGAGGCTTAAACAGTATAAAAATTTCATATTTTTCATCTCCTAAGTTTGAAATGATTTAGCTTCGAATTGGGAATTTTGTCATCAAATCAACATTATTAATCAAGTTAGTGTATCAGAGCATCAAGAAATAAAACAAGGTTTACACCATGCTTCAGCACATATGGAATGAGTTTTAACTCAGGACTTTTACAGGTTATATTAATCTCATGACAATCTAAAACCCGAACAGCATAATGAGTTTGCTAGAGCACCGGTTCGTTACTGTATTAACAATAAGACGCATGCATGACCTAATGGCA
This sequence comes from Chironomus tepperi, assembly GCF_022539635.2. Taxonomy (NCBI): domain Eukaryota; kingdom Metazoa; phylum Arthropoda; class Insecta; order Diptera; family Chironomidae; genus Chironomus; species Chironomus tepperi. The sequence goes on from NW_027226415.1 coordinate 353,280, forward strand.
CCTTAAGGACTGATTTTGACCAAGTTTTGCGGACTTAATTGTAATATGCCATATTATACAGCTCGGGAAATAGACTACAATCCTTGTTTCAACTAATTATGGACTTGACTTTCGAACCTATGATTCATCGCCTTAGTGTTACAATAATTAGATGCAGAAACATCGGCGTTCTAAAATATTCGATCACTGAGCCACTTTGCCTCATGAAAACATTTAGATCTAGTGTAATATTGATTACCTGAAAAGCACAAATCGTTTAATTGATCAAAAATCTGACTCCATGTCTACGTGACTTTGATTTGGTGCTTTATTTGATTTAAATCCGGTACTATGCCACCTCGTGTCAAAATTTTGATCGATTAACAGATTTGTACTTTTTGTAATGACAATTGAAGTCTAGAGCAGAGTTGGCAGGACTTTGGAGTCCAGACTACAAGACCTTCTTTAACATTTTTTTTTAAATTATATTTAAATTTTACAATTTTTTTTTAAAATTTTCTAAATTTTTTAAACTTTTTTTTCGGCCACACTAGACTATTAGGACTTACAATAATCCTAATAACCAAGGACTCTGTACCTAGATAACAAACCAAAATCCACATGAAATTATTATAAAATTCATATTCCACAACGTAACTCAAAGCCATAAAAATCTATAAATTTCTATCAATCCTAAGATTTTCATCGACTAAACAACAAGATTAATCTTGATCTACTTTTTTTTTCTTCGTTCCAATATCAACTCCTACACTTTAAAGTTGTAAAATAAAACGGTCATAAATCATTTATAATAGCTTGTGTGTATTTAAAAAATAAAAATTTTTAATTTTTTTTTTTTTTGAGGGAAATCTAAAGTTGAAAAACACGATAAATAACTGAAACAAATGAGATATCTCTGGAGACAGTGGCGAAATTTTTTTATATTTTACGAATGTAGGTGGAATTGTAATTTAATATTGAAAATGAAATTTAATTTGATTGAAATTCAAGGATGCAAATCGAGTTGAAGAATTTTTGATGGCGAAATTTAAAAATTATTTCTGATTTTTTTTCCAAATTTTATTTTTTGGTGAAATTTAATTTAAAGTTTTAAAGATTATTAAAAAATTATTAAAAAATTTAAAAATTAAAATAAATTTTTAAAAATTTTTTAAAAGTATTTTTTTAAATTTTAAGTTTCTTTTAAAAAAAAATTATTTTTTAATTTTTTAATTTTTATATCAAAATTTTTTAAAAAAATTAATAATATTAAAAATTTTAAAAACTTTTTTAAAATTTAAAAATCTTTTAAAGAAGATTTTAAAAGTTTTTTAAGAAAATTTTAAAAGATATTTTTAAAATGTCAATTTTTTTATAATATTTGAAAAAAATAAATTTTCAAAATATTTTAAAATTTTAAAAGATTTTTAAATGTTTTAAATGTTTTTTTAAATTATTTTAAAAAAATATAAAAATTTGTTTTGAATTTAAAAATAATCTAAATAAATCTCAAAAAAATTAAATTACAAATTTTATTAATCTTGTTCAAAACCAAATGTTTCCATTTTTCAAAAATTAAAAAAACACATTTTTAAATCTTTTGTTTTCTTTTTTAAAATTTCAAGATTTAAGTAGCGATTTTCATCACTAGACAGGTTTATACACCATATGAAAAATTAACTCACTAATCAAAATAAACACACAAAAGAATTCTATTTTTTCGTCTTAAAAGTTTCAACTTTTCAATTTAATTTCTCACATAATTAGATAAATTATATTCTTTAATGTAAGATACGACACAAATATTCAAAACATTACGAAATAATGTGCAAAAAGAAAGTAAAAATTCTGTTAATAAACATGAGCTGAATGATGAATGTTCTGTGCTAATTGATTACGATTAATTAGTATTAATAGAATGTTTTTGGTGAAGTTTGTGCGGTAATTAATTGAAGAAGAGTGTAATGTGAGGAGGAAAAGTTTGATATTTGATGAATTGATGGAAGTTTAAGAATAAGAAACATTTTTTTTATTTTTGGTGCAATGACTATCGACTTGGAGACTAGAATTCAGTTGTTGAACTGAGTATATGTAATGATGAAAGTGTTATCAGGTAGGTGATGAGGTATGTTAGCTTAAATACTGTGGTGTCTAGGTAGGGTGTGTCGGTGTGGATGAAGACATCAATATTTGGTCAACATCTGGTAAAATATTTCGTAAACGACCAAAGAACTCTTGGATAGAAACAGTCGATAGAGGCAATATTGCACTTGTTATTGGAAGCCTGACAAAATGGACAGGACATGTTATTAGAAGGCCTGTGGAGGCTCTATTTTTCTAGGTATTTAAATCCGACTTTTTAGACGGCAAGTGATCGTGCGGTAGGACAAAGAACTCATGAATAGAAGCTGTCGATAGAGATAATATCACACTTGTAATTGGCAAGCGGTAGCCAGAGATAGAACCAGCTTCAGGTGCCGACTGAGGGAAGGCATGGATCACACTTGAGTAGACATTAATCAGACATCAATTTGACCATTAGTAATTCTAACGAATTTTTATCCAATTAGGGTGAAATCTGGGGTATCAAACTATATATAGGAGATCTTAACAATTTTAGGAATAAGGCCTATGTGGCTGAATGGTGAAACAACAGACCGAAAATCTGTATAACGCTCTTTATGAGTAAGTAGGCTCGATTCTCATCGAGAGCTGATCTTTCAATCAATATACAGTGTTGTCGATATAACAAGGATTCGAACAACGAATATGACATGACTCATTTATGATACCTGAAAGTCACAAATACTTGGTTTAGTGACGGGCAACTTGTGTGTAGCCAAAAAATGTTGGGAATGCCATGAGTCATATGCTGTGTGCGGTCTTCTTAGGAATGCTTAGAAAGGTGTGCTTCGAATAACGAAAGGTTCTTCACCACGGATCTTGCTTATAGTCTATATACCTTAGCTAATTCGTAATCATAATTCTGCATATTTTAACTTTTATTAATCCAAATTCTCAAGCTTATCATCTCAGGTGTCTCAAAAAATTACAAAAATCCATACGACAACTCTTAATATTCACAAAAATTCAATCAAAATTCTCATAAATTACTTCCTACTTGTTCTAACAAATAAAATCAAAATTAATCAAACTTTTATGATGTCCATAAAATATAACAAAGTGTTTTTTAATTAAATCAATCAAGCCCACACGCCAAAAAACACAGCAGCAATTTAACACAGATTAAGTTTCACAGCATCTGTATCTGGTTTTCTAGTTTGTAATAATTTCATTTTAATTGTTAACAAAACAGCAAATAAAATGTGAGCCTTTTGTTTGTACATTTTATGACATTACTTATGTATCCAACTAGCTCACACTCAATCAGATAGTCGCGTAAAATTCGACAACAAATGTGCGCAAAAAGAAAATGAGTCGAAAAAAAAAACTCATTAAAAAAATTTATCTTATCATTTTCACTTGGTCAAAGTCACGTTACTATAATTTTTGACGAGAAATGTATTACACGCTCGACAAAAAAAATGGTGCGTCAAAAACACAAAATGTTTGAAGAATGAATGTGACGCAGATGTGAGAGATAGAATGATATATTTTATGTAAAATGATTTTTTTGCTTTTGAAATTTTAATAATTTAAGGCAAAATTGATGTAAATTCTCTTAAATTTTGTTTATAAATTGCCAGAGTCTGCCTATCGATGTGCTATTAAAGGGAAAAAATATCCACAGGCACCAATTTCACAACTCTGTAAATTGGGTGGTCTTGATTTTTTCAAGCTTAGCCTTTAATATCTTGAATTTTTTTAAGGAAGAAAGGGTTGTTAAAACCCCGTTTATTGGTCTCATCCCCCCTCCACTCCCTTTTGGGGGAATCTAATCAATTTACTGCGGGCTTTCTTAAAAAAATCGACTAAATTTTTAAGATCCATACAAAAAATGGCAACCTCTACCTCAAAATTGCTAGCTATATCTCTTTCCCGAATATCACTACTAGATGAGTCGAACCCAGGCAAATATGACTCTGACTTGTTCTTGGATCCAAATTGAAGCCTGCAACATGATAGGCTAGGTTAAGGGGGGGGGGGGGGGGGGGGGGGGGGGGGGGGGGGGGGGGGG